>NW_022589772.1:6177240-6722329 GCF_004348235.1 Phoca vitulina | reverse complement strand
TCCTCCTCCCCCCCCCCCCGGCCACGTTCCGTTTCCGTCGGGGGTGGGTTGGCCCCCAAGGCACTCAGCGCTGGGCCCCCCCCCCCCCCCCCCCCCCCCCCCCGCGCCTCCTTCCCTTCCTTCCTCCCTCTCTCCCTTTCCTTCCGTATCTCTCTCAATTGCTCTTTCTGTAGCTGCTGGGCTAGGGCAGGAGCAACTGGAAACTCTTTCTCAGGCTCAAAAGAAAAGTGCTCAGGGAGTCTCAGGGCCAGCCTGGGCTGGCTGGGCTGTGGAGGCAGGAGGAAGTTCCCAGCCCTGAGTGCCTTGGGGGCTCCTAGGCTCTGAGGGAAGGCTGGAGCTCCTGGGGCGAGCGCTGCCCTCCGGATCTTCTGCAGAGGCCGGGCCAGCTTCCTAAACTAACTCCCAGACTGAAGGGGAGGGCCGGATCCTCCGGGGGAGCCCAGACGGCGGCTCTGCCAGCCAGCCCCTGTGGTTGGAACTTTCAAAAAGACCAATGTTTCAGCAACTGATTTCTTTTCCAACCCGAACAGCAGACCTTTCTGTCTCTCTTGCATGACTGTGGCTGTGGCATGCAGCCCCAGCCTGAGCAGAAGCAGGATTCCAGGGCTGGGGTTCCATAACACCCAAACCACTGGTCAATTCTGTTAAATAAAATCAAATAAAAAAACACCGTTTTTGGCATCAGGTGGACCCAAAGCTGGTCTCCTGGCATGGAGTTATTGTGTACCTACTGGGATGGGATGTGCACAGCTGTCTAGAGACGAAAAGTCGGAAGACCATTGGGTCAGAGAATCAGGAGACATGGTTTCTCTTTTCAGCTGGTCACTAATTGGCTGTTTGTTTTGGGGCAGGTAGGCAGCCTCTTCTGGGCCTTAGTTTCCTCATCTGTAATGGGAGGGGATCGGACCAAAGGGCTGCGAAAGCCCTGCGCCTTCTGAGCCTCCGGGTCTCTAAGATGTGTATGGAAGCAGAAGGTGCTGGCTCCCGACCCTGGGGAGGCGGAGACTCGGGGTGTTGAAGAGGCAGTCCCCAGCTTCACTGCCCTCTGAAATCCTTGTTCATTTGTTAGCAATGCCCGTAGAGTGCCCTCATCCTTCCGTAGGTTTTGATTTCTGGTACAAATTTCAAACCTCCCGGCAGCTTGCCCTGCCCACTCACACCCCACTCCCTCCGAAGGAGGAAAGCCAAAAGCCTTCTCAGTCATTTATATCTGAGTGTGAATGAAGAAGGTTTAGAAAGCAAGCCTTGACCAGGAGACAGCCTGCCAGACTGGGTTGCAGGTGTTAGCCAGCTCTAGGCAGGAGAGGGTGTGGGATTGATGGAGCAAGGGGAGGAGTCCGTGAGGGGACTGGTGAGAGAAGAAGGCAAGGCAAGGCAGAGAAGGTGTTGTTCTGGTTCTGTATAAGACTTGCCTAAGGTAATGAAGGCTGGCTTCCCTCTACTGAAGGCTTCCTGGGAGCATCCTCTCACTTAACCTTTCCACTCGCCCTATTCTTTAGATGAGGAAACTAAGGTCCGGGGAAGTCACTTGTCAAGGTCACAGAGTCTGTCAATGGTAGTTTATCAGATGTGAAGCCCCTGTGCTTCATGAGCACACATGAAGACATATAATGTCTTTCTCTGCTTCTTGGTGGCCCCTCCAGGGTCTTCCGCGGGGATGGGGGGTGGGTGGGGGGTGGAGCCCATCCCAGCTCCCTACAGAGGCCAGCACCTCCCACTCCTCTGGTAGAGGGACAGGGAAAAACAGAGGAGGACCCTGCTTCTCTAGGATCCTGGCTCCCCGAGACTCAATGGCCCTGGGCACACCTCACAGAAAATACTAGTATATACTAGCAAAGGCTCCTGCATTTGAATAGGAGAGTAAAGACACAGCATTTTGGAGACCCAGTATTTCTGGGGGCCAATTTCAAGTATCATTTTCAGTGCATCAGTTCTTTATTCTCTTCACTGACCTTCATCCTCTTCATCTGACAAGTGAGCTTTTCAAAGCCTTCCTGATCCTGATTTTCGGCTGATAGGCTATTATGGCCCTTAGAGAATCACTCTACCTAAATGTGAAGGCTGCTTGATCTAGGCAATGAGACAATGTCCTTAGGGGCTTGCTTCTCCACGAAGGCCCCAGTGAGCCAGATGAACTCCACAATCCACATCTTAGGGCATCTTAGTGACTGGGGCCATTCTGCCTTTCCTCACTACTGACTTGGAGTAAGAATCGCTCACTGAGGGGTACCCGCAGTGCCCAGAGTTTTAACAAGGTGACTTCCTTTTGCAGATCTCCTAATCCTAGGGGGAGCCCCCTTAGCTTGTGTTCTCATGGCTTCCTGCGCCTTTCCTTTGTTATGGTCAATTGTAATGGTACAGTTATTTATGTAATTATTATTTAATGTCTGTTACCGGCACTGGATTGTAAGTCACCTGCTACAGGGATCCTGCCTGGTTTGCTGGCTGCTGCCGTATCCCTAGTGTCTAATCTTCCTTGGGTGCGTGGAAGGAGGAATCCTCTTCCTCCACAAGTAGCTGGGGTGGGCAGTCTTCCTCCAATACCCCCAGCACAGGAGTGCTCCCCCAATAACAGCTCTTGAGTCCATTCCCCCACCCCATCCCAGGCCCAGGAGAGTGCGTGCTAGCTTTAATGACTGACCTCCTGTGGAAATTTCACAGGCATTTTTATTATGAAAGTATTTTTGTGAAAACACTTCTATATACCACACACGCACTTTATTCTGACTCAGGAGCACCTGCTTCTGCCTCCTTTGCCTGCCTGTCCCCTCCTGTCCCTGGTCCTTATAACTGGCCCTCTTACACCTTTATCCAGTTCTTTATTTCTACGGCCACCACCTTCCCCACATTTATACATTATTAGAACATGCCACGGTACTTTCATTTAGCTTCTCTGAATGCTTGTTGTCAGGAAGTTCTTCCTATTATCTAATCTCAGTTCTTCATGCTACAGTAGAGGCCTGTTTCCTCTTGTTCTGTTCCTGGTGTGGTTTGGAAGCAGCTAGTCACCATCTCTGAGTTGTGACTTTTCTTATATTTGAAGATCAACCTCTCTTCTCTCTCTTCACCACCCTCCATTCCACCCTTAAACTCCTCTTAGATCTATCATCTTCATTCCTTTAACCTGGCCCCACAGCCCCCTGAAGTCCCAGGTTTATCTCTTGCTGGCTAAATAAGTCTTGCTGGCCTTATCTAGACCCTTCACAATTAGAATCCCTTGGATCATGCTGAGCTCTCAGCTGTCACCCGCCTTGCCATTATGGTGGGGACCAGCCGCTCTCAAATGAAAGCTGTTTGGAGGCCCCTGATCAATTTCTTTGCCCCTCTCCGAGGTGTAGCCTCCTTTCCCTTCTGCATTCAGGTTGTTTTTCAGCTGGATGAATATCTGATATTTGCAGCCCAGAAAATTTACACCTTGGGCTCCAGAAAGGAGTGCAGCCTGAAGCTCTGTGTCCCACTGCCTCTGTACAATGAGAAGCATTCATAACTCAGAAGGAGGCCCACAAAGAGAAAGGAAAACCCAGACGACCCTCCCCTTTCTTTTTTCTTTACAGTAAATAATTTACAAAACCAAATTTTCCTCCCCACAGGCTATACCCACTTTATCACCGGTCCCCAGGACCAGCCTTTACACATTTCCATACTGTCATGGACTATTTTTAGCAAAGGATGACATTAAGTACTAGTTGCCCCGTGGGCTTCAAACTCATCTCTTCCTCTTGTCAGAATGCTGTTAGTCCTCCTCTTTTGGACCTGACAGCCACTCACGGCCTAGAGATATTTTCGAGGGTGTGAGGAGCTACCTAATGGTACAACTCCAGGGGCTCCTTAGCAAGTCCTCTGCCCAAAATGTCTCCTTAGGCCTGGTCCCGCTGATTGGAATGAGACCAGGGCTGATGATTTCAGTGTTAGAGATGCATTTCTTTAGCTCAAGGATTACTTCCTCAGGTAGCCTTGTCTGATCCTTCGTTAAACTCTCTGACAGAAGCTTGTTCCTTTTCCCTCTTGGCACTTACTCAGTTTGTAATTATACATTCATTAGTGTGACTGTTTGGTTAATGTCTGTCTATCTCTCCCACTCTGCTGATTATTCCATGATGGCTGTGACCACGTCTCTTGTGAGTTTCCCGTTCTATTCCCTGTGTCTAACACTGAGCCTGGCCCAGGGAAGGTGTGCAAGAAATATGTTTTGTTGACTGAATCTATTCCTGAGTGTAAATGTGAATTCTCCAGAGCACTGGTGGGAAAGGGTATGAGTGTGAGTGCCCAGCATACTAGCTGGGGGAGAGGATCCCAGAAAGCAAGGGCAGAGTGCTGCTATGGTCAGGTGACTTCCTTCCCCAGGTGACTTGAGGCTGGCTCCTTTTGCTACCCCAGCTCCCTCTCCTATCAGCTTGAGGCTTCCCTCCTTCCTTCGCCTTACCCCAGGGCCTTCACTGGTAGGACATCTGGGAAAGAAGGATTTGAGCAAGGTGCAAACAAAGCTAAAATGGCCTCCTGCCGGGCTGCCAGCAACTTTTGTTCAAAGATATTTGGGAAAATTGTGTATATATTCTCATGGCAGCACCCTGACTTGTCCCTGGTCCTGTGATCTACCTCAGAAAGGGCCTGGTGGAGATCAAGGCCAAGGGTGCTGAGATATGAAGCTCCCCGCCGCCCCCCTCAGGCTCCTCTGGTGCCCACCCTGGACTGCCCTCCCAAGCTCAACCCACCTGGTTCCCATGAGCTTTCTCCAGGCAGAAAAGCGAGGTGCCTTCCTGCTCTCAGGCCGCAAAGGCCTTCACCTACCCAGGGCTAGCCTAGGTTCCCGAGGAGAGGGGACTGGGGGCCAGCTCGCCTAGAGTCAAATAAGAGCAATGAGAGGAGGACCAGAGTGGGCCCTCCTCTAGTTCCTGAAGCTTGGTGACTCTGGGTTTCAGTCCAGGAAGAATAGAAAGTGTTCTTGGCTTCTGTCCCCACTCCAGGCCAGCCCCTTCCTACCCATGATCCCTGCTCAACTGGCAAGGATCCCCTTCCCTGTCTCAACCAGAGAGCCCTGCAGCTGCTTCCCACCATGCCAAAGCCAACCCATTCTTACGGCCCTGCTGGAAGCCGCATCCATGGAGAGACTCTCCCTTCCTAGTTTGCTTTGGCAACGCCCAAGCTCCAGACCTGCAGACCCAGGGCTCAGCAAGCTTAAGGCCTTTCCCGCAAGGAGCAGGAGTCCCTACTGGGCCTGCAGTTGCCTTAGGGGAACTGCTTTGTTCCCTGCTGGCCTTGGGGACAGCTTCTCCACCCCTCCAGCTACACCCTTAGCTCCCGACGCCCCATCCTGACTTCTGCCACCTTGCCTGTCTTCTTCAGGGCTAGGCAGGGTAGGCACTCAATAATTCCCCAGTGGGTGCTCGAGCAACAGTGGGCCCTTGGTCAATAACTGATGGCTTGATTGACTGAAGTGCTTGATCACTCAGTCCAAGGTCCATGGAGGGGCTGCCATCATTCATTTCTCTGTGCACCTGGGTTAGCAGAGTATGTTGCCTTCAGACAGAGCAGGGCTTTGTCTTAGTCTGTCTGTCTGTCCATCTTCTTTTTTTTACTGCAATGGACTCTGAACTGGAAGGGTAGGGGGTTTAGGGAAGAGCGAGGGGCTCAAAGCCCAGGTGGTCTCAAGAAAGGGAAATTCTGCACCTCCACCTCAGGCTCCCCAGTATTGACTAGATTCTGGCTGGGATCTGGGGGACTTCCGGGGCCCAGCTCGCCTGAGCCCTGAGATGATGATCTGGAGTCTGTCAGGATTCCTGAGTCTGAGCTCTGGATACGACCAATGTCTGCTGGTAATTTCCACACCACTTTTCTTTTTACTTTGTTTCCCTGTTTCTTCCTCTTTTTCTCTAACCAGAGAGCAGTGTCCCCAACTACCCTCAGCCTGTGAGCCATCTACCCACTGGCAGCACAATGATGGGCTCAGGCAAAGACAAGGGAAAAGAAGAAGAGGAACTCTTGGTTTAGTCACAAACTTGGAGCCAAGGAAGTATTAGATTGATTGGCCTACTCTGTGTTGTAGATAGTCAAATGAACTTTAATTAGAGAAATATGTCAGAGAATCCAGTAAGCCTGACTTTGCTGGGGGCTCAGTTGCACCAAGCCAGGTAATGTAATTTTCAGAACAGGCCAGGAAGAAAGCTAAGAGTCATTGTTCAGGCCAGCCTGGGGACTTTGAGGCTTCATGGAGAATGGACTGGGAATTGGCCTTCTTTTAAAAGCTCCTCCAGCTTGTAGTAAACCCTTCTGCGTGGGGTCCCAGAGCAGTCCCTGAACCAACAAGCAGATACAAAAGGAAGAGGGACTTCTAAGACGTGTCCTAGGGCCCCTCCAGATGCACCAGGCTGTCTCTTTAGCAGTGTAGGATCGGGTGATAGAAGAAGTCGCCCTCCATACCCCCCAACCCCACCCCCGCCAAATGCCCCAAATCACACTAAGTCCACAGCAGCTCACCTGCCTGCTTACATGTCCTGCTGAGTGTGGGCGCTCGGGGGGGATCACCTTTGCAACCTGGTACTTGCCTCTGAGCACACTGCTTGCCTGACATGATAGGGACAGCAGGCTTTTCCTTTGGAAATAGGATGAGCTCTGTAGACCCCAAGCAGGCTTCTAAATGCCTGGCCCCAGGGAAGCCTGCCACTGAGCAAGCAGAAGCTTGATGCCTCAGTAACCTGGCTCGGTTACATAAGGCACTATGCGAGATAATGAGTCAGGGCCCTCAGGCTGGCCTAGGCCCAGCCTAGTCTAGAAGTGAGGCTAAGCAAGGTGAGGGAGGGTTGGGGGGGGGGGGGTAAGCCAGGAAGGAGCCGCTGGAACCACTTCCCTTCTTCTCACCCCCTTCTTCCTCAGGGATAGCAGGCATAGCCAACCAACGGCCTAGACTGCTGACGGGAATCCCGGCCAGACCCCTAAGCTGTGAGCAGCTGTTCTCCATCTCCCCTGAAGAGAAGACAAGAGGAAGTGGGTTGAATACCCAAGGCTATTTCGTGAGTAAATTCTTCCTTCGAGGAAGGATGGGGAAGGTCCCTGTGGGGCTCCGTCCACAAGCAGGGCCCTGATTTCAGGCTGGGCCTATCTGAGGAAAGCGGCTCCCAGAAGAGGAAGGCTGACAGTGTGCCTGGGGCATCACTGACCAAGCCTGCTTCCAGCTCTTGTTTCTCTTCCGGCTAGCGTCTGCGCCATGGGGAGCTTCCCATTTGGTCTCCCATGCAGGCTGGGATCTCACCCCATTTACACCGTTTCCAAAAGGGCAACAGCCACTTTGGAGCAGGGATTTCCAGCTAGAAGGTACAAGTGAATTTGCCTTGCTCTGATAAGAGTCTCTCCTGCCTTGATTAGCATTTGGAAAAGCTTGCTTTCTACTCTCCCAGACCCCTATCTTATTCCCAGTCCAACTCCTTCGCCCAGCTCGGGGTCGGCATGGTAGACAGTGGCCACCCTAAGCTGCTGCCATGACTCCTCATGAAACCCACTTTGAGGCTGAGATCTAGGCTTCTGGATTCAAGCAGCTTCTGTTAGCCCACAGGGTTCTATGGAAGGCCTGCTCTGCCAAAGCTGTGGTCTTACAGTGAAGCCCTAACCCTTGTCCCATTATTGCAGGCATTGGAACAGCACAACATGTCCTAGGCCATTATTGCTGTCTTCATCTAAAAGGGAAATTTCGTCTTTTTGACCCCTGTGGTCATAGAATGCCTTCCCTTGAGTGCACAGAGCACACAGAGTGCTCCACTAAATGGGCCCCAGCTTCAGTCCCACTCAGCATGTTGGCTTCTCTAGGGCTTGAGAGGCGATTGCATGACACCAACCAATTTATTATGTAAACCCAGCCAGCCATGGCAGATTATGCCTTTGTAGTTATCTTGAGGGATGCCTTACATAAGAGGAGAAAGTTCAGGTAGGAGCAGCATCGTGATGAGCAAACAGTGCAACGGCCACCACCAGGTGCAGACAGACAGGGCTGGCCTGGCTCCCCTCCACCGGCCCACAAGGTGGGGGCAAGTGCTCTGCTGGGCTCCATCACTCAGAGGACGGGAGACCCTGGCAGGCTTGGCCAGACGCATCTATCTCCATTTACCCAGACTCCCTGGCCTTCAGGACCTGTCCTGGAAAGGAGCCAACACTCTACCTGGAATTGAGAGCTTGTTAGTTTATCTTTAGAAGTGCAAATACAAGCAGGAGTGTTAACCTTCTCTTTAGGCAGGGAGGGAAAATAAGGTCACCCTGGAAAGAGTTCTTTTCTGAGGTGTGGGCTCACATGGGTCCATTCCTGGCAAACTGGAGCAGTGGGTGAAATTCATGCTCTGTTCTTACCATTTTTCTTTTTTTTTAAAGATCTTATTTATTTATTTATTTATGAGAGAGAGAGAGCGCACAAGCAAGGGGGAAGGGGCAGAGGGAGAGAGAGAAGCAGACTCCCTACTGAGCAGGGAGCCTGAGGCAGGGCTCGATCCCAGGACCCTGGGATCATGACCTGAGCCAAAGGCAGATGATTAACTGACTGAACCACCCAGGTGCCCCCCCCCCTTTTTCTTTAAGAGCACAAACCCTCCAGCTACACCTCCCCAGCTCCCATGCTGCCCAGAGCCCCATGCTGCAGTGGGCCTTCCATGGACGCCAGCCTTGCCTCTTGACCTCTCTTCTCCAAACTTGGCCTTCCCATGTGTCACTCCCATAGAACCCTACTCCCAGTGAGTCGCCTCCCTGAAAGAAGGTCTGATAAATAAATCCACACGAAGTAGTCAAAGATAAGTAATGATATCAAATGTGGCTAAAAGGTATGGCAGCCCTTGGCCATTCATGAAAGGGGCACCCTAAAACCTTTGCCAGCCCCTGATTCATGAGCATCCCAATAGCCCATTGTTTCCCCTATAAAACTTCTATTTCCATCACTTCGTTAAACTTTTTAGAGTTCTTTTCATTGTAATCACCAGCCCTAGCTGCTGACTCAGGGAGGGGGGGTGTTCTCCCCAGAGAGACAGGGACTCAAAAAGATGCCTGTACGCTAGTGTACACGGCAGCATTTTTCACCACAGCCAAGAGGTGGAGGTGACCCAAGTGTCCGTGGACGGGTGAGTGATCAAACAAAATGTGGTTGATCCACACAATGGAATATTATTCGGTCATTAAGAAGGAATGAAGTACTGTCACATGCCACAACGTGGGTGAACCTTGAAAACCTTATGCTAAGTTAAAGAAGCCGGACCCAAAAGGCCACATAGGGTATGGTTCCACTTACATAAAATCCCTAGAGCTGACAAGTTCATAGAGACAGAAAGTAGAAGAGAGGTTACCGGGGGCTGGGGGGGAGGGGAGGATGGGGAGTCAGTGTTTAATAGGTACAGAGTTTCTGTTGGGGTGATGACAGAGTTCTGGAGATGGATGGTGGTGATGGTTGCGCAAGTTCGTGAATGTACCTAATACCACTGAATTGGCTGCTTCAAAGTGGTTAAAACGGCAAATTTTATGTTATATACATTTTACAGCTATATATGTATATGTTACTTACCTACTTCATATACATACATAAAACACATATATATCATACATACATATATCACATACATACACCGGCGAAAGCCTCTTAGCACATGGAATTCACATCTGTGCCTCAAGAAAAAGACAACTTCTTACATGCTGAGATTCTCATGAGGCATTCAGCCCATGACTGTTAAGTTTGCAGATGCATTTGTGTTGTTAACAGGGAATGTGCCTTAATCCAAGAGTGCCTATTCTTTGTCAGACCACTAGGTACTCAGGAAATAGTTATTTTAAATTACCTTGGGCAAGGGAAGGACTTTCGAAGCTTGATACCAAAAGCGAAAAAATCACAAAGGCAAAGAATGACAGGCTTAACCACACAGAAACCCAAAACCTCACTACAGGAAAAAAAACCTCCATCCTCAAAATCAAATGGCAAATTAGTTGACAAAGGGTTGCAATCTCGAATTCGGGGTTTCTCACGGTGTGGTCTGCATACCACTGGTGCCCTGGAAGAGGAGTTTTAGATGGTACACGGATGTCAAACTGGATATTAGAGTATGAATTTAGACACTACTGCAGGCAGGTAGGAGAGTCGTTTTGCGCCTCAAATCACACCATGTAAGTGGCTACGCCCTCGGAGGTCAAATCCAGGAATATACACTTATTAAAATCATTAGTTCTAAGACTCACTTAGAGAAGCGCAAATCATTTGTATGCGAATTTTTCTTGGAAATCTGATCTCTGAATCTCCTATCTTTCCCCTTGCTGCTATATATCAACTCAATAGGGAAAGTTAAAGGAATTAGTACGCGCAAAGCAATTTGACATTTTTGCTATTATTATTTTATTTTTTTAAAAAAAGATTTTATTTATTCATTTAAGTGAGAGAGAGACAGAGAGAGCACAAGCAGGGGGAGAGGCAGAGGGAGAGGGAGAAGCAGACTCCCTGCTGAGTTGGGAGCCCGATGCAGGGCTCGATCCCAGGACCTGGAGATCATGACCTGAGCCGAAGGCAGACGCTTAACCATCTGAGCCACCCAGGCGCCCCTGCTATTATTATTTTCTGAGCATCTAAGTGTGGGAACCAGTTGTTGCCAGCTAGAAGCTTATTAAAGTTAGACAACGAGAGCTTTTAGAGCCAGAAGCAAACTTCGATTCAGAGTGTCTCAGACCACACTGGGCAGGTGCACTTGGGGGCCACAGGCAGAACAGAGCTGATTGAGACGCTTTGGATAAAATCTTAGAAATATATTTGAGGTTACAACATCAATGACAATAACAGACTATGGCAAAAGCTCTCGTTCCAGCTCGCTACACCTTACTGATCAGAGAATTAAGGCCCCTCAAATGTCAACTTTACAAGTTTTTTTCATAGGCTACACTTATTTTAATTTTTTAAAAAGATTTATTTATTTATTTGAGAGAGAGAGAGGGAGAGAGAACAGGAGAAGGGGAGGGGCAGAGAGAGAGAGAGAATCTCAAGCAGGCTCCATGCCCAGCTCGGAGCCCGACATGGGGCTCCATCTCAGGACCCTGAGATCATGACCTGAGCTGAAATCAAGAGTTGGACTCTTGGGGCGCCTGGGTGGCTCAGTTGGTTAAGCAACTGCCTTCAGCTCAGGTCATGATCCTGGAGTCCTGGGATCGAGTTCCGCATCAGGCTCCCTGCTCAGCGGGGAGTATGCTTCCCCCTCTGACCCTCCCCCCTCTCATGTGCTTTCTCTCTCTCTCATTCTCTCTCTCAAATAAATAAAATCTTAAAAAAAAAAAAAAAGAGTTGGACACTTAACCGACTGAGCCGCTTGGGTGCCCCATATTTTATTTTATTTTTTTTACAATTTTTTGTAAAAAAATTTGGAACTTGAACTCACGACCCTGAGATCAAGAGTCTCATGTTCTACCGGCTGAGCCAGCCAGGTGCCCCTCATAGGCTACATTTAAATTGGAAATTTTAGCTGTTTGCCCAGTATATCCTATCTGCCTCCTAAGTTTTCCAGTTTTAGAAGCATATTCAAATGATAAGGCAGTGTCCCTGAATAAAAGGGTGACCAACCATCCCAGTTTCCCTGGGACTGTCCTGGTTTGAACATTGAAAGTCTTGTTTCCCCAGACTGGAGGGTTGGTCACCCTACCTAGTAAGGACATTTTAACCACTTGATTAGTTTCTGGGCTAATATTTACCTCTGCTTAACAATTCTTTCTTCACAGACAATTCTTTATAGTGTCTGATTGATCTTAGGCGGAGTTTTGGCTTTGCTCTTTGCTGTGAGGTATCAGGCAAGTTACTTAATTTTCCCAAGCTTCAATTTCCTTTATTATAAAAGAAAGAAGGGTGACAACAGTACCCATTTCATTGGGTTGGTGTAAGTATTAAGTGAGATTATGCAGATAGAATGCTTAGTACATATTATAAACGTTCAGTAAATGTTAGCTATTAATCTATTGTTGTTAGTTACCTAACACAAGATTGAAGGGATTGTATTTATTTATTTATTTTAAAGATTTTTATTCATTTGCGAGAGAAAGAGAGCACGAGTGGAGGGGAGGGGCAGAGGGAGAGGGAGAAGCAGGCTCCCCGCTGAGCAGGGGCCCCCTGAGGATGTGGGGCTCCATCCCAGGACCCTGAGATCATGACCTGAGCCAAAGGCAGCCCTGTAACTGACTGAGCCACCCAGGCACCCCTAAGGGATGGTATTTAAAACACATCTTCCCACCTGCTCAGCTGGGAGTCTGCTTCTCTCTCTGCCCCTCCTCCCTGCTTGTGAACTCTCTCTCTCAATCTCAAATAAATAAAATCTTAAAAAAAATAAAACACATCTTCCCCTCACCCAGTATTTTAGAGGCACCTTTATATACGAACAAGCTGTGTGCCCACTACCACTGATTCATAGGTATATACACAGCACTGTCCATTGGGACTTCTACCAGGCTAGGAGTAAATGCATGTGGTTCAAACAACAGAAATCACACTTAAATATTAATAAGGATTTTCCAAGACTAGTTTAAAGTTGTAAAATCTTTACAGAGGACCACACCAATAATTAAGCAGTCATCTGGTTAAAAAAAAAAAAAAAAAAAAAACAGTTATTGAGTACTGGCTGTCTAACAAGAAGCCGAGGGAAAACCAAGTGACTGTAAAACACGGTCCTACCCTCAAATTGCTTACACTCTTGTGATCTAAGGATTCCAAGAACTAAGCCAGGAGCCGGGGGCAGGTCAAAGTAGACAAACCAGATAGAAATGAAGAATGTGCCCCACCCTTCCTCCCTGGAATACAGGAGCCCTGGCAGCAGGGGAGTGGGCTGCAGGAGGAGAGGCAGGAGAGTTGCTTTTCTAGAAGAAGCAGCCTTGAAAGTCAACAAATTAAAGGAAAAGGACACCCAGGCGGGAATCTAAAATATCAAATCATTAAATGGAACCGAAGTAAAAGCGATGGCTGAGTTTTGAAGACAGATGCCCAAGGAATAAAGAAGTAAGAAAGAGGAAATTTTCACTTTGGAGAAGGCTGTCCAGCTCAGATACCAGAGAAGTCCTATGACCAGCAATAATGGTCTTCTACTTTGCCAAGGACCATGTCATTCTGGGCAAAACCTAAACCACATTCAGAATCTCCAATCTCTAAGGTCCCAGGGAAGGTCAAGGAAACTGAGACAATGCTTCATCCTTCTAGAACTCTAGGGTTGTTACCACAGGACCCTGTCACTACCCAGCCTCACAGAAGCCTGAGGGCTTGCTGGTCTGCTGCTCAGCTGTCTGGGACACTGAATTGCTCTGGTTCCAGGAGGCATAGGACTCAGGTACATCTTCTCAACCATTCACCCTGCTCCCTCGACCAATGCCCTCAGCACCCTCACCCCCAACCCATAATATTTCCAGGCTTTGCCAAGAACCAAGCGTCAACAGGCAGGTGTCAATGGGAGTAGGTGACGAAGGAGGTTTTTCTATTCAAGAAACCCAGACAACCAGAAAGCATCCCAAGGTGTGGGGCAAGCCAACACTGATCTCAGGCTCTCAGCCTCTTACCTCACTCACCTAGGTCCAACCCTCCTAGGCCCTGAACCTAGGAACCAGAGCTGAGAAAGCGTCCCCTCTTAAACTTCAGCAAGGCCATTTCAGGGCAGTTTCTCTCCCCATAGAAAGAGTACAAATGCTACAGGCGCTCTTTCCAGGTTTTTCTGCCACCCCTCCCCCACCACCACTCTCCTACCATGCGGAGCAGGATTGTTAGGAGCCTGTTAGGGCTTTAGCTGGGCAGGGGCTGCCAGTGTCTGTGGTGTGAATACACTTGTAGTAATCTTTCACCAGAAAGATTCCCTGGAAACCTGTTCCGTATGCGGCCTGGTTTCTTTGAGACAATTGCTGCCTCATGAGAAACAATAAATGAGAAAGGGCTTTGATGGCCTGGAAAATGCCTTGTTCAGATAATGCTAACGAAGTTGGCAGCCCTGCTTGTGGGGCTTCAGAGGCAAACCTGGTCTTAGCACCAAGTGCAGGCAGTTCCTGCCAATGGGATTGCTTTGAAAATTTCCTACGCGTGCTTCACAAAGCCACCCAGTGATTCAAAGAGTCTGTGGGTGCTCAAAATTTCTTACTACCTTGGCTCAACACACCACCTGCCCGCGACCTGGAATCTCAGAACTACAAGGAACCTTAAGAAACCAGAAAGATCAGGGAACTTGCTCAGGTTCGCACACGGAGGTAGAACCGTAACTTGTACCAAAACCCTGGTCTCCCACAGCAGGGTTCTCCTTCTCTTACATAACCTTTGTTGTTGAGAGAATAAGATCCACCCCATACACGCGCGCTTACACACACACACACAGTGTCCTGTCCTGATGGTTCTAAGAACACCAAACCCAGGGCTGGGTGTCCTGCTTCCTCTGCCTCAAAACTGCCTCAGTTGGCTCTTCCCAGGGTCTCAGACTGGAGGACAGCAGCCACCTCGGGTCTTCCCACTGTGTTTCTCCCCTCCCCCTCCCTTCCTTGCCCTTCAGCAGGATTTCTAGGAAGTCTGACCCGCACTCCAACAAAGGGCTGCGAAGACAGGGGTTCATCCACCCACCGGTCCCAGGATGCTCTCTCTGGGGCTGCTTTTAGCCATCACTGGAAATTGAAGGCCGTGATCCATGGAGGAGGTGGGGGTACCCCCATCCAGAGTCTCAAAAAATTCTCACACATGTCTAATTTTTCTTATTCTTCACCCTCCCCCATATCAGCAGCAGCTTAATTTGTCTTGACATTTTGCTTGCCCTCGCTGGCCGTCAGGGCCACTCGGGTAATTTGAAAGCCCTTGCAATTTCAATCCGAGTTTGCATATTTAGAAATGGGCTCCTGAGAAGGGTGGAACTCGGATCCCAGGAGCATCCTGTGGCAGAATCTCCAAAACGGCGGCGGAAACGCGCGCATTTGAGGAGGGGGTGCCGCCGGCTACCCCCAAACCGATCTAGGGCTCTGCCCACCTCCTGGACTCCAGTATTTCCCTAGGCAAGTCTCTGCGGGCACCCTTCAAAATAGGGCTCCCACCTGCCGGGCTTCCCCTCTGCCCCACCGGACTCCAGGTAGCCTAAGGGTCCGAGTCAGGTCGCGGCCACCCGGAGCCCCGCCTCCCCAGTGCTCTCCTCCCCCCGCCACCCCGTGAACGACCCGGTCGCCCCTTCCGTCAGAGGTGAGGGTCTAGCAGAGGCCGGCGCCAGCCGGGACCGCGTGCCCACCCGTATGCCCAGCCACCCACCTGTGGAAGAAGAGCAGGATGGAGAGCATGGTCTGGTCGATGTTGCGGTTGCAGATGCCCTCATTGATCAGGTAGCAGGGGTCCCGCAGCACGGGCTCTAGCGAATCCTGCCGCATTATGCTGTTGAGCTTGTCGGTGTTGAGGTTCTCGAAGATTAGCTTCTCCTGCAGCTGCCGAAAGTTGCTCACGGTGGGGCTGCCCGGGTTGTTGTCCTCTCCGCTGCTGTCGCGCTGGAGCCCGCTCCGGTGGGCCAGGTCCAGGCAGCAGTTGCAGCAGTCGAGACCGACAGGTGAGCGGCAGTCGGTCTTGGGCTGGGCCATCTTCTCAGGCTCGGGGGCCGCTTGGCCCTCGAGGTCAGGGTCGGCTGGCAGGTGCGCGCCCGCCGGGCTAGCCTGAGGGGACTCCAGGGTGTCTGGAAAACACAAGCTGTGAGAAGAGTTGGAAATTAGCGCCCAAAGCCAGCCACCCTCGGCTCGGCCCCCTCCTGGCTGTGCTGCTCTGGGTGCGAATAGAAACAGCTGGACAAACAGCTCTGAGCGGATCCTTCGGGCTCACTTCCTCCTCTTCCTCCTCCTCCTCCTCCCCCTCCTGCAGAGGCTGGGGCGGCCCCCCCCCCCCCAGGTGCCACACGCGGCCCTAGCGCAGTCCCAAGTTTCCCAAGTGTGAGCGGGGCTCGGCGGACCTGTGGCAGCAGGAAGGGCGGGCAGCAGGGCAGAGGGAGAGCCGGGGCGCGCCCTCGCTCCCTCCCTCCTTTGCTCCCTCCCTCCCCGGCTCGCTGGCTCTCCCGCTCTCGGGCTCCCCTGGGCTGTGCCGGCTGAGCGGTGGCAGGAGCCGAGAGCGAGGGAGCGAGGGAGCCAGTGAGCCAGAAGTCAGCACGGGGCTGTGACAGCATGTAAATTACCCCAGGGGGGCCGGCGGAGAACGCTGCTCCGCCGCTTCCCCGGCGGCCGCCTGGGTCCTGCCCCCCCCCCCAAGCCCCCGCCCCCGCCGCCCGCACCCTCGCACCCACGCGGCCGCTCGCACCCTCGCCCCCACGCGGCCGCTCGCACCCTCGCCCGCGCTCCCGGGAACCCGGCCCGGCTCTCCCCCCGTCCGCGCGCCCGGCGCCGCCGCTCGGGCTCTCTGGCCGCTCAGGGCGCATCCTCCGTCAGAAATCTACTCGCGGCCGGCCGGGGACGCCGCGCCACCCCGGTCTCGAGCTCCGCGGGAGGGCAGATGTTCGGCGTCCCACCGAGGACGGGTCCCCCTGCAGGAGAGACGCCGCCCGCGCGAGCCCGTCTCGTCGCTGCCTTAAACCGCCGCCCCGCCACCAGCCTGTTTGGGGGGGGGGTCCTGCCGACAGAGAGAGCGGTTGCCCCCGCGGGGAGTCTGAGAGTGCCCGGCACGCTCTCGCGGTGCCCGGGGGAATGCCTTAAACAAAACTCACGGAAGCACGCTCAAACTCGCCTCGGCTTCTGCCCCCTTCTTCTCACTGATCTTCCCCTCTTTCCCCCACGCGCGCTCTCCTCTCTTCCCTGAACCCCATCTGAGGCGATCTCTGCCCGGGCTTCCGGGAATGCCAGCTCCCCGGGCGGCTTCCCGCTGCCTTGCCCCTTCTCCCTCCCTGGGCTCGCGTCTCCGTTTGCCCTTCCGTCTCTGGGCGCTTCTCCTCCACTCTTTTCCCTTTCTTTCATTTTCTTTCTTTTCCGTATTTCTTTCTTTACCCGTTTCCGTTCTTCGTCCTTTTCTTTCTTGCCACCCCTTTCCTTATTTCTTTTTTCTCCTTCTCTGCATTTCCCCAGTTCCCCGCTCTTCTCCCCCATTCCCCGTCTTCTCCCCTCGTTTTCTTTCTGCCCCCTTCATTTCCCCCGTTCGATTTCCCCCCGCGCGTCCTTCGCCTCAGCACCCCCGCTCTCTCCTCAGGTCTGTCCCTTTCTCCTCACTTCACTTATCTTCCCCTACTTTCCCAAGCTTGCTGCCCCCCTTTTTCCGATCCCCGCCTGCCACCTTAATTCGTCTCTGTCCTCACCCTTTCGAGAGCTGTGGTGAGGAAATGCTCATGGGCACTGGGGGTGGCGTGAACTGCGAGCCGAGGGGTTCTTGGCTCCGAGGAGAGGGTGATTCTGGGGCCGAGGAAAGGTGAAAGGTCAAATCCGTGGAGAGCAAGGCAGGCTGGTTCCTCGGGTCATACCCCCGCGGGCTTTGCGAGATGTGGGCAGGGGCTGGGTGGGCAAGTGTAGGCTTTCAGGGTGGCTCAGGACTCGGGGAATTGGAATACTCTGAAATGGGGAGGATTCAACAATTATTGGCTCCTGAAAAAAAATTCCAAATATTCATGATGTTCAGTTTTCACATAAAACTCAAATGGATTTCAGTTTCACTCAGCGCTCCCCACCCCCCTCCGGCTCGCTTTTTTTTTTTTTTTTTTTTCTCCACAAGCCCGTGGCCCTCGCGATAGAGTAGCGTATACTGCCATCTTGTGTTTCAGCCCTGGAACATTCCGTGCCTCGGTCACGGAGTTCAATCTCTGGGAGACCGCAGAGGTGCCTCCTAGTGGAATCCACACTGCATTGGTTCTGTGAGCGGGAGGAAAACGGAGGCAGATCCATTATGCGAAAAGGGGGCCCCCATGACCGACCTGAACACCCGGACACCAGTCAGGGCCAGAGCCACCCTCTTTCTCGTGGAGCTTCACTTGCCTGAGTCCCTGCAGATTGGGCTTTCCACACATTTGAAATTCCTTCTGGGTGCCACAAGCAGCAGCCCTGTGACTAGGAGCAAAGGGCAGCCAAATAACTCCGTTCCCAGGGCCCTGTGGGTCTTGTGTGGGGGCCCCACCACTTGCGGAAATGGAGGGACCGAGGGAAGAAGGGAGGGCAGTGCTCTCTCTGCTGTAGGGGCCAGAAAACCAGAAATTAGCTGTATCCCTAGCTCCCGACAAGATCCCAGGATCAGAAATAAAGAGGCTTTTGGAGGTCACTGACCAGACCTGCAGAACTGACAGCATGGTCCTTATGCTCTCACAGACTGCTGAGGATTCAGTTTGGTCTCTCAAAAGCCAATGCTTTAGATGCGTTAATCGCCCCCCCCCCTTTCTTCTTCTTCCCTGTCTTTTTTTTTTTTTTTTTTTAATGTTCTTGGGTAAAAGCCAGAGGAGGTAGTAGAATATGAAATTTCATATGCATTGTGCAGACTTATAGCCTACTGAATTGTTTTTTAATTACAGTGTTTATGATTTTCCCTCTTGTTTATAATTATTTTATGTTAAACATAACAAAATATATTAGCTCCATAAATGTTTACTTAAGTTGTGTTTTGAGAACTGCTGGGGCCTTTTGCTTCTCTACTTGCCTGAGTCCTCTTATCTTTGTGCATAACCTTGGGACGAGGCCCTGGTGGAAGTATTTCCTTCTTGGCATTTGGCACCATTAAACTCAAGATTTTGTCCCCTTGACATTTCCCTTGTTGTAGTCCTTGCTCTCTAGCAGTGTCGTTAATAATTCAGTGCAGCTTTGCATACTATATCCAGGCTGATCAAGAGCAAATATAACTTAGATATAGAAAAATCTGGATAGTTCAGGGAGAGGGTCAGAAAGCTACCGTGTGTTTGCATACAGGTCCAGCTTGTATTGACACATAGTATAGCTCCACGGGAAGGCTGACTGGGCAGGACCCCCTCGGCTCCTCTCTGTGAGGCCTCCCTTTGCTCACAGATACTGTGTTGGATGGAGACACTCCACGCTGCAAAATGCTCTTGGGTAAACCCAGCGAGCAGAGGTGGGGCGGGGGGCACTTCTACACGGAGCTGGTGGTGGATTTCTGGGTGGAGCAGAAAGGGAAGACAAGGGGCATCTCGTTCTCAGATGGGGTCATTCAATAGTCACTTGCTCTGCACTTGGCCTAAGCCTGGCACGGTGTTAGTGGAGATTCCCAGGTAAATAAGACACAGCCCAGGCCCTCAAAGAACTCATGGCCTCGCTGGCAAAACAGATACATCAACAGACAAAAACAGTACAAATGGGCAGTGATGATGAAGGGTGTGTGGTGGGACCAAGTGCCATGGGAGCATGGAGAAGGTGTCAGCTCTGGAAGGAGGGAGGGGCAATCTAGGTGGAGAGAGCAGAGAACAGGGACGGGGGAGCACTGTTGAGGGCAGCCCGTATGCTGGGGGGGGTGCGGTGGGGGGTGTGGATTACAAAGCAGGTCAGTGTCCTGGGAGAACAAGATGAGAGATGGAATAGTGAGAGGTTAGGCTGGAAAAGGATGAGAGACCAGGTCTTAGAGGGGTTCGTGAGACGTGAAGGGGGTCCTCTCACTTCACAAGTTGGCCATGCATTTGGCAGGTGTTAAAAAGGATAGGGGGCGCCTGGGTGGCTCAGTGGGTTAAGGGTTAAGCGTTAGATTCTTGGTTTCAGCTCAGGTCAAGATCTCAGGGTCATGAGAAGGAGCCCAGTGTGGGGCGGGCTCCGAGCTCAGCGCAGAGTCTCCTTGAGATTCTTTCCCTCTCCCTCCCCCTCTGCTCTTCCTACCCCTCTGCTGCTTCTCTCCCTCGGCTCCCCCCCCCCCTCCCCCCCCCCCCCCCCTCCCCCCCCCCCCCCCCGCTGCTTGCACTCTCTCTCTCTCAGATAAATAAATAAATTAAAATCTTTTTTAAAAAGGATAGGTATCATTTATTTAGTCTCTGCTATGTGCCAGGCACTTTATTTATTTTTTATTTTTTAAAGCTTTTTCTATTTCCTTTTTTTTTAAAGGTTGTATTTATTTATTTGTCAGAGAGAGAGAGTGCGCAAGCAGGGGGAGCGGCAGGCAGAGGGGGAAGCAGGCTCCCCGCTGAGCAAGGAACCTGCCCCACACAGGGCTCCTTCTCATGACCCTGGGATCATGACCTGAGCCGAAGGCAGACGCTCAAGGGACTGAGCCACCCAGGCATCCCATGCCAGGCACCTTACATATATTATCTCATTTAAGCCTCATGACAACCCTGTGAAGCAGGTACTAAATTCCGGTGGTGAAATGGGCTTGGGAAAGTTAAAAAAGCTCTCAGGTCACATATGTCATTAGGCAGACATTCGAATTTGAACCCACCACAGCTTTCTGACTTGGAAGCTTGTGCCTTTAATAATTAGGTGACTTTGTAATGATGGGTTTATCAAACATTTACAAAGTATGACAGCTGTTTTTAAGAAGATTGCACCCTCAAAAAAAAAAGGTGCCATGAACGATTTACTAACATATTTAAGGATTTGTATTTGTATTGTGGAGAGCCAGGAAGGATACTGGCAAATCTGGTATAATAATTAATACTCTAATAGCTTAATTTTTGATCACCTCCCATGTGCCAGGCGCCTTGCTAAGTGCTTTACGTGGCACCATCCAGTTTCATTTATCACAACGATCCTGCGAATTAGATACTACCATCCTCACTTAAGGGACGGGGAAACTGAGGCACAGAGAGGTTATCCAGCATATCTAGGCATTTGTAGTCTAGCTAGGTTCAAGGTAAGGCACACAAACAGTGATTTTCAGGCAATCCCATTTCCCTACCCTCGAAATTCAATTTTGTTCACCTTTCTTCGCTGAGAAAGCAGATTGCCCTTCCTGAAACTTTTCACAATTGTTCATCACAGATTTGTAGATTGTTATAGCCAGCAAGGGTTTTAAAACCTGGATCAGGGGTTCTTAAACTTATTTGTGCCAAGGACAACTTTTTAGAATTTTTTTTTAATTTATTCATTTGAGACAGAGAGATACAGAGAGAGAGAGAGAGAGAGTAGGAGCAGTGGGGAGAGGCAGAGGGAGAGGGAGAAGCAGACTCCCCGCTGAGCAGGGAGCCCGATGCGCGGCTCGATCCAGGACCTGGAGATCATGACCTGAGCCGAAGGCAGACGCTTAACGACTAAGCCACCCAGGCGCCCCTGTGCCAAGGACAACTTTGATGGTACAGTGAAGCCTGTGGACCCTTTCTCAGAACAATGTCTTTAGATACATAAAATAGAATATGTGGGATTACAAAGGAAATCAATTACATAATTATACCGTTATCCAGGGCGCCTGGGTGGCTCAGTGGGTTAAGCATCTGCCTTCGGCTCAGGTCACGATCCCGGGGTCCTGGGATGGAGCCCCGCATCGGGCTCCCTGCTCAGCCGGGAGTCTGCTTCTCCCTCTGCCACTCCCCCTGCTAGTGCTCTCTCTCTCTCTCTCTCAAATAAATAAATAAATAAATAAAATCAATCTTATATTGTTATGCCATTATCCAAAGATCAAAAACAGGAAGTTGTGATATAGTTATAAAGTGCTTGTTATTCATGTAGTAAATGCCAAGATCTGGCTGCAGCTATGATAACCATGGTAACTTCCAAGTAATGAGTGTAACAAGTCTTGAAGGACACCTGTAATAACAGTAACGTGACCTAAAACTGTGATTGCCACCAGCGACGACGTCACAGGTGCTGGTAATACTACTGTGATCTGTTCTCCGCATCTGTAATCGCAGGAAATCTGAATTTCAGTTAGAGGTTGCTGAAAAGGGAGATGTAACATTTTCCACTGAAGTTTATTTATCCTCTGGATTTTTAAGAATCCTTGCTCTAGACCAATCACCTTGTAATATTAAAACAATAGCTAGCACGAACGAGCCTTGAGTACATGTGAGCTACTGTGCTGGGTCTTTACAGCCATTTCCCATTTATCCCTCATAGCAAGCCTATGAGGTAGCCTTGTTTTATAGCTCTGAGAGAAATGGAATTAATTTTCCAAGGTTACACAGCTGGCAAGTGGAAGAGAATGACAGAAATGTATTTTCTCACAGTTCCAGAGGCTAGAAGTCCGAGATCAAGGCGTTGTGAGGCCTCTCTCCTTGCCTTGTACATGGACACCTTCTCTCTGTGTCTTTGCATGGTCTTTCCTCTGTGTCCGTAATCCAAATTTCCTTGTCTTGTAAGGACATCAGTCATACTGGGTTAGGGCTCACCTTAATGAACTCATTTTAACTTAATTACCTCTTCAAAGACCCCCATCTCCAAATATGGTCAGATTCTGAGGTCCTGGGGGGTTAGGACTTCAACATATTGGATTGGGGGAGGATATAGTATAGCCCATCGCAGATCCCAACCACAAGGACTCAGATATAGTAGGTCTGGAGTGGGGACCAGGGGTTTATAGTTTTAATAGGTCCCCAGATGTTTTTGTTTTTGTTTTTGTTTTTGTTTAGAGAGAGGGAGAGAGAGAATCTTAAGCAGGCTTCAAGCCCAGAGCAGAGCCTGTGGCGGGGCTTGATCTTACAACCCTGAGATTGTGACCTGAGCTAAAATCGGGTATTGAGGAGGACACGTGCTGTGATGAGCACTGGGTAGTTATACTTAACTAATGAATCATTGAACACTGCATCAAGGACTAATTATGTACTGTACAGTGGCTAACTGAACATCATAATAAAAAAAATTCACCTCAAAAAAAAAAAAAAGAGTCTGACGCTTAACTGAGTGAGCCACCCAGGTGCCCCTCCTCACCCCGGGGGATTTTTATAGGCAGCCAGGTTTAGGAGCTATTATTTTCCCAACCACAAACTTTCTTAGCACAGTGCTTGGGCATGGTTGATGCTCAATAAATATTTGTTGATTGACCAAGAGGAAATAAAATATGGAGATGAGCAAGTGGGGGAACTTTTAAAGTGTCCTTAAGGATCATCAAGTAGAAGTTAGATAGTTAGAGGTCTCAAATAGACACCTCTGTTTGCAGATAGGGAACTGGACCTGATGAACTCAATGTCCATCCCTTCTTACTTTTAGTTTTTTATAATCAAAAAGGACGAGGTGCAAATTTATATGCAAGTGTCAAGAAAACATGAACTAAGAACTGATGTGAATGGGATAGAGTTAACAAGAAAACAAAAGTAAGATCCTACATATGTAGGGTATTTGAGTCTTTGTGATTGTGTATTTACTTCTACCTGGAGCTTTGCCTATTGTTGATATTGTGCGTGCGCATGTGTGTGGGGGATGTTGGAATATGGTTGTATATGAGTGAGGATTTATATAGAAGGGTATGTGAATGGGTACTTGTATCAGGTTTCTTTTTAGTTTTTTTTTTTAAAGATTTTGTTTATTTGAGAGGGACAACAAAGGGAGAGTGAGTGGGAGAAGCAAACTCTCCTGCTGAGCAGAGAGTCCGACGCAGGGCTCGATCCCAGGACCCTGGGATCATAACCTGAGCTGAAGGTAGACACTTGACTGACTGAGCCACCCAGGTGCCCCATTATATCAGGTTTCTTAATCTCACTTGAGGGCCACTTTACTCTTCTGCATAGAGCTCAATAAATGGTAACCCATTTTAATAATTTTAAAAAAGTAGTAGTAATATAAAGCCCTGGTACTCAAGAATCTCTAGTTTTTCTAGATATTCTTCAAATACTGATTTATTTTACTATAGCTTGGTTTTCCATCCCCCTATTACAACTGGGATTTGCTCTATTCAAAATAGACACATTTTTTTCTCTTGCTGAAATTAAAATATATCCCCCTGTGGAAGGATTCTAGCTAAACTGTTGACAGTGGTGATCTCTAAGGAGGGGGGTGGGATTAGGTGTGGGGGGAAAGGAGTAAAGGAGAGGGACTTTCTAGTGTTATCATTTGCCAAAAAATTAGTATGTTGTACTTATATAAGTTAAATACTTGTGTTATTAAAGTAATACAAGATTATTTTAGAAAACTGTTGGTGCAGGATGGTATGAAGAAGCCTCAAAATTCAGCCACAATTCTGCAAGCCGAGAACAACTTTTATCTTAGCCTCCCTCTTTATAGAACTATTTCATGGAGGTCATATATTACTGCATCCTAATATCTACAGTGTTTTCTTCTGGAGCTGAGAGAGAGAGAGATAGAGGGAGAGAGGAAGTGAGGGGGAGAGAGAGAGTTATGAGATAAAAAGGTGTGATAGATGGAAGCACAGGGTGGTGATTGAAGGAACACAGGGTAGGCATACCTAAGCCAGATTGGAAAGGTCAAGGAAGGCTTCCTGGAAGAGGTGATGCTTTAAAGATGAATCGGGAAGTCTGAGCCCATTTTCTAGTGCCCAGTAAGCGTTTGCCTAATGTGATAGTGGATTTAAAATACTTAGTGCCGGGGTGCCTGGGTGGCTCAGTCGTTAAGCGTCTGCCTTCAGCTCAGGTCATGATCCCAGGGTCCTGGGATCGAGCCCCGCATAGGGCTCTCTGCTCCATGGGAAGCCTGCTTCTCCCTCTCCCACTCCCCCTGCTTTTGTTCCCTCTCTCGCTATATCTCTCTCTGTCAAATAAATAAATAAAATCTTAAAAAAAAAATAAAATAAGGGACGCCTGGGTGGCTCGGTCGGTTGGGCGTCTGCCTTCGCCCCGGCCGTGATCCCAGGGTCCTGTGATCGAGTCCCGCATCGGGCTCCTTGCTCCAGCGGGGAGCCTGCTTCTCCCTCTGCCTGCCTCTCTTCCTGCTTGTGCTCTGTCTCTCTCTGACAAATAAATAAATAAATAAAATCTTTAAAAAATAAAATAAAAAATAAAATAAAATAAAATACTTAGTGCCTATGGGGCACCTGGGTGGCTCAGTCGTTAAGCGTCTGCCTTCGGCTCAGGTCATGATCCCGGGGTCTTGGGATCGAGCCCTGCATCGGGCTCCCTGCTCAGTGGGGAGTCTGCTTCTCCCTCTCCCACTCCCCCTGCTTGTGTTCCCTCTCTTGCTGTCTCTCTCTCTCTGTCAAATAAATAAATAAAATCTTAAAAAAATAAAATAAAATACTTAGTGCCCAGCACATAGGAATAAATAGTAGATATTATTATTACCTGACCCTTTCAAACAAATTTGAATGACAACTTTGCGTTCACTATGAGGAATAAATGAGATAATGCACGTAGAGTACTAAAGATGGTGCCAGGCACCTATTAAATGCACCGTACATGGTGGGGGTTGATAGGGTTGTTGGTAGTGGTTCTATTATTTTGGGGATCTACCAGACTGAGATGGAATCTTCTGTCTCTGATCTTCTGGGTTGTCTGACTCCGCAGTTTGTCCGGTTACATTATTTCAGATATGATGTCTCCAAGCATGCTTATGTTCGGAGCTTTTCCTTGGAAGCTTTTCCTCATAACAACCACCAGCTCGGGGCACCTGGGTGGTTCAGTCGGTGAAGCGTCTGTCTTCGACTCACGTCATGATCCTGGAGTCCCGGGATTGAACCCCACGTCAGGCTCCCTGCTCAGCGGGGAGTCTGCTTCTCCCTCTCCCTCTGCCTCCCCCACTTGTGCTCTCTCTCTCAAATAAATAAATAAAATCTTTAAAAAAACCCAACCACTGGCCCAACCACCACGGCCACCATCACCAGCCACGCGGTGTGCTCATGTTGTAGTCTCCAGAAGCGTATAGAACATAGCGGAGCTGACGGGAGAAGAAGTGGTCGCCTCCTGGTTGCCTCAGAAAATATTTTCTGTGTAGTAAAGAGATAGTCTCTGGTTTTCTGATTAGTACAGCCCCTGTATTGCTGAAGACAGCTGGTAGAAGTGAATCGAAAGCCTTCCCCATCTTTTCTAGGCACGCTCACTTTTCTGGATCAGAGGGCAGGGTGTACATAGGCCACCAGTACCCTCCTCACTCCAACCCCATCTCCCCACAAAAGCCAAGAGCAACTCTTTCCTCACCAGCAGCTGGTGGTCACTTTTTCTCCAGCTTCCCTAGCCAGGGCAACTCTTCCGGTTTTTGCAGAGCTTCACGGGTATTCTAATGGGCATTTATAACTGGTGGATATTGGAGATTGCTAGCTTGCTGCCCTATTAACCCAGAGTGCCCCAGATATAATCAATCTTCTTAGTGAAGACTTCAGTAAGAAGGCACAAAAGTCCTTTGCTTTTTCTTTTTTTTAAAAGATTTATTTATTGATTTATTTGAGAGAGAGGGAGAGAAAGAGAGAGAGAGCATGCGCCAGAGGGAGGGGGCATGTGGCAGAGGGAGAAGGAGGAAGCAGGCTCCCCACTGAGCTGGGAGCCCAAGTGGGGTCTCGATCTCACGACCCTGAGATGATGACCTGAACCAAAATCAAGAGTCAGACACTTAACCGCCTGAGCCACCCAGGCACCCCAAGTCCTTTGCTTTTTCCATGGTTCTTTGTGAACTAGTTTTCTGCCCCTCCAGCCTGGGGAGCCTGTTTTTAGCAGTCATCTCGTTTTACCCAATCCAGGACTCCTCTGCCTTTCTGTGAGGAAAAGCTGTGTTGTACTTTCCTGAAACTTTTGATCTCCTCTGGCAAGAGGGAGGTTAAGGGTGGAAGGAGGCTGAATGAACCTGGGGCCTGCCTGTCAGGGTGTGGGGGTGAGGAGAGTTGTGGGGGAGCCTTGGACGTTGCTTTCTGTCTTCCTCTCTGAGCTGAGAACCCGGGCACATCACAGAGAGCAGGGCAGGAGGAGGGTAACTATCTTGCAGAGATAACTTGTAAGGCTTCGACATCGTTTGTAGATCTCAAGCTACTGATTAGGGGCCCCTGACCTAATATAGTAGAAAAATGGTTTGTGTTGTTGTTGCTGGTTTTTAATATCCTTCCCGACGTGTATCTCCCTTCCTGTATTAGCTTTCTGAATCCCGATACTATGCACTCAGATTGATCTCTTAGCCCTACTTTCCACTCCTTGGGGCATTCTCATTTACCTTCCAGCCACCTCTGGAATTCTGGACCTGGTTTATCTATTCCTTTGTCCCCACTCCATATATTGACCTAAAGGCAGACTCTAACTCCTACAGAGGCTGAGATCTCAAAGTTCATTCTGAAGTCAATTGTTTGCAAGGTGACATGCATTTTGCCATAGAAGAAAATATTATCGGGGCGCCTGGGTGGCTCAGTTGGTTGGGCACCTGCCTTCAGCTCGGGTCCTGATCTCAGGGTCCTGGGATCGAGCCCCATGTTGGGCTCTCTGCTAGGCAGGGAGTCTACTTCTCCCGCTCCCTCTGTACTCTCCCTCCCTCTCTCTCTCTCTCAGAGAAATAAAATTTAAAAAAGAGAGAAGAAAATATTGTTATAAATGGTAGTTAGATTTCCAGGCTAGCCCACCACTATAAACACACACACACACACACACACACACTTTAATGTACTAGAGGTGTGGGCCATTTGCAAGGAAAAGGTTGAAAATCTTGGTCATTCAGCCAAAACAGGAAGACAATCCAAGGGAATAAGACATGCTTCAGCCTGGACTGACGGCTGGAGCTGGAGTCAAGGAAGTCGAGTTGGATGAGGTAGATGAGGCTTTCATGGAAGTTCTCTAGGGCCATTTCTGACAACTTTGTGAGGCTGCTGGGGGTCACAACACTAGTTTTTTCTAATTTCGCTTCAAAACTGACGGTTTTCAGTAATCATGACTACCATATCCTGGGCTCCTCCTGTGTGAGGATCCTCACACAAGCACTCCGAAGTAAACACTGTGATGACCAGCGTTATTTTACAGACCAGGAGACTGAGGCTCGGGAAGGTCAGTGAGCTTGATGAAGGTTACTAGGTACAGTTGGAGAGCAGGTCAGTCATTTCCCACTCCCCAAACCCAGGCTTTTACCATATGTACCTGGCCAGACTTTTCTTTCCCTTATCAGGAGGTACATGGAGCACAGAACATCGAGGGCTAGCAGCCATAGTTAGAGTTGTTGGTTAGCTCACAAAGGAAACAAAGAATGGAGCAATCAAGAGAGGTGAAGGGAGGAAGGGAAAGTGTTTTGCAAGGCAAAAGTTCAACTAAGAACTCAGGTACGGAGAAGTGCTTCTCAAACTGTTGACTGTGCATACAAACCAACGGATGGGAGCGACGCAGATTTCTCTTCAGCAGGCCTGGGGAGGAGCCCTGAGCTTCCTGCTTTCCTAACAGGCTCCCAGGTGATGCCGCTCCTGTTGGGGCCCAGGGCAACACTGAATTACAAGGCCACAGAGTGCAAACGATAAACAAAACGATCAAACGTCATTAATACCCCTTTCTTAACTTAATCAGGATCAGCTGCTACACTGAACAGCCACTTTATGACTCTCTTTTCTCCTGTAGGTGGCCCCAGGCCATTGTCTTGCGTTGGGTCTGCCTGTCTGATTCAGCATATGCTCAACTGCTCTTTATGTTTTTTAAAGATTGATGTATTTGAGAGACAGTGAGCCTAGAAGGGAGGGGCAGAGGGAGAGGGAGAGAGATTTAGACTCCACGCTGAGCACAGAGCCCGACGTGGGGCTCGATCTCTCGACCCTGAGATCAGGACCTGAGCCGAAACCAAGAGTCGGTCCCTTAACTGACCGAGCCACCCAGGTGCCCTTCAGCTGCTCTTTGAAATACAGATATTAAAGACATATGAGCATCTTCTGCCACTCTGAGCTCTAAGCAGCCTTAATCAGGCATTAGTTTCTCTTGGCACAAGCTAGATCTCTGGCCACGGGGTTCCAGGCCTCAGCAGCTGCTCCCAGCTCTCTTCCACTAGGAACAGTTGTATAAAGGTAAAGCATGTAACCCTGACATCCCAGCTCTTTCTAATTTCCTTTCTCAGAGCTGCTGCCCTCTGTAGTAGGAAACAGCCTGGCTTATTTCTTCTGCAGAGTTGAAATAATACCAAGCATTGCTTTAAGGCAGCTATTGGAAAGGCCCTTCACAGGGCCCTCCTGCCAATTCCAGAAGGCCAGTAAAATTTGTTTCCTGGAAGGTTATTTGCTTTACCTTGCCACCTACTCTTCCCCCCACCCCCAGGATTTTGATCGTGATCATTCTGAGCCATTCTTCAAGTTTTTCTTCTATTTTTAGAGTCTCTGACTCATTCTTCCCCAATAGCAAAAGTCAGGGAGGGCCTTCTATTCTAGCCAAGCTCTACTTTCTAAAGTAGGAAATAGTCTCTCAGTGTCTACAAATCAACTTGACGGTCTGTGGCGCACAATGACTGGATTGCTTTTCCATCTTCTCTCTCTTTCTCTAACCGTGGCCTTTCTAACTCCTGTTGCAGGTAGGTGTTTGCCCAGCCTCCACTCAAATACACTGGATAAGTTCACATTTCATGATTGGATAAATGAAAAACTGTACTGAAAAGGACTTGCAATCTTCCCTTTGTGACTTCTATCCATTAATCTTACTTTTACCATATGGAGCAGAAAGAATCCTTCGAATGTTTCGTGACGGCTGTCCTGTCTTCTTTTAACCATCTCTTTGTGAGACTAAACATGTCCAGTTCCCAGTCAGTCTGCAGTGGTTTCTTTTCTTCCTTTTTAAAAAAGATTTTATGTATTTATTTATTTGAGAGAGCGAGAGTGAGAGAGCATAAGCAGGGGGAGCAGCAGAGGGAGAGGGAGAAGCAGGCTCCTTGCCAAGCAGGGAGCCCGATGTGGGGCTCCATCCCAGGACCCTGGGATCATGACCTGAGCTGAAGGCAGAAGCTTCACCGACTGAGCCACCCAGGCGCCCCAATATTTTTTAAGGATTTAATTATTTATTTTTGAGAGAGTGAGAGTGTGGGGGGTGGGGGTTGAGGGGGAGTGGGAGGGGGAGAGGGAGAGAGAATCTCAAGCAGACTCCTCTCTGAGCGTGGAGCCTGACATGGGCCTTGATCTCATGACCCTGAGATAATGACCTGAACTGAAACCAAGAGTCAGTCACTTAAACCGACTGAGCCACCCAGGTGCCCTCAGTCTGCAGTGGTTTCTTGACCCTCATCTTAAAATCAGGCACCTGGAAATGGACATACTGCTCCCTGTGTGGTTTGACCTGTGTAGAGTACATTAGGACCCTTCCTTCCTATGATCTTCTAATATGATTTTATGATTCTGTTGGCTTAAGCAAAAAGGAAGTCATCTCTTCACATGTACTGAGCACCTACTTTGGGTCAGTTACAGTACCTAAGACCTACTAAGCGACCTCTCCAAAGGTTCAGTGGTAGAGGGTCTCTGTTCTCTCTGACCCCGTGGGGCCAGGAGATAGTATAGCTACCCTCTTCCCGTACTTCCTGTTGCCTACTGCCCTCCGGGTCTCTCACTTAGTGAGGATGTCAGCACTTCACTTATGGTCTCCCCAACTCTGGCTACCATCCCGAGTGATTTTAATGACTCATCTACAAACTTTATTCTTTCAATCATCTTCACCTCCAATCCACTTCACCAATCCATTCCCATGATCTACTTTGTTTTCAACAGATAACCTCATCATGTATTCCATTATGCGAATCAAGGCCATCAGATGCTCACTTTCATTTTCCTGCCCTTACCCTGCCCTGCCACGTAGCTCCTAATCTCCTTTTTTGGGTTGTTGTTGTTGTTGTTGTTTTGTCTTACATGAATAGACATAGCTTGTCCAGTTCAAGGCTGATCCATCTATTTATGCTTCGGAGCCCATTCTCTCCTACCTCTTGGGGACTTTTCTCCATTGGTTATCCCCTTTCCCATCTATATCCTCAACCACTCTCTCTCTCTTTTTTATTGGCTGCTTCCCATCAGCATTTAGATCTGCTCGACTTTCTCCCATTAAACAAACAAACAAAACTCTTCTTTGACTCTGTTCCCAACTGGCACTCACCCTATTTCTTGCCTTCCATCGTCAAGGAAGCTTTATCAAAAGTGAGCAGTCTACACTTGCTGTCTTCATTTCCTCACCTCCCATTCAAAACTCAGCCCTGCCCTTTCCCCCACCCAGTCTGGCTTTTCTGACCCCAGAACACCACTGTTAACTGCTCTTGTTAAGGAAACCAATGACATCCTGATTGCTAAACCTAACGAACAATCTGAAGTCTTGATTTTCCTGGAACTCTCTCTGCTGCAGATAACATAAAGGATTGCCCTCACTCCACTTCTGTCCTCATGCCTCTCTTGAAAGTGCCTACTCCTTGGCTTTGGTCATGCTGTTCCTCTCCTGATTCTCCTCATTCCTCTTGGTTACTCCTTCCTGTGCCTCTTTGTGGACTTTTCCTCTGCCACCCCTTAAATGTTGGCCTTTGCCAGGATTTTTGTCATTCTATACCTTTCCCCCAGATCATCTTATCCATCCCTATGGTTTTATCTACTGTGCTGATGACTCCCTACTCCGTAGTTATAGCATCAGACCTCTCTTGTGAGCTCCAAACCTGAACACTCAATTGTGACTAAACATGTGGGGACATGTATGTCCCACAGGTACCTCAGACCCAAGCTCCGTGTGTCACAAATTCATCTTCCTTACTCAAATCTGCCCCCTATCCTCTCTCTACGCCACTACCACCATCTTGGTGATGCAGACCTCTATCCACACAGTTGTCCAGGCCTGAAACTTGGGAGTCACCCTAGACTCTTCATTCAAGCAGTTGCCAAGACTTTTAAGTCTGTCTTCTAAGTCTCTGGTATGTCTTTTCTTTTTCTTTTTTTTTAAAGATTATTTATTTATTTGAGAGAGAGAGAGACAGATAGAGAGAGCATGAGCAGGGAAGAGAGGGAGAGGCAGGCTCCCTGCTGAACAGGTTGCCTGAAGCGGGGCTTGATCCCAGGTCCCTGGGATCATGACCTGAGCCCGAAGGCAGATGTTTCACCGACTGAGCCACCCAGGCGCCCTGGTATGTCTTTTCTTTATATTATTACAGCATGCTAATCCAGACTCTCCATCCTCTTTCTTTAAACTATTTAAATAGCTTCTCAACTAGTCTTCTGCCTCTTGGCCTACTCCCCCTTTTAATCTGTTCTCCACACTGGGGACTAGAATAAGTTTTCTGTAATGCGAATCAGATCACAGCACTCCTCTCTGCTTCAAGCCTGATATGACTCCCCACTGTTTACTGGTAGAGTCCAAGCTGCTCTTTATGCCTTACAAGGGCTTTCACAACCTGGCCCTGCCTACCCGTCCAGTCTTATCCCCTCCTGATGACCTATAATGCTTTCCTTATCCTCGTGCCCAGAGAATAGCAAACCAAACACCCCACAATGCCTCCATGCCTTTGGACACACTGTTCTCTCTGCCTAGAATGACCCCTTGTCCTCCCGCCAAACTCTTATTCAACTTTCAAAATTGAGCTTGGAGTAGGTCCGGAGAGTTACACAAGAAACTAGTTAACAGTAATTTGCCTCTGCAGAGAACTGGGTGGCTGGGGCAGAGGTGGAAGGCCAACTTGCCACTTCCATTTCGCATCCTTTTGCAGGTATTGTACTTTGTACCAGACATCTGAATTGCTTACTTGAAACATAAATACAATGTGATCGTTAAAAAAAAAAAAAAAAAAAAAAGACTTAGGGGTCATGTCCTCTAGAAAGTTGTCCCCCCGCCATTCTTTCCTTCAGTACCTTCTGTAATTTCCCCCCCCCCCCGGCCCTTCTTTGTGCTACCTCTGGGCCTCCTATGTGCTCCTGGAAGTAAAATAATCACGTTGGTTGTTATTTCTCTTTTAAGCTGTCTGGACCCCCAGCCTGTGAGCTCCTTGAGGGCAGAAGCGTATCTTATCTCTTGTTATTTCCCCAGGATCTAGCACAGTGATCCATGACTGTTTATCCAATGAAGAAATGAGTGGAAAAAATGAAGTATGGGATGCCCCAATGATAAAATAGGGCTCCCAAGCCTGTGCTCTTTCCAGATCTCTCTCCCTCTGTCCCTTTGCCATGTGTCAAATCTAAAAGTAATAACTGACATTTATTAAGTATTATCCATCACCTTGTCAGTTTGGATTTAGCATCACCCAAGGCTGCCCAGATCCATTCAGAGTCCCTCCTACCTCAAGTCACTGGAAGAGTTGATAGGTATTTATATGTCTTATTCTGAGTCACTGAATCACAGAATGGAATAATTTGTCTAATACCTGCCGTTTATTGAACACCCACACCGTGTTAATCACTGTGCTAGGTGCTTTTCTTTTTTTTTTTTTTCATACACCACACTGTCACAGCATATGCTGCAAGGTAGATATTTTGATCCCCGGTTTACAGATGTGGAAATTGAAACTAGTATGGTTAAGCACTTTGCCCAGGGTCACGTTTCTAGTAAGTGGTGAGGCTGAGATTTGAACTGAGGTCTTTTGACTTCAAAATTCGTGCTTGATTCATACACAACACTGAAGGAAAGGGGGCCTCTCCACTGCTTTGACTGTTCTGCAAGGGGCTCCCCAAAGTTGGCTTGAGATCCTCAGTGCCTAGTGCTCACTAGGCAGCCCGTCCCATCTTAGGCAGTTTTGACCATTTTAAAAGCTCTTGTTTGTGGTAAGCCAAAATTATAAACGAGCTGAACAAGACACAGCCAAGAATAGAGTCTTTGGCTCACTGCTAGAACTTCCCTTCTGGTCTGACACCAAACCCTTCCGTTTATTCAACTAGTTACAGGCTCATCTCAACAAACAGCTGGAGCATCCAGCCTATACCCTGCCATCTCGTCTACAAGAAAATAATGGGAAACTTTGTCCAATGCCTGGGTGAAATGAAATCCACTCTAGCTATCACATTCTCTGATCTGCCAATCTAGTAACCAGATTAAAAAAAAAAAAAAAAAGGAAATGAAGTCTGGGAGGGATATTTGTTTTTTAACGGGGCAATTTGTCAATGACTCAAAGTAATGAGTTTCTAGCGGCAGACTTTCAGCCATCATTGACAGGCCATCAGGAAGATGGTTTTTGGGCAGTGGGCTTCCTACTGCTCTTCAAATGACGTCTAAATAGGCAGAGCTCCCCCATTTTCATTGCTTTGAATTGCACAGCACCGTTGTTTGCACCTGGTTTTATTTAGGCTTCTATTTCAGTTTTCTATTTAATTTTTCTTTGACTGTGTTCTGCTCTTGCACATATTTTCTGTGTCTGGTTCATTCCCGAAATTTCTACATCCTCCTTCCAAACACACACGTGTTGCATGTGCATGTGCGTGCTCGTGCACACACAGACGCACACAGACAAACAGACACACACACACACACACACACCCTCCTTGTCCATTGAGAGTCAGTGCATTACAGCCCCTCCTCTGAAGCCTTCTCTGATGCCCCCACACTGGGTAACTGCTTCTCCTCCTCCTGTGTAATGTAGTGGAAAGTGCCCACAGTGCCCATCACAGAGTAGATCCCCAGTAAATGTTCCTTCCCTTCTTCCCTTTCCCCCATGGATATCTCTACACCGGTGTCGATCACACCATATTGTATTTTCTTGTTTACTTGTCTGGCTTCATCCCTCAATTCTGAACTCATGCATGCATTCATTTGACAGATATTTATTGCAATGTCTACTGTGTGTGTGCAGATCATTGTTCATGCTTAGAGCTGGGGATACAAATAATTTCTGAACATTGTACTTCTGCCATGTCTTTTTTGTTGTTGGATTCATAGCACCTTGCGTAGCGCCCAGCAAATAAAGAGTGTTCATTAAGTGTTTAAGAGAAAGCATGTCCTCATCTGGGTTCCTCCAAGTGTGGTCCTTGCACCACTTGCATCTGGATCACGGAGGGCTGAGGGGTGCAGGTTAGATGTTGAACGTGAGTTCCTGGATCTCACTCTAGAGCTACTGAGTCAGAATCTCTGAAGGGCAGGCTGCAAGAGTCTGCATTTCCATCTAGTTCTCCAGGTATTTCTTGCACACTAAAATTTAGGAACTGTTACAAAACAGGAGAGGGGGGTAGAACTAATGCCTATTTTTGAAAAGTGCAGCTAAAACCGATTGAATCATTTTTAATGCCTCTGACCGCGGCAGGAAAATTTAGTAAAGGGGGGAAAAGGGCATTAGTTAAAATTCTCTGGGGAGGTTTTTTAAATAGATGGAATATTCAAGTCATTACATCTAAGGCCTTCTAAAGTCTAAGATGAAAAGTAGATTTATTGCTAGTAAAATCTAATCTCAATTTAGGTCAAATTTATGACGCCGGCAAGTTTTCTCTTTTCCAGAGCTCCATGTACACTTGATAGTGTAGATACAGGGACTTCCTGTCTAACCTGACAGTGCAATATATCGATTTCCATATTATAGACTTGAATCGTAAATTTGTTATTTTAAGTTATGAGAGGGTATACTACAACTGTATTTGTGCTTTGACCCTGATTATATATATCTGATTTATCAGCTGGCCTACATTAGGAATGATGGTAGTGCTCATTCTCCATGAAAATTTGATCCATTTTACTGTTTTATGCCATACTTTCCAAGAGCATTCTGTTATTAAATGTGTTCTTTGGTAAGAGATTAGGTATGTAAGAGCTGAGTCAACCGAAGACAGCATAGGTTCCCTTGCAAGAAGACTTGCAAAGTTGCATTTTATGACCATGTTCCTGGGGCCTGGAACTTTCCATTTTGGGTTTGCCTTGACATGATCCTCATAGTCAAGAGCTAAGATGTCTATGCATCAGGGCACAAACCTCTTAAATATACACAGGTATGTGTTTCTGCTTCCTTCCCTGTAACTTTAATTTTTTTTTAAATTTAATTTAGGGTTTTATTGGTGGTGTCATTGCTGCTAAGATGGATCGCAAACAGCTGCCCTCACGGTGTCCACTGGGCACCGTGTCCAACGATCTGAGAATTCTGCAAGGCGATTCCTCCCTGGAGCTGAGCGAGTACTGGGACCGGCAGTTTGATGGGGATAACGATGATCAGGAGAAATTACTGAAGGAAAGCTCCACACTCTACGTGGGGAATCTTTCCTTTCATACTACTGAAGAGCAAATATATGAGCTCTTTAGTAGATGTGGTGCTATCAAGCATGTATTTATGGGCCTGGATAAAATTAAGAAAAAGGCATGTGGTTTCTGTTTTGTAGAGTACTATAACAGAGTTGGTGCCGAAAATGCCATGTGGTTCCTAAACGGGACCCGCCTAGATGATCGTATTATCCACACAGATTGGGATCTAGGCTTTCGAGAGCGCAGACAGTGTGGCCGCCGACCTGAGGGCCAAGTAAGGAACGCGTTTGGTGAAGATTTTGATGTTGGTAGAGGTGGCTCTGGAAAACAGGCTCAGGCCCGTGATAGAAGAGGAATCCGTTAGTGAAAAAGCTGCAGCTCTGGCCCCTGGAAAAGTCTATTAAGGAACAACACCAGGTCAGCAAATAATCTATTTTGTAACAAGCTGAAATTACTTTATGTGCTGAGCAGAGACCCTTTCGTTGTATTTTTTCCTCTCTGAAATGTTATTAAATGGCACAAACAAAAACATTCTTTTGCTCTTGTCTTCATTTCGAAGCTGGTTGTCAGATTACCAGTTTGGCGGTCCAGTAGTCAAAAGTGAAGGGTTCGTTAGGACTAAATTAGGTGTAACTTAGGTATCTGAGCCAACCAAAGCATGACTACCATTTCAGGAAGATTTTATGGTCATGGTACCAGGGCCTGAAATGATTTTTTTAAGAGCTTGCATAAAATAAAGTCAAATCAATGGAAATTAAAACAATTATCAAAGGAATAAAGGCACATTATTTTAACATAAAAAAACATTAAAAAATTTAAAAATCTGGAAGAGTTTATAATGAAACAAAAATTCTCTTGCCACACCAATTTCTACCCCAGGTCTACTCCCTAGGCAATAACTTTTAATTTTTTTTAAGATTTTATTTTTATTTTTTTAAAGATTTCGTTTATTTATTTGACAGAGAGAGAGAGAGCACAAGCAGGGGAAGTGGCAGGCAGAGGGAGAGGGAGAAGCAGGCTCCCCACCCGGCAGGGAGCCCGACGTGGGGCTCAATCCTAGGACCCTGGGATCATGACCTGAGCCGAAGGCAGAGGCTTCCCGGACTGGGCCGCCCAGATGCCCCTTAAGATTTTATTTTTAAGTCATCTCTACATGCAACATGGGACTCAAACTCACAACCATGAGATCAAGAGTCAAATGGTCTTCTGACTGAACCAGCCAGGCTCCCCTTAATTTTTTTGGCAAGTTGTTTTTGGGGGGGTTCCTTTACTGGTAGTTTCCTCCATATTTCTAAATAACACGACTGCATATACTATTTATTTTCATTTTAAAAATCATCTGACTTCCTGCTTTCATAGATGAAGATTTAGTTCACTTACACCCACATTTTCACTTCTCTCCATCCTCTCAATATAGTTTACAACACTTTATTTATGTTTTCTATTGTCACATAAGGTAGGCTATACTGCAGTAACAAATAATCCCCAAAACCCTTAGTGGCTTACAGTCACTAAAGTCTGATCCTCACACTACATTGCCATTGCCGATTGCCTGGGGGGTTCTTCTCCACACCTCAGTGATCATCCTCCTTCTAGGGCGCAGACTGCATAGCCACCGTTATTAGTGTAAATCAGTTACGGCAATTAACCTCCCTCTTGCTGGCGATTGGCTTAGGAATCCAGGCTTAAGCCGATCACAGTTGACAGACCTTGTGATGATAGTTATTCATAAGTTCAGGGGCAAATGATGACCAATGCGGACACCAGCAAGACTGAAATGAAGGATTTTTAGTTTATGTCTTTCCCATTGGATTTGAATAAGTCTGTACATAGTGATTGCTACAAGCAGCCTTCTTACAATCACAGGAGAAACCAGCCCTAGGATGAATTGGACACTTTAAAGGGTGAAAGGAGGGGCCAACGAAACTGTGCCCTTCATGAAATTGTGCAGCTGCTGAAATCAACTAACCTTGCCGCACACACTCTCAGGGTCCTATTGTGTGAGGTAAGACATTATTTTATTGTGTAAGCCAGCTTGTTAACATGTACCTGAAAGCACTCTGATACCAAATACTTTTTCTTTTTTTTTAAAGAGAGGGAGAGTGAGAGTACTCGTGCGAGTGCACCTGCGCAGTGGGGGCTGAGTGGGGGGGGGGGGGGCCGAGGGAGTCGGAGAGAGAGTATCTTAAACAAGCTCCACTCCCAGTACCGAGAGCGGATGCAGGGGCTCAATCTCACGACCCTGAGATCATGACCTGAGCCGAAATCAAGAGTCTGACGCTTCACCAACTGAGCCACCCAGGCGCCCCACCAAATACTTTTTCTTAATTATATTCTTGTGTAAATGATTTAAGTTGCTCCCTTGTGAGCCCAAACATATATCTCCAGGGTTCATGACCTTACATCTGGGAAGTTAGATAAAAATCAGCTTCTTGCTCCTGACTCCTTCACTCTGACCCGAGGTCATCCTCTCTGGTCAGTAACATTCTTTCCTGAATAAGAGAGGAAAAGGGGATGTCAGTTTTTATAGAATGGCTATTATGGGCTGGGCACTTTGCTAGAGGCTTTAAAACACAATCTCATTTACTCTGAATAGCTCTGTACCTGTGACGTGGGTGAGGATACTGATGATCAGGGAAGTACGGTCACCAAGTAGTAGATGGTAGAGCTGGGGTCCAGAGCAAGGGAGTCTATATCAAAACTGGAGCCCCTAATCAGGGGACTCTTTTGTCTCGTTCCCTTACCTTCAGTCAGGTCACTAGGTCCAAACCTCTCTTTGAGGTTCCTTTATCTCTGGAAATTATCCCACTGAGTACATCGTATCTGAGCTCTCTCTCCACCCCCCAACTCCCCCCCCCCCGCCAGCCCCAAGCAAGCTTCTGGAGTGCGTTGTTCTTTCTGCCTTGACATCCAATATCACTCAGGTTCAACACTAATACCACCCAGCCATATGTATCTTTACTCCCTGGGAGAAAAAGGAGCATTTGACATGCATTTCTGGCCAATTTAGATTACTCTGCATACAGTAATGGAGTTCACTAACTTTTTAGGATCTCCCCCTTTGCAACTTCCCTAAAATAGAAGAAGATATGTTTAAAGTCATGGGATTAAAAATTGGATTTTAATTACAAAATGTTTCTGGAGGAGCATCTTGGCATATCTCTCAACCACTCCTCCTAGTGGCTCCCCACTTGGATTGCTCCCAAGGATGTCTTTTCCTAGGCTCAGAAAAAGCATTTAACAATGTCTTGTGAAACATGCTTTTGGTTAAGTAAAGAAACTTTCATACTGTATGGCTAGAAGAGTCCTCCAGTAGTTCTTACAATATACCATGTTCTTCAAAATCACACTGAATATATCAATAGAACAAAGGATGAAAATCACATGATCATCTCAATAGGCACAGAAAAAGCATTTGAAAAAATTCAATACCCTTTTCATGGTAAAAATGCTCAACAAACTAGGAATAGAACAGAGCTGCCTCACTCTGATAAAGGACATCTATGAAAACCCCACAGCTAACATCATACTCAGTGTTGAAAGACTGAAAGCTTTACCCCTAAGATCAGGAACAAGACACTTTTATTCCATATTGTACTAGAGGTTTTAAGCTAGGACAATTAGGCAAGAAAATAAAACAAAGGACATCTAGATTGGAAAAGAATACATAAAAATATTTTTATTTACAGGTCATATGATCTTGTATAAAGACAATCAGAAGGAGTCCACGAAAAAGAATTATTAGGGCTAATAGTTCAGCAAAGTTGCAGGATACCAAATTGAAATACAAAAATCAATTGCACTTCTATGAACCATCAATTAAAAAATCCAAAATGAGGGGTGCCTGGGTGGCTCAGTCAGTTAAGCGTCTGCCTTCGGCTCTGGTCTTGATCCCAGGGTCCTGGGATCGAGTCCCATATCGGGCTCCCTGCTCAGCGGGGAGCCTGCTTCTCCCTCTGGCTGCCGCTCTCCCTGCTTATGCTCTCTCTCTCTGACAAATAAATAAAATCTTAAAAAAAAATCCAAAATGAAAGTAACAAAGTAATTTCATTTCCAAGAGCATCAGAAAGAAGACAATATTTAGGTGAAAATATAACAAAGTGCTAAACTTATACTCTGAAAACTGCAAAACGTTGAAAGAAATTAAATAAATGGAAATAAATGGAAAGATATAAATGGAAATAAATGGAAAGATATCCTGTGGTTCATGGATTGGAAGACTCATTAATATTGGTAAGAGGGCAATAACTCCCAAATTGATCTATAGATTCAATGCAATTCCTTTCAAAATCCCAGCCGTTTTTTTTTTTTTTTGAAACCGAAGAACTGACCGCCAAATTCATATGGAAATGTAATAAAATAGCCAGAACAATCTTAAGAGAGAAGAACAAAGTTGGAAACCTCACACTTCCTGATTTCAGAAGTTACTACAAAGTGTATATATATAGTAAATAAGACAGTGTTGGGCACCTGGGCGGCTCAGTTGGTTGGGCGTCTGCCTTCGGCTCAGATCGTGATCTCAGGGTCCTGGGATCAAGTCCTGCACCAAGCTCCCTGCTCTTCGGGGAGCCTGCTTCTCCCTCTGCCTCTGCCTTTCTCTCTGTCTCTCATGAATAATTAAATAAAAATCTTTCTAAAAAAAGACAGTGTTGTCCTGGCATAAGGGTAGACATACATCAATGGAATAGAATTGAGAGTATAGACGTAAATACTCACATTTACAGTCAAATTATTTTTGACAAGGGTACCAAGACGATTCAATGGAGAAAGAATAGCCTTTTATTTTTTTCGGTTTTTATTTAAATGTCAGTTAGTTAGCATACAGCATAATATTACTTTCACGTGCTCAATATAGTGATTCAGCACTTCATACAACACCCGGTGCTCATCACAAGTGCCTTCCTTAATGCCCATCACTTATTTAACCCACCCTCCCCCCCCTCCCCTTTGGTAACAATCAGTTTGTTGCACTACTAGGTATTTACCCAAAGAATACAAAAATACTAATTCAAAGGGATACATGCACCCCAGTGTTTATAGCAGCATTATCTACCATAGCCAAATTATGGAAATAGCCCAAGTGTCCATCAACTGATGAATGGATAAAGAAGATGTGGTATATATATAACAATGGAATGTTACTCAGCTATCAAAAAGAATGAAATCTTGCCATTTGCAATGACATGGATAGAGCTAAAGAGTATTATGCTAAGTGAAATAAGCCAGTCAGAGAAAGACAAACACCATATGATTTCACTCATATGTGGAATTTAAGAAACAAAACAAATGAGCAAAGGGAGAAAAGAGAGAGAGAGGCAAAGCAAGAAACAGACTCAACTACAGAGAACAAACTGATGGTCATCAGGGGGGAGGTGGGGAAGGGGAGAAGAAGACATCCAGATGGCCAACAGACACATGAAAAGATGCTCAACATCACTGATCATCAGCGAAATACAAATCAAAACCAGGATGAGGTACCACATCACACCCGTCAAAATGGCTAAAATCAACATAAGAAACAAGAGGTGTTGACGAGGATGTGGAGAAAGGGGAACCCTCCTATACTGTTGGTGGGAATGCAAACTGGTGCAACCACTCTTATAGTATGGAGGTTCCTCAAAAAGTTAAAAATAGGACTACTCTATGATCCAGCAATTGCACTACATGAAGAATAGCCTAGGACTATTCACTACATGAAGAATATGCTAGGACACCTGGATATCCACATGCAAAAGAATGAAGGTGAACCCTTACCACACACCATACACAAAAATTAACTTAAAATGGTTAAAGACTTAACGAGCTAAAACTAAAAATCTTAGAAGAAAACATAGACATAAATCTTTAAGACCTTGGGTTAGGCAATGGTTTCTTAGATATGACACCAAAAAGCATGAATAGCCAGAGGAAAAAAATAGATAACTTCAATATCATCAAAATTAAAGACTTTTGTGCTTCAGAGGACACCAATAAGAAAGTAGAAAGATGGGCGCCTGGGTGGCTCAGGCGTGAAGCGTCTGCCTTCGGCTCAGGTCATGATCCCAGGGTCCTGGGATCAAGTCCCACATTGGGCTCCCTGCTCGGCAGGAAGCCTGCTTCTCCCTCTCCCACTCCCCCTGCTTGTGTTCCTGCTCTCGCTATCTCTCTCTCTGTCAAATAAATAAATAAAATCTTAAAAAAAAAAAAGAAAAAGAAAGTAGAAAGACAATACAAATAATGGGAGAAACATTTTGCAAATTATATGTCTGATAAGGGACTTGTACCTAGAATATATAAAGAAGTCTTACAGTGAACAATAATAGACAAATAACCCAACTTACAAATGGGCAAAGGATCTAAATAGACATTTCTCCGAAGAAGAAATACACATAGTCAATAAGCACGTGAAAAGATGCCCAGCATCAGTAGCCATCAGGCAAAAGCAAATCAAAACCACAATGTGATGCTACTTCCCAAACACTAAGACAGCTATAACCAAAAAGTCAGATAATAACAAGCATTGGTAGGAACGTAGACATTGAAACCTTTGTATGTTGCCGATAGGAATATAAAGTGGTGTGGCTGCTTCTGAAAGAGTTCCTTGAGATGTTAAATAAAGAGTTGCCATATGACCCAGCAATTCTACCCTTAAGTATATACCCAAAAGAAATGAAAACATATGTCCACACAAAAACTTGTACACGAGTGTTCATAGTACCATAAATTATAACAGCCAAAACGTGGAAACCAGCCCAAAGTCCATTTACCGATGACTGTATAAACAAATGTGGCATATCCTTACAATGGAATATTATTTGGCCGTAAAAAGGAATGAAGAACTGTACATGCTCCATTACGAATGAACTTTGAAAACATTATGCTGACTGAAAGAAACCAGTCAAAAGGGACCACAGATTGTATGATTTCACAGATACAGAATGTCCACAGTAGGTAAATCCATAAAGACAGAAAGTAGATTAATACCAGGATCTGGGGAGAAGTGGGGAAAGTGATTGTTAATGGGTACGAGGTTTCACTTTGGGGTGGCAAAAATGCTTTAAAATTGATTGTAGTGATGGTTGCACAACTCTGTGAATATACTAAAAGCTGTAAATGGATGAATTGTATGGTATGTGACATATCTCAATAAAGCTGTTAAAAATCATGCTGAACAAAAAGCTTATTGGAGGGGGGCAGAGAAAGGAAGAGGCAGGCTATTCTATCTGCGTCTTTTCTGGTAAGATCGAAGGCTTTCTTCTGTTAAAATTTCTTACAGAACACTTGCCTTCCCTACAACCCTACTTTCGCCAACCCATTTTCTTTCAATTCATGTTCCTTGATGGGTTTTCCATGGCACTAGTGCCACCAACACCTTCCTTTGTGGGGACAGGGAATGTATAGTTAGTCAGATATTTGGATTCTTTGCTGTATTCTGTCCTAGAGGAACTATCTGTTTGTCTGGGTAAGGATAAGGCACTGGACCAATTTCTGATCTAAATTCAGGAATAACGGGAACAGATATGTAATGCAATGTTTATTTTTTTAAAAGATTGATTGATTTATTATTTATTTATTTATTTATTTATTTCAGAGAGAGAGAGAGAGAGAGGGAGCGAGGGAGGGAGAGTAAGCAAGCATGGGGGGGGAGGAGCAGAGGGAGAGGAAGAAAGAAACTCAAGCAGTCTCCACACTGAACGCAGAGCTGACGTGGGACTCGATGTGGGGCTCAATTTCATGACCCTGAGATCAGGACCTGAGCTGAAACCAAGAGTCGGGCGCTTAAACGACCGAGCCACCCAGGTGCCTCCAGCGTATTCTTTTTTTTTTTTTTAATGTTATTTATTTATTTATTCATTAGAGTCAGAGAGAGAGAGAGAGGCAGAGGCAGAGGGAGAAGCAGGCTCCCCGCCCAGCAGGGAGCCCGACGAGGGACTCAATCCCAGGATCCTGGGATCACGACCCGAGCCGAAGGCAGACGCTTAACCATCTGAGCCACCCAGGCGCCCCAGCATATTCTTTTTATAATGTGACTTTGCTACCCCTCCAATCAAGAAATGGAGTTTCCAGCCCCCCCTTCTCAAATCTGGGCTGCAACTTGCTCTGACTAATAGAATGGAATAGGAATTATTTATAAAGCTGTCAATGCTAGGCCTTAAGAGATCCTGCAGCTTTTGTTTTTGCAGTTAACTTCTTAGAACATGGTTGTTATTTAGAGAAGTCCAGACTCTCTGGCTGGAAAAAAGAGACCATGAGGGAAAGAATTAAGTTGTCCCAGTTGGCAGCCAGCGCCAAGGCTCCAGTCATGTGAGTGGGGCCATCTTGGATCCTCCAGACCCTGTCAAGCTGTCCAATCTGACACCATGTGGAACAAAAATGAGACTTCCTTACTGAATTCTGCCCAAAGAGGAGACAGGCAAAAAAAATAATAATAATAAAGTAAAATCTATAGAATAATTATAAATTATAGTAGATTCTACAAAGGGAACAAACAACAGGCTAAGAAGAATAACACAAGGGACATACTTTAGATGCACTGGCCAGGGAAATCATCTCTAAGGAGTTGACATTTGAGTTCAGACTTGAAGGACACAGAGGAATAGTGGTAAGAGTGTACTATGCAGAAGGAAGACCAAGTGCAAAGACCTTGACTCAAAAGAGAGCTTAGTGTATTTCAAACACTTAGTGTATTTCAAACACCGTTTAGCTTCAAACAGGGAAGCTAAAACAAGGAAGATGACGCCAGAGAGGCAGACAGAGACCAGATTCCACAAGGTCTAGCCAGTTGGTCAAGAATTTGTTTTTGTTTTTTTTTTCCCTAGGTGCACTGAAGGGTTTTAAACAATGGAGTGATGGTGATGTGATCTTTCATTTTGAAAGGGTCATTTTTGCTGCTGTGGGAGAAAGGATGGGGGAGGGGGATGCAAGTGGAGAAATCAGGTCATATTGCAATCTAGGCTAAAGCTGAAAGTAGCCAGGTTAGAGTGATGAAGATAGAGAAGTGTGGCTAACTTTAAGATATGTTTTGAAGATACAGCCCGCTTGGTGAGTGCGATGTGAAGAACAGGGTAAGGGAAAAGGAAGAATCAAAGATCACGTAGATTTCTGGCTTAGGCAATAGGATTGATGGTGGTGCTCTCTGCTGAAAGTAAGGAAATGATTTGGGGAATCCAGACTTCAGTTTTGGATATGTGAATCGTGATATATGCGTGTGATCTCTCTATACAGGTGTCAAGTGGACAACTGGAACTCAGAAGAGAACTCTGGGAGATTTATTTGGGGGTCAGCAGGAAAAATGGCACTTAAATTTATGGGAACGGCTGAGATTAGCCAATGAAAGAATGTAGAAATGAAACGGGAAGAGGGTATAGGACAGATTGCTGAAGAATACCAATACTTAAAAATTAGCTAAAGGAAGAGCAGATAGCAAAAGGGAATGAGTAGTGGCTAAGAAGTTAAGAGGAAAACCACAGGACTGTGGTGTCAACAAAGGCAAGAGAGAAGTGATTTCCAGGGGAAGGAGTGGTCAACAGTGCTGAATGTTGCTGATGGCGTGAGTACAATGAGGACAGATAAGTGCCCATTACGTTTGGCAATATCTAGGTCATTGGCGACAGGAGCTGTTTTGGTAGGATGGTAGAGGTGGAGATCTGATCGCAATGGATTGCGGATTGAATGGGAAGGCAGGAAGCGGAGACAGCATATGTGGAGGGCTGTATATGTGAAAAGTTGGCTATAAACAGGAATAGATGAATGGGATGGAAGTTGGATATATGCTCAAGGGAGAATGCTTATTTTTAAGATCAGTAGAACTAGAGCATGCTTGAGCTCTGACAGAAATGATCCAAAGGAGAGGGAAGGATTGATGTTGCAGAAGAGAAAGGAGATACCTGGAGAGAAGATTCCTTGAGGTAAAGAAAAGGGATAGAATTCAGAGCACAATGGAGGGACTGGGTGCCCTCCGGAGGTTTAAGTTCATGAACTTAAAGTGAAACCAGTCAGCTTAGTTATGTGATACCCTCCGCACTATGCAGCTATCTGCTTGGGTGAGGGCTCCAAGAAGGCAGATGGCAGAGTTCATTTGGGATTGGAGTTTTGCCAGAAGAGTCAACAGAGGGAGAGAGGGCCAAGGGAATTGACTGTATTTGCAAGGATGAAACATGGATTTGGGACTGGCTGAGGAATGAAATAAAGTCAGAATGGAAGTTGATGGATATTGAGAAGAGTGATGGCCAACAGATTGGAGGACTTGAAGAGGCTGTGTGTGTGTGTGTGTGTGTGTGTGTGTGTGTGTGTACTGGCAGTGAGGGTGGGTGGTAGAGGAGTGGGATGTTTCAAATAAAAATGGGAGAGGTGATAGAATTTTGGTGATGATAATGTCCAGGGGTAGCCATGGGGGTAGGTGGCCGAGTTGGAGTAAAGGAAAAAGACCATGGGAGATGGATAGGTCAAGGCACTGAGAATCTGGGTGGTTCATCCATGTGAATGCTGAAGCAGTAACTTTGGGCAGAGTAGGAGGCAACAGCATCTACACAGTGTGAGTCAATCAGCGTGTTCGCTCTTCGGCAAAGAAGCCAGTTTTTGTGGTTGGGTTCTAACCTCAGCTGGGCCCTCAGAGATACTGGGGAATTCGCCATTTCCCTAATTAGCTCCCTCTCTCATTCCTCAGAATAGCTCTTTTGACCATGTACTACTTTCTGTATTATGTACCTCTCTCCTCACACTTTGTACGTGACTTTGCTTCCTACTCTTGAAGACAATAGGCCATCAGGAGGGACATCTCTCACGCCAGCTCCTTCCATACAAACTAACTTACATACGCACAGTTTCATGGTTTCCTCCTTAAGTGGGATCTATCCGTTCTCCTAAGGCTAATGCAGCATCAATGTGAAGCTCCGCCAACATGCCCCATGCTGGCAACATCCCCTCTCTTCTGTATCTTTACTTTATTTTTCTCGACGTTTCCCCTGAGGCTCTAAACTGGCATACATCTGTCCCAGCTGTAACATAGCGGCGGCTGCCACTGTGACCACCACGTCCTTCCTCTGGGTTCCCTTCACCGGCAGACATGTTGAAAGTAAAGTGAAACTAGCAGAGAAGACATGGCTGCCTCCACTTCTTCATCTCAGAATCACTTCTTTGTTTGTCTTTTAACTTTTCATTTTGACCGAATTTCAGACTTACAGAAAACTTGCAGTAAGACTTAAAGAAAAGCCCATTTTGCCTTTTACCCAGATTCCCCAAATGTTAACATTTTTTACCACATTTGCTTCATCCTTTTCTCCCACCCCCACCTCCTCCTTCCTTCTCCCCACTCCCTCCCCCACCTCTGGTTCTCTCTCTCTCTCTCTCTCTCTCTCTCACTCACACACACACACACACCCTCTTTTGTTCTGAACCACTTGAGAGTAAGTTGCAGACATATGCCATTTACCCTTCAATACTTCAGAGTATATTTCCCAATAATAAGGACATTGTCTTACATGACCCAGTCACAATGATCAAAATCAGGAGAGTAACATTGATACGATATTTACTAATGTACAGATCTAATTCCTAATTCAGATGCCGCTGAATGCGTTGACCCAATGATGTCCTCTATAGCAGAACATCTCGATTCACGAGTAGCACTCAGCTTTCATGTCTCTTTTCATTTGAAATAGTTCTACAGTCCTGCGTTTCATGACATTGTCAATTTTGAAGAGTACAGACCACCTATTTTGTAGAATGCCCTGCAATGGGAGTGTATCTGCGTTTTCCTCATGAGTAGATTCAGGTTATGCGCTTGTGGAAGGAATGTCACAGAAGTGCTGTGTCCTCAGTAGGCACATGATGTGGATTTGTCCCATGACTGGCCACGTTAACTTTGATCACTTGGATAAGATCCCAGGTGCTAGGTTTCTCCACTATAAAGTTACTATTTTTTCCTCTTGTACTAATAGATATCTATCAGGGAGATTCTTCAAGACTATAAATATCTTTCTACTCTGCAGGGGGAGTGGGAGAGGGAGAAGCAGGCTTCCCGGCGAGCAGGGACCTCGATGCGGGGCTCGATCCCAGGACCCTGGGATCATGACCTGAGCCGAAGGCAGACGCTCAACGACTGAGCCACCCAGGCGCCCCTATCCTACATTTTTTAATTGCTGTAAAGATGAGCTTTCCCTTCTCTTCCATGTGTTTATTTCTATCTGTGTGGACTTACAGATTCCTATATTTTTCAAAGGGTTATCATCGTTTACGATGATACTTTATTTTAATGCTCACATTCTCCAGATTTGGCCAGCAGAAGTCTCTCCATGCTGGCTCTAGTATGAATTAGACATGCTCCTCTCACTTCTTGAGTAGTTTGTTATTTCCTTGCACAAACAAGATATTCCAGGCTCATGTCATACTTTCCTTGTCCTCGTCCTGAAATCAGTCATTTCTCCAAGGAGTTGGGTTCCTTTTAGTGAAAAATGTCATTGAGGAGCCAAGGTCTGGGTGCTGATTGTGTTTGTTGCCTGTAGAGTTTCACAGTGGACAGAACTACGAAATAGATGTATGTATATACACCTACACTCATATGCATATATGCATATACCTGCAGAAATGAACACCTGTCTTACAACTATGTCTCTTTTGGCATCTATCTCTATATTAAAAACAATGAAATCACACCGATGGTCCAATTCCAATTCAACACCACAGAGTCATTCTGTCCTCCTTTTCCGTATTTTAATTTTCTTCACCAACAGTAAGATATCTGACTCCCATTATCCACAGTATATTATAATCACTTCTTTACCTACTATACTTGGGCTTTGGTTCTACCAACTTACCAGAATGATTCTTGCCAAGGAGACAAATTTCTGTAATTGCTAAATTCAAAGGTCACTCTGGTCCTAATATTCCTTGACCACTCCTCTGTGTCTGACTGTTGAAACTGCTCTTTTTTTTTTTCTGTGTTGTATAATTTTATTTCTTTTATTTTTTGATAGAATATATATCTAGAGCTTTTAAGTGTACATTTTTACCCCTTCTTCCCATAGAGACAATGTGCATATTCTTAAATATTGGACAGTCCACAGAATTGGGGAAGGGTTATGGACTTGATAAAGCCACCACTTGAATTTGCTAGTAATTCAGATAATCCTGAGTATGAATTCAGTCTCCAAAATTTTGGAGTATGGAAAACCCCAAGATAGGAGTTGTATGTATAGTACTGGGGGAAAGATTCTAGGACTCCAGGACACACAGTCCATATTATGGGAAACTCTGCTCATGGGCATCCCATTACTTTTGGGTCTCAAGGCTTCCGGGTTATGTCAGGACTAGGCTGGAACTCAGGAGACTTTGTGGTTTGAAGTGTTGCTGAGTCTCCTCTCAGTTTTAAGCTAGAAGCTTCCTGGACCTAGAAGCTTTCTGGAGGAGGGCTGGTTGGCATGGGGCCTGTTTGGTTGAGTGTTGTCATCCTATGTGGGCCCGAGTGCCTGCTGAGCTGGTGAGTGTGTTGAATCATCAAAACCAAAGCCCATAATGATAAGTGATGATGAGCATCTTTTCATGTGTCTGTTGGCCATCTGTTTGTCCTCTTTGGAGAAATGTCTGTTCATGTCTTCTGCCCATTTTTTAATTGGATTATTTGTTTTTTGAGTGTTGAGTAAAAAGTTAAAAATAGAACTATCTTATGATCCAGCAATCTGGGTATTTTCTCAAAGAATACAAGAACACTAATTCAAAGGGACACATCACCCCTATGTTTATAGCAGCATTATTTATGATAGACAAGATATGGAAGGAGCCCAAGTGTGCATTGATTGATGGAATATTATTCAACCATAGAAAGGAATGAAATCTTGTCATTTGCAATGACATGGGTAGAGCTAGAGAGTATAATGCTAAGCAAAATAAGTCAGTCAGAGAAAGACAAATACCACATGATTTCACTCATATGTGGAATTTAGGAAACAAACAAACAAAAAACAAGCAAAGGGAAAAAATAAGAGAGAGAGAGACAAACTAAGAAACAGACTCTTAACTATAGAGAACAAACTGATGGTCACCAGAGGTGAGTGAGGTAAGTAAGGGGATGGGTGAACTAGGTGATGGGGATTAAGGAGGGCACTTGTGATGAGCATAGGGTGATTTATGAAAGTGTTAATTACTATACTGTACACCTGAAACTAATGTAACACTGTATGGTTAAAACAAAACAAAACAAAACAAAACAAAACAAAACAGGGCACCTGTGTGGCTCAGTCAGTTAAGCATCTGCCTTCAGCTCAGGTCATGATCTCAGGGTCCTGGGATCGAGTCCCACATCAGGCTCCTTGCTAGGCAGGGAGCCTGCTTCTCTCTCTCCCTCTGTGGCTCCTTCTGCTTGTGCTTTCTCTCTCTGACAAATAAATAAATAAAAATCTTTATTAAAAAAAACACAACCCCAGACCCTTAAGTTGCTGGACTCCCACAGGGCTATAAGATCTGACAAGACTCCTCAATATTTTCACTCAGGCCCTGATCTTCCTTGACCTCTCCTTTGTGTTGAATTCCACTGAAACTCCTCCTTCGTGAAACTCTCCACTTCCTTAGTGCAGTAGATAAAATAATGCCTCCCACAGGATGTCCAAGTTTCAATTCCTAGAACTTATGAATACGTCACCGAATATGGGAAAAAGGGCTTTGTAGATGTGATAGAGTTAAGGATCTTGAGATGAGGAGATTATCCTAGATTGTTTGGATAGACCCAATGTAATCAGAAAGGTCTTCATAAGAGGGAAGAAGGAGAGCAGTTAGAAAAGACGATGTGATGACAGAGGCAGAGGCGGTGAAGGACATGTGACAATACTACGCTACTGGCTTTGGAGATGGAGGAAGTGACCATGAGCCAAGGAATGCGGGTGGTCTCTAGAAGCTGGCAAAGGCAAACAAAGGGATTATTCCTTAGAGCTTCCAGAAAGAACCAGCCCTGTGGACACCTTGACTTTAGCCTAGTGAGACTGATTTTCGATTTCGAACCTCCAGGAATATAAGGTAATAAATGTGTGCTGTTCGAAGGCACTAAGTTTGTGGCAGTTTGATAACTAATAGAATAAAAAATAGAAATATAGTAGTCCTTCCTTATCTGCAGGGGATATGTTCCAAGACCCCCAGTGGATGTTGAATCTTACATATGCTATGTTTCTTCTTATACCCACATTCCTAGGATAAAGTTTAATTTATGAATGAGGCACAGTGAGAGTTATGACAATAACTAATAATGAAACAGAACGATTATAGCAACATACTGTAATAAAAGTTATGTGAATGTGGTCGCTCTCTCAAAATATCTTAGTGTCCTTCTCTTTAAGATTTTATTTGACAGAGAGAACGAGCGAGCACAAGCAGGGGGAGCAGCAGAGGGAGAGGGAGAAGCAGACTCCCCGCTGAGCAGGGAGCCCGATGCGGGGCTCCATCCCAGGACCCCGGGATCATGACCTGAGCCGAAGGCAGCCGCTTAACCTACTGAGCCACCCAGGCGCCCCACTCTTAGTGTTTCATCTTGTGATGATGTGAGATGATAAAGTGCCTATGTGATGAGACGAAGTGAGGGGAATGACAGAGGCTTTGTGACATAGCATTAGGTTACTAATGACCTTCTCACTGTATGTCAGAAAGGGGATCGTGTGCTTCTGGACCGCGGTGGACAGCGGGTAACTGAAATGGCAGAAAGCAAAACCACGGATCAGGGGGGACTACCGTGCCATACAACAGCAATAAAAGACTAATACACTTAGCTCCACGACACTACGCTGTCCTGCTTTTCCTACCTCTCTGGCTGCCCCTCCTCCCTTCTTCCTGGGCTCCTTCCAGGGCTCCTCTTCCTCTGCCACCCCTTAAATGTTGATGTCCCCCAGGGCTCTGCTGTCCTCAGCCCATCCGTCATCTCATTCGGCGTCTCTTCCTGGGTGAACTTATCTGCTCTCATAATTCCACTGTGCATGCTCATGATTTTCACATCTGTGTCTTCAGTCCTTACGTCTCTTCTGAGCTCCTCATCCACACATCCATTTGTCTCCTCAAGTATTCTCCTTCATTATTCCATAGACTCCTCAAACTTAGCATGTCCCCAACTGATCTCATTATTCTTTCCCACATTGCCCCATCCTCTTTTCTCCCAAAAGTCTGCTCCTTTTTTCTGCATTCCCTACTCCACATAGTGGCACCACCACCCCCATGTACCCAATCAGACTGACCTGACTGGTCCTTCCTCTTTCTTTATTTTGTCGCAGTTCTATTCGAAGTTCTCAATCTCTTTTATATTTGTGTTCTCTTTATCTTTCTTAATATATTGCAATTGTTTCCCAACAGCTGTTCTGCCTCATTCCCCACCCCCTCAAATCCATCCTTCTCGTAGCTACCTGAGTAACTTTTCTAAAACACAAATTTCATCATAGCATTCCCCTATTTCGAACCATTCAGAGATGGCTCACAGCTTCTGGATAATGTCCATATTCCTTGGGATGTCACACACAGTCCTTTGTGATCTATTCTGGAACTATCTCATCAGCCTCTTCTCTTTATTCTACTCTACACTCAACTTATTTGCCTACAATATTATCCATTCATTGCTGTAACCATATTCTCTTTGGCCTCCGTGCCATTGTGCACACCGTGCCATCTTTCTGAAATGCCCTTTGTCCCACGAATAAGTTCTACACCGCTTTCAAGACTCATCTTTCCCTGACTACCCTCTTCCCACTTTCACTGCCTATTAGGATCCCATCCTACATGCTTTGTAGCAGCTTGTATTTATCATATCTCAGTGCTTTGTCACACTTCATCGTAATTGTCTGTTCACTTGCATTTCCCCTACTAGACTGTGGACTCTTTGAGGACAAGGACTCAGTATACATCAAAAAATAAACTCTTGGGGCGCCTGAGTGGCTCAGTCTGTCAAGCGTCCCGACTCTTGGTTTTGGCTCAGGTCATGATCTCAGGGTCGTGAGATTGAGCCCCACGTTGGGCCCCAGGCTCAGCAGAGAGTCTGCTTGAGATTCTCTTCCTCTCCCTCTCTCCCGCTCATGCTCTCTCTCTCAAATAAATAAATAAATCTTAAAAAAACAATCTGTCAGTCATTTAAAAAAAAAGAAATCTTGCCATTTGTGATAACATGGATGGACCTAGAGGGCATTATGCTAAGTGAAATAAGTCAGAGAGAGAAAGACAAATATCATATGCTTTCACTTACATATGGAATCTAATAAATAAGGCAAATGGGCAAACAGACAAGCAAAACAGACTCTTAAATACAGACAACAAACTGGTGGTTGCCGGAGGGGAGGTGGGTCAGGGGATGGGCGAAATAGATGAAGGCGATTAAGAAGTACAAATTTCCAGTTCTGAAATAAATAAGTCATGGAGATGAAAAGTACAGCATAGGGAATACAGTCGATAATATTGTAATAATGTTGTATGGTGACAGATGGTGATTACACTTAACCATGGTGACCACTGAGAAATAGAATTGTGGAGTCAATACGTTGTACACTTGAAACTAATATCACATTGTATATCAATTATACTTCAAAAATAAGGAAAAAAATAGACTCTAGTGTAATGATTTGATTTACATATGGCACCAATGAAAACCAATCAAATTGCTTTGTAGTCACAGGCTTGTATCTTATTTTATTGTACATGTATACATTGACAATTCCTTGAAATAAAATGTAAGATTTGTATATTAATTGTCATGCATTTTCGTGTAGTTGCTAATCCTCTCATTCTGTCCATCTGGAGTTCATTTTTATTCCCTGAAGCTTGTATTTCCTCAGAGGAAAACTTAAAGTCCCTTCTAAATGACTATCTTCAATGAACAGGCAAGTCATTTTCCATAGTTGCACATAACTGAGCTCCTCGTCCTCTCCTGCAAACTTATCAGGAATTGGAGAATCTGAGAGTTGAAAAAGATTTTTATAGGTTTCACTTTCCAGCGCTTCCCATCCCTGATAGCTCATCCAAGGGAGCCGGTAAATACACAGATTTGCAGGTCCCACCCCAGAGGTATGATACAGTAAAATCTGAGATCGGTATAGAACCCCTGATGGGTCTAATCACCCTGCCAGTGCTTAAATAACCCGGACAGCAGTATAGCATATGCAAGTCTTCTTAAACTTGAATCTGGAATTTCACTCGGTAGGTCTGGGTAGGGGTCCGGAGGTTCTGCATTTCTAGGAAACTCTCCTGTAATACTATGCTGCTGGTCTTTGGCCCACACTTTGAATAACAAGGGCATTAAAAGCACAGAGGGCAGAGTCAAAGAAACCTGGGTTCAAATCCTACTTCTGCCACTTAGTTGTTAGGCAACCTCGGGCAGTTTGCTTCACTTTCCCAATCTCCAGTTTCCTCCTTTAGAAAATTGATAACAATAAGGCCTCATTGAGCTGTTGTGGAGATATTTTTTTTAGGTATACAAATTCACACAGATACTTTTGAAAATTTGAGCAATCTAAACAAATTGAGCTTTCTCTTCATCTTGATTATGCAGAATGATTGGAAGAGAACATCGTTAACAGTACGGTGCCTTCCTATACAAGAATATGTCACTTTTTATTTAAGTCTTTTTTTATGTGTTATGAGACATTAAATGAGATAATGCTTTAAAAGCACTTAGCGTGGTTCCTGGACATCGTAAGTATTCAGTACTTGGTAGATGGTAGCTTTTTTTCTTTTTAACATTTGCTTATGGAAAATTTCAAACACATGCAAAGTAGAGAGGGTAGTATAAATGAACCTCCGTGTATCCACCACCCAGTTTCAACAATGATCAACGCATGGCCAATCATGTTTCTTGTGTACACCAACTCATCCCTCCCTCCTGGATTATTTTTTGTTTTATTTATTTTATTTTATTTATTTTAAAGATTTTATTTATTTTTTTGAAAGAGAGAGAGAGAACATGAGCCGGGGAGGAGCAGAGTGGGAGAGAGAGGGACAAGCAGACTGTGTTGATTGTGGAGTCCGACCCAGGGCTGGATCCCAGGACCCTGAGATCATGATCTGAGCTGAAACCAAGATTTGGATGCTCAACCAACTGAGCCACCCAGGTGCCCCTCCTGGATTATTTTGAGGCAAATCCTAGACATCCGTATCATTTCCTCCATAAACACTTTAGCTAAAAGATAAGACCCACCCCCCATTGTGACCATTATGTCACTATTTTCACCGAACACTTTAACATGAAATCCTTAATATAATCAAATATCCACTCAGCATTCAAATCACTCCACTTATCTCATAAGCATCTTTTTGAAGTTGGCTTGTTCAAATCAGGATATGAATGGAAGTTGTATTTTTATTAGTATCATTATTTCTGTCACACAAATATCCAGCCTGGACCCCCCATGACAGGGAGCTTATCAGTTCCCACGGCAGCTCATTTCATCTTTGGATAGCATGACTGCGAGGTTTCCATTCAATATAAAGAAGTATTTCTGTCTCCCTGTGTCTTCCATCCACTGGGTCTTACGCAGGACCAATCTACTCCCTCTGACAGCCTGTATTAGTTTCCTGTGGCTGATGTGACAAAGTACCGCAAACCAGGTAGGTTTAAACAGCAGAAATTTATTGACTCAGTCCTGGAGTTCTGAACTCAAGGTGCTGGAGGGCTGTTTTCTTGGAAGGCTCTAGGGTCGAATCCTTCCTGGTCTCTTCCAGCTTCTGGGGGCTCCTGTTCTTTGGCCTGTGGCAGTGCAACTCCAATCTCTAGCTCCATCTTCCCATGGCCATCTTCCCTCTGTGTGGGTGGCCAGATTTCCTTCTTCTTATAAGGACATCAGTTACATTGCATTAAGCAACCCACCCCATGCCAATATGACCTCATCTGAACTAGCTGCATCTGCAAAGACTCCGTTCAAAAATAAGGCCACATTCTGACATCCCAGGGGTTAGGACTTCAACATACCTTTTTGGGGGACACAATTCAACCCATAACAGAGCCCTTCCGATATTTGAAGAAAACCATCAACTCCCTTATAGTTTTCCCTTATCCAGGTTATATCTTCCCTGTTCCTTCAACCCTTCCTGAGGTTTGGCTTGGTTCTTTCCAAACCACTGGCATGTATTGAATAATCTGATTTGGCTCACAGATTGAAATGTTGTTGGGGCATAGTTTGGCCATGCCGAATAAACACACACTATCTCCTCGCTGGTTCCACGTACTCTATTTCTATCCCTGCAGCCTAGTTTTGAATTGGTACATTCCACCCCCCTCCCAGGCCATATTAGGTGTTCCCTTTCTGTTCTTTCATTTTACCTCTACCGTTGCACTTACCACACTATGTGACAGTTATTTGCGTGAAGAAGTATTAAGGGTGTTATAAGTCAAGGGTGTTATAAGTCAAGGGTGTTATAAGTCAACTCTATGCGCCAACATCCTGTTATGGCCATAAAATAGCTGATCTGTCAAACATTAATTGAGATTTTACTATGTGCCAGGCACTATAATGGTGTGATGGATACAATTTTGAATAAAGCATAGTCTTTGCCCTCAGGAAGCTCACAGTCTAAGGAGGGATACAAGCATGGGAAGAGACATGTTGGGACAAGTGTTGTGACAGAGGCCAGTTCAGGACACTTTGAAAGTACGGAGGAGAGACTTCTAATCCAGCCCTGGGTGGGGCATGTTAGGGGAAGCCTTCCTTGGGGACACCATGCCCTGGGCTGAGTCTGAGAGGATGACAAGGAGTCTGTCAGGCAAACGGGGGGAGCATCAGTGGGAATGGGCATCAAAACAGAGGCTGCCAGGCAGTCAAAGGCATAGAAGTGTTCGGAGAATTTCAAGGTTGCAAGCTGTTCGGTATTGTTGAAACATAAGCTGTGTGTGAGACATAGTGGGGGATATAAGGCTGCCAGGTTTGAGGAGATTTGCGTGGTCCTGAAGTAGCTGGGAGTCCATCTTGTAGGCAATGGGGTGTTACATGATCATATTTGCACTTGAAGAAGCTAATTTTGGTGGCTGTGTGGAGATGTGGATAAGGTTAAAACTAGAGGCAGGGAGACCAGCTGCGAGTTGGTGACAGCTACTCGGTGTATGATGACTTGAAAAATATTTGAGAAGTTAAACTGTCAAGATTGGGTCAGGGTTTAGCTCTGGGGGGAGTGAAAGAGAGAGAGTGAGGAGGCAGAAATGACTTTCAGGTTTCTGGCATGGGGGTGATTCAGGGATGCCATCATTTGAGACACTGAATATAAAACATTGACTAGGCTTGAAGAGGAGATACTGAGTTTGGTTTTGGGCATGTTAAACTTGAGGTACCTGTGGGATTTTTCAAGACTTGGGGTACGTTCTGGCCTGGAGCTGTAGATTTGGGTGTCATCAGAACAGAGGTAAAAATAGAAACAATGGGAATGGGTGGTGGGGCCATCAGGGAGAAACTGGAAAGTGGGAAGAACCAAGGACCGAGGATGAGATACTGGTCAACACCTACATGTTGATGGAGGAGGAGGATCACGCCGAGGACAAAGTAAGAATAGTTATAGAGGTGTGAATGCAACTAGGAAAGTGTGGTGTCATGGAAACCAAAAAAAGAAAGAAAAGAGCAGCAGTGTTAAATGACACTAAAGGATCTAATAAAATAAAGGTTCCAGGAAAGACCTTGTTTAATGCTTTTCCAAGAACCAAAGAAATGCAAAATTCTATTCCCGTTTCCTTGTTCTCTGTACTGATTAGCCTCATCAAAGGAAATCAGGTTCGGCTGACTCATTCTTAGTGAAAACTGCCTCCCTTTAATAATCTGAGCATTCCAGAATGTTCATCAAGCAAATATTTATCAAGCACTTGCTGTACACCAGGCATTGTTCTAGACTCTGTTCTAGGTTTATCATTGGTAAACCAGACAGACAAAAATCCCTGCTCTCATGGAGCTTATAATTGAGGTGCACCATAGCTATGATTCTGACTCCAGTTCCAATGTGTGGCTGTTTTTTTCCCCACACCACCAAGTGATTCTTTGACATCAGCTGTGTATCCTACAATTCAACTCAATTCTGACACTATCTATCTGGACATAGTGTCGGACTCCACTGGTTCAGGGCTCAGTCCTACAAGACTGCCCTCCTCCCCACTTCAGATGCCAGTCGCAAGTCCAGGTTGTCATCTGTGCTCCTGACCCACGGCTATAGATGGAGGGTTCCAGTAACCCCCTTCTTTGGTTCGATTCATTTGCTCAGAACTCAGAGAAACACTTTATTTACTAGATGCCCAGTTTACTGTAAAAAGATATAATTTAGGGGGCGCCTGGGTGGCCCAGTTGGTTAAGCGTCTGACTCTTGATTTTGGCTTGGGTCACGATCTTGGGGTCGTGGGATCGAGCCCCCCCCATTGTGCTCCATGCTCAGCACGAAGTCTGCTGGAGTTTCTCTCCCTCTGCCCCTCCTCCCGCTCACATTTCCTTGCACACACATTCTCTCTAAAATAAATAATAAGTCTTTTTTAAAAAGATACAATTTAGGAACAGCTAGATGGAAGAGATGCATAGGGCAAAGTATGTGGGAAGCAGCACAGAACTTCTATGCCCTCTCCCATATCCCAGTCTCCCAGCATCAACATGTGATCACCAACCTGGAAGCTCTCCAACCTGGTCCCTTTGGCTTCATTACATAGTCATGATTGATTAAATCACTGGCCATTGCTGATTGATTCATCCTCCAGCCCTTTCCTTCCCCGGAGGTCAGGGGTGGGGGAGGAGGGACTGAAAGTTCCAACCCTCTAATCACATGGCTGGTTCTCTTGGCAAGCAGCCCCCATCCTTAGGTGTGGTCCAAAAGTCATCTTATTAACATAACAAAAGACATATTTTTCTGTTCTCATCACTTCGGAAATTCCAAAGAGTTTTAGAAGCTCTGTGCCAGAAACAGGGACAAAGACCAAATATTTATTTCTTATTATAAATCACAATATCCCAATAACATAATGCTTATGAGCTGGGTCTAGATCTGGAATCACTACCTGCTAAACTATGTAACCACATGGGCAAATTACTTAATCTCAGCCTTAGTTTCTTCATCTATAAAATGGGGACATGAAGGATTATTGTTAGGAGGTTATTATTAAGAGTAAAAGAGCTAATACCTGTAAAATGCTTTGAACAGTGTCAGGTGCATAATAAGAGCTCAAAAGAAAATGTTCGTTATTATCCTGGTGTGTGTGGGTGCGGGGAGACAAGTCAACACAAGAAAATACGTTAGTGATAAAAGAATTAAATTCGGGCGATTTGAAAGCAAGTAAATTCGTAGTTACTTTGGCTTGAATGGTTTACTGTGAGACAGTGATAATTTGAGCTGAATTCTGAACCAAAAGCAATTAGCTATGTTAACAGTCCTGGCAAAATACACTCCAGGTTGACCACCTGTGGCCCTTGGGCCAAATCCGGCCCACAGCCTGTTTTTGTAAATAAAGTTGTTTTTTTGTTTTTTTTGTTTTTTTTATTTTTTTTTAAAGATTTTATTTATTTATTTGAGAGAGAGAATGAGAGAGAGAGAGAGAGCATGAGAGGGGGAGGGTCAGAGGGAGAAGCAGACTCCCTGCCGAGCAGGGAGCCCGATGCGGGACTCGATCCCGGGACTCGATCCCGGGACTCCAGGATCATGACCTGAGCCGAAGGCAGTCGCTTAACCAACTGAGCCACCCAGGCGCCCTGTAAATAAAGTTTTACTGTTTTTGTGTTGTCTATGGCTGCTTTCGCTGGGAGCTGAGTCGTTGTGACAGAGACCAGATGGCCAGACAAAGCCTAAAATATTTACTGTTCGGCTCGTTACAGAAAAAGTTTGCCCACCGCTGCTTGAGACAGAGGAAACAGCCAATGCAAAAGCACTAGGCAGGGCTGAGCTCGGAGAATTCAAGGAACAGAAAGGACTGAAATAAGTAAGAGGAAGAGAAGAGTGGTACGAATCTTGTCTGTAATTTGCAAAACCCACCTTCTTGCCCTGTTTGAAAGCAGTTCATCTCTAGTCTTAGAGGATCTGGTACTGGCACTTCTCCCGTGTGTCCGATGATTTCCGGATGACAGTGGTTCATTGATCTTATTTGCAAGTTCTCAGTAGCCTCAGGGAGTGATTCACTCAGGCCAAAAGGTTTGAACTAATTTCGACAGCACTCTTAAGCCATCACAGGCCAGTAACCTCCTAATAGGTCGGTATCAACAGAAGGCACTACCCCAATCAATGCCTTGTTTAAAATTTGAATCCTGGGAGCGCCTGGGTGGCTCAGTCGGTTAAAAGCATCTGCCTTCAGCTCAGATCATGATCCCAGGGTCCTGGGATTGAGCCCCGAGTCGGGCTCCCTGCTTAGCGGGGAGCCTACTTCTCCCTCTCCTCCCTGCCTGTGCTCTCTCTCTCTCTCTCTCTCTCTCAAATATATAAATAAAATCTTGAAAGAAAAACAAAAATAAAATTTGAATCCCACTCAACCTCATTTCGCTGATATCTTTGAGTTGGAATTTATGGTCACGGATCTTAAGTGAACTCTTATTCGTGTCTATTATACAGGTATCCCTGCTTTTGGAAAGTTCACATTACCCCATTTTGCATTCACGAAATACCTACATTAGCCTCTGTTTTCACTAACCGAAAAGAAATCTGAAGATCCTCCCTTTTACAAAAAGAGATGAAAATCGAAAATAGCGCTCGGTATTTCAAAGTGAGCCCTCATAGAGGCAACACGCATCCCGTGCAGCAAGAGGGATGCCCCCCAGCTCCTTCCCCTGGACCGACCCTCAGCGTCTTAGCGCCAAGCTGTCATAACTTTGAACTGTGTCTGAGCACCTGTGCTTTATCTTGACTTATTTTGTGTGTCCGTTAACAAGCTGTGTCCTAGGGAATCAAAAAAGCCTAAGAGAGGTTATTTTGGGGGCCTCAAAAAATCTTCCATATAATTTCGTGGCCATCGCTTCTTTGCCATTGCCCCTATTTGCCATCACCATTTCGGCTTAAGAAAGGTTTTATAGGAATGCTGTACTTTCAGAGAGCAGGGGAGACCTGTACACATCTATAGACCTACCTATCGATGCCTATATATCTACATCGACGGTATTTCCAAAACCACATTTTGAGAGATGCTAGTGTCCTACGAGATATTAATAAGTGAGAAGAACATAAAAGTTCCATGGTCAAACATATTTGGGAAATGTTAAATAAAGCTAAAACAGGTTTTATGTCTGGCTGGACTTCTTAAAGCCTCGATAAGCTAATGTGTGCTGTATCTCTGAGAGGGAGATTCACTGTTGTAGCATTTCCTAAACTTCTTTTGTTCAAATTCTTTTTTTTCTCAGAACACCAGTTAATATCTTGAGGGACACTGGTGTTTCTTTTTTTAAGATTCTATTTATTTGACAGAGAGAGACACAGCGAGAGAGGGAACACAAGCAGGGGGAGTGGGAGAGGGAGAAGCAGGCTTCCCACCGAGCAGGGAGCCCGATCCCAGGACCCCGGGATCATGACCTGAGCCGAAGGCAGACGCTTAACGACTGAGCCACCCAGGCGCCCCCAGATGGAGATGTAAACTAGCCAGGTGTCTGTGCACATGGGTCTCAAGGGAGAGGTCTCAGCTGGAGGGATAAAATGGGGACTGTACTTAAAACCATGGGAGTAGAGGAGGTCACCTAGGGAGGGCGCAGAGATGGAGAACAGAGCCAAGGACTGAGTCTTGGGACACACCAACCTTTGGAGACAGAAGAGTAGGAGGAGGAAAGAACAGAACCTGAGGAATAGGCAATGAGATGGGAAAAAAAACAAAACAAAACATGAAGAACGTGGTATCAGAAGCCAGACTCTACGTGACCTGGGGCGCTGGTTAGGAAGGCATGGCCAGTGGGAACGTATAGACTTGGGCCTGAAGACTAATTAAAACTCCAGGAAAGGGGCGCCTGGGTGGCTCAGTCGGTTAAGCGTCTGCCTCCGGCTCAGGACATGATCCTGGAGTCCTGGATCGAGCCCTTCGTAGGGCTCCCTGCTTAGCGGGGACTCTGCTTCTCCCTTTCCCTCCTGCTCACGTGTGCTCTCTCTCTCTCAAATAAATAAGTAAAAAATCTTAAAAAAAAAATAAAACTCCAGGAAAATATTTACCAATGTAATATAAATATCAAAGATTATGTGTGTCTTGTAACAAATGACAATTGGGATAAATTACAAAATTAATAAAAAGCAATACCAAAATATAGATCAAAGGAGGATAAAATATCAGGAACGTGCTGTTTCTTCATAGAGGGAACATATTTATTTTGAACCACTGTCTCTTAAGCCACGAAATGGTCTGTTCACAACTAGTTTTAGAACAATGTCCTATTGATGAGCCTATGCCAAGCTACCTTTCTTCTCACCATCCTGTTAAGAGCCCCCTGGTTAGAAAAGCCTTTGGTAAACCTCTGGATTTCAGACAACTAGCTGCTTCTTTTGAGAGCAGTATGAAGATTCCCTTCTGCAGAAGCGACAATTCTCTTGTGCAACAAAATCTCCCTTCTGTGATTTTTTCCTTCTGAAACAGACGGGGCTCTGTGCTTCTCTCTGTAGAAAGTATCTGGAGTCATTCCCCCTCTCCTCCTCTCCAATTCTTAGCTGGGAAAAAAAAAAAAGCCCATGAGCTGTCCCTTTCATGCTCTAGGACAGTGGTGTGGTGAGTGGGCTTCGGATTAATTCAATTCAACACCTCAAGCTAAATTTGTCAAACATCTTTTTTTCCCCCATGGATCTGATTTATTTTGATAATAGGATCAACACATGTTCTGTACAAAGGTAACCATTAAATAATTATAAACACATAATTTCATCACATACTCCCAGCCCATTTTGCATCTCCTGCCAGATACGACACATTTACTTTCATACATTTACAGCGATAATTTGCATAAAACCACTGAACATGGGGATATTTTCAAAGCAGCTGCTTATGTGATGGGATTAGCAAAATCTCCCCCACCCCCCCACCCCCACCCACACACACTATTAGTCATTCCTTTGAGTTAATACATTGAAGGCCTCTGTTAAAATTAAAACATTATCTACTAATAGAGAGACAAATGGAGCTATTACCATTTTGCTCAAATTAGTTGATTGAAATCCTTAATCAGTAAGGTCTTTTGTGAAAGGGACCCAGAAGCGGTTTTAAGTTTTGATGAGGGAAAGGAAAGGTCCCTAATATGCGCTGGTGCCTGGGGAGGGAACACGGGGTTCCAGCACTCTGCATGGGACTCTGGCCAGGGGTGAGCTTGAAAACTCCACCGGAAACTCAGGTGGAGCTGGGAGGGACACCTGGGTGGCTCAGTCAGTTAAGCGTCTGCCTTTGGCTCAGGTCTCATAACCCAGGGTCCTGGGACGGAGTCCCACATCGGGGAGCCTGCTTCTCCCTCTGCCTGCCTCTCTCTCTCTGACAAACAAACAAACAAACAAATAAATAAATAAAATCTTTAAAAAAAAACCTCATTAAAGAGCTAACGAGCTTGATTCAGGTGTCCATGACCAAAGCGGTCACTTCTTCACGTTTTAGAAAATTCTCCAGCTCTCTGCAGAGATCATATCCAGTGAGGTTAAAGAATTCTAAGGGATCGATTGACTTCTGACTCAACTTGGGTTTTTTTTTTTTTTTTTTTGAGACATAACTTAAAAAAAAATGTTTAACTACAAGAGAAATTCTCATTGCAGGATAGTCAAACAGTTATAAAATGTATAGACTCAAACCCGAAAAATCCTCTCAATATCCACCATAATTTCAGGCTCCTGCTATCTAGATGTGCTCCCAGGTTCTTTTCTATGCATTTACCTGCATTTATGTAGGTTGACGCTCGAACAACGCAGAGGTTAGGGGCCCAGACCCCTGTGCACTTGAAAATACGTGTATAACTTTTGACTCCCCCAAAATGTAACTAATGGCCTACTGTCGACCAGAAGCCTTACCGATAACGTAAGTAGTCGATTAACAAACATTTTGTATGTTATATGCATTATATACCATATATTTTTGTTCTACATTTTTATTAAGTTTTTCTTTTAATTCCAGTACCGTTAACATACAGTGTTATATTAGTTTCAGGTGTACAATATAGCTGGATTTTTTTTAAGAATATTTATTTGAGAGAGAGAGAGAGAGAGCAGTAGTGGGGGTGGGAGGAGCAGAGGGAGAGGGAAAGAATCTCAAACAGACTCCCCACTGAGCACAGAGCCCAGTCATGGGGCTCGATCTCATAACCCTGAGATCATGAGCTGAGCAGAAATCAAGAGTCCAACCCTAGGGGCGCCTGGGTGGCTCAGTCGGTTAAGCGGCTGCCTTCGGCTCAGGTCATGATCCCAGGGTCCTGGGATCGAGCCCCGCATCGGGCTCCCTGCTCGGCGGGAAGCCTGCTTCTCCCTCTCCCACTCCCCCTACTTGTGTTCCCTCTCTCCTGTCTCTCTCTCTCTCTCTGTCAGATAAATAAATAAAAAAAAAAAAAAAAAAAAAAAGAGTCCAACCCACCACTGAGCCACCTAGGCAGCCCAACAATACAGCTGTATTCTTAGCGTAAGCTAGAGAAAAGAAAATGTGATTAAGAAAATCGTAAGGAAAATAGGTTACAGTACTGCACTGTAAAAAAAAAATCTGTGCATAAATGGACCCACGCAGTTCAAGGTCAACTGTATATTTATTTTCTTACACAAACACAACAACCTCTACTTGTTCTGTATACGTCCTTGTTCTTTAAATTTAAAAAAAATTATTGTGGTAAAATAGACATCACATAAAATTTGCCATTCTAACCATTTTTGAGTGGCAATTAGTATATTCACAAGGTTGTGTAAGTCCCAATACTATCTGGTTCTAGCACTTTGTCATCGTTCCAAACCGAAACTCTGTAACCACTAAATACTTAACTCCTTATTCTCCCCTCCCTTCAGTCCCTGGTATCCTCTATTCTATTTTCTGTCTCTATGCTCCTTGTTCTTTTAAAATTGTTTTTAAAAAGGTAATACAGGGACATTATTAAAAACGTGAACAGTACAAAAGGGCATATACAATGTTAAATACTACCTCCTATGTTTGACCCCCAGGCAACCAGTGTAATCAGCTTTTCATAGTAGCAAACCATACACCACTTGCTGTTTTCATTTAACAACCTTCGAGAGAGAGAGAGAGAGAGAGAGATACGACATATATATAATTCGTATTTATCCACTCCTCGGTTATGCCAGGATCAGTTTCCTTCTGACTCAGCTTTTGAAAAAATAAATTTTTTTATTGTGGCAAAAACCACATGACATAAAATTCACCCTCTCCACATTGTCAGCCACGTGCACATTGTTGTGCAACAGATTCCCCAGAACTACCCCCCCCCCCCCCCCCCACACACACTCACTCAAGTCCTGCATGACGGAAACTCCACATCCATAGAACAACACCTCCCCACCGCACCCACCATTCGACTTTCTGTTTCTATGAGTCTGACTGTCTTAGATGCCTCCTATAAGTGGAATCATGCAGTATTTGTTCTTCTGTGACTGGCTTGTTTCAAAACTTGGCATATGATACTCGAGGTTCATCCATGTCCTAGCATATGCCAAGATTTCCTTCCTTTTCCAAGGCTGACATGAATATGCCACATTCTACTGCATGTATATGCCACCTTTTCTTTATCCTTTAATCTGCCCCTGGGCTTGTAGGTTGCTCCGACCTCGGGTCTAGTGTTAATAATGCTGCAGTGAATGTGAGGGTGCAAATCTCTCTTTGAGATTTTGCTTTCAATTCTTTTGTCTATATTTCCAGAAGTGGGATTGCTGGATCATATGGTAGTTCTATTTTTAATTTTTTGAGGAACTTCCGTACTGTTTTCTGGAGCAGTTGTACCATTTCACACTCCCAGCAACAGTGTACAAGGGTTCCAATTCCTCTAGATCCTCGCCAGCACTTCTTACTTTCTGTTTGTTGGCTTGTTTTTTAAAATAACAGCCATCCTAACCGGTGTGAGGCGATACCTCATTGTGGTTCTGATGGGCATTTTCCTGATGATTAGTCATATTAAGCATCTTTTCATATGCTTGGCCATTTGTCTATCTCTTTTGAAGAAATGTCTATTCAAGTCCTTTGCCCATTTTTTAGTTGGGTTATTTGTTTTGTTATTGGGTTGTAGGAGTTCTTTATATATTTTGGATACTAACCCCTTATCAGACATATGGTTTGCCAATATTTTCTCCCCCACTGTTAATTCTTTAGCCGTGCAGAAGTTTTTAAGTCTAATGTAGTCCCAGTTGTCTATTTTTGCTTTCGTTGCCTGTGCTTTTGGCGTGACTCATTAACTTTTATTTCTCTTAGGGTCAGATTTTCATCAGGATAGCCTGGTTGTGATTTTTGCCTTGTTTCCACCTCAGCGCTCTCTAGCGCATTGTTTAACAGGGGTGTTGGCTAATTACTATTGGTTCCCTGATGGGATACTCCCAGAGCTACCTTAATTTTTCTGGACTCGTTCCCATGCACAGTAATGGGAGGCTTCTGTGGGAGGGAGGTGTTTCCTTCATTTTCTCTCTTCCTTCCCCTTCATCTCCCCCTTTTATCCCATGTCAGGTGCGGAATCTTCTCTGGGGCATTCTCCTTCTTTCCTCTCCCACCCTCTTTGTGAGTGGGGTGGTGGTCTCTGAGCCAATGACAGGTCAGCTGAGAGGCTGACTCCAGACCAATGAGGCTTCTGGGTTCCAGATGGACCAATTAGCTTATTAGGGACGTTGTACCTGGATAGCTGGCATCTGTCCCATTGTCCTCTTTAAGGACCCTCTTGTTTCGCCCATCAAGGATTTGAATGTGCAAATGAAACCCTACTTTCTTTTGTTTTGTTTTGTTTTTAAATTTTGGTGGCTTTAATCCATCCCCACAACTTCTGCCCAAGGCCAATAAAGCACAGGCATTCTCCCTTTGTAAAAAGAAAGAGGGGTTGGGTTTCCTTCAATTGTCTGCCCTTTTCTGTCTCCTCCACTATTTTTGTTTTACTCTGTAGTTAACTTTGCATTTAGAGCAGCTTCATCTGAAGACCAGCGCGGTGGACCTAGGCACTCTCTTCTCATTGCCGGTTGCAATGGCCTTTTCCTTGTTCTAACCTGGTGGCTTGTGGGACCAGGGGGTTGGCGGGTGGGAGAAGAGTTTGGCCATAGTCTTCCTTCTGCATTTCACACACATCCTGCGCTCGCTCGCTCTCGCGCTCTCTCTCTCTCTCTTTTGCGCACACACACGCACACACACACACACACACACACGCGCGCCCGCTCGGGCCCCTCTCGGTGTGTCTTCCTTCAAGATGACAGGGCGCTGGAGAAAAGGCTGCTGGAATCAGCTGGTAGGTACAGTAGTAACCCGAACCCCACCCACCCGCTGCCTCTGCTTGCTCAGGTTTCTCCGGTCACTCCTGCCAGGGGAGAAAACATGTAAACGCGCCTCCACAGGAGGGGCTGGGGGAGCTGGGAGCGGCGGGGGCGGCGGAAGGTGAGCCCGGGAAGGTGGCCGGGCGCCCCTGCTGCCGGGGGCATTTCCCAGTGCTTCCTCGGGGCGTCAGCCCCAGCCCTGTTTGCCCCCCACCCCCTTTTTCGTAGGGATCGCCTTTTTTTTTTTTCCTCTGCGGCGGCGGAAATGACAGTGTGGTGCTGCCGCGGTGTCATGGTGCTGCCCCTGGACTAAGGGGCGAAAACTCTTAAGTTTGGCTCAGGAGACCCAGCTGCGGTAGCGACGCGGCCGCCGTGCTGTCCCTGGCGGGGCGCGCGGGCGGGCGGATCCCGGCTGCTGCGCGGCGGCGGCGGCGGCGGCGGCGGCGGCGAAGGCGAAGGCGAAGGCGGGCGGCGGCCTAGAGCGGCGGCGGCGGCGGCGGCGGCCCGGGGAGCTCGCGCCGGAGCCCAAGCCAGCTCCCGGCGGAGGCAGGCGAGCGCCCGGCGCCCTCGGGCGCGCCGAGGAGATGGCTGGCACCCGGGAACGCTATGGGTAAAACGCGCCCCCTCGCCGCGGCCCCGGGAGCCGAGCGCCACCGCCCGCGCCAGCCACGGCCCGGGCTCGGCTCCCGCTCCCGCTCCGGCCGCCTCTCAGGTGCCGCGGGGGCCCGGCGCGGGCCGAGGGCTCCGGGGCTCGGCGGGGCAGGGTGACGGGGCCCGCGAGGCTCGAGGTGGCGGCGGCGGCGGCGGCCTCTCCCCCTGCCCCCCCACCTCCCCGGCCTGGCCCGGGCGCCCGTCGCTGCCCTCTTGGGACGGAGTTTGCACTCCAGGGTGCGGGGCGGGGGCGGCCCGAGGCCTCCAGCGCCCCGACCGGCCCGGCGCAGGGCAGTGGAGCGGCTCCCCCGGCGCCTGGGCGCGAGTCTGGGAAAGGGCACCGCCGCCTTCCCACGCTCCCGCGGCCCGCAGCCTCCTCGGCCCGGGCGGCGCCCCTCCGCCGGCCCTGCGCCCGGCGGTGGCTGCTGCAGCAGCCCGAGATGCTGCGGACACCCCGCCGGCGGGGAGGCCCGGCGAAACTTAATCCCTTTTCTGCCAGGGGAGCGATCCTCCAGTCTCCGTCTGGGTGGTTCCTTATTTCTGGCCTAGCTGTGAAACCAGCCCAGCGGGGGAGAGGGCGAACTTACCTATGTCCAGAGGACAGATTGCGACCGAACCGGGGAGAGGTGGGGTTTTTCCATTCCTGCCTCCTAAGAATTAAGTAAATAGCGGCGGAGTGGATTCACAGAAACATTTTTGGTGATGCTAAGGTTTAGGTTACTTAGTACTTGGCGTGTAGTGCGTTCTTTCTCTGGAGGCGTTTTTTGTTTTTGTGGGTTTTTCTTTTTTCTTTTTTTTTTTGTTTTGTTTTGTTGTTGTTTTTTGTTGTTGTTTCGCAGAGCAGGAAATTGGGATCCTGGGGTCTTTAGTTTCTTCACTTTCTCTCTTCCACACTCCCCTACCTGCCTTCGCGCTCACTTACCTTCTTCCTGCGCCGTCACGCATCTACCTGCCCACCCAGATCTCCCACCAGACCCTATCCGTCCCCTACACTGCCCCCCACCAACCTGTGCACTCCGCCTGCCGCCCAGCCCTGCAGCCTCTTGCTTCTCAACCCATTTGCCTTTTGGAGGATTTCTGAGTGTGGGGCGAGTGGATAGTGATGGTTGTGTGTCTGTGAGGAGGAGCCCTTATACAGGAATATAGTGGAGTCTGTTGAAATAGACAAGTCATGTGTGTGGGTTGATTCCTTGGATTCTCAAGTTGGGCCATAAGGGCTGCCTTTAACCCTATTCTGTTCCCTCCCAGGACTCTTAATCGCTTCTCTGGCGATGTTCCAATAGAAGGGGCATGCTGAATAGGGAGCTTTCCTCCCCTCCTTCTGGCTTAACCTCAGCTGATTACCCCAACCCTCACGTCCCCCTCTTCACCCGACTCCACTCATACTAACTGCCCTAAGGGGGAAACAGTCTTGGCTATTTTTATATATTCCTGCCCAATCAATTAACTTAATACAGAGATAAAACGTGAATTAGATTTTTCCTGACTGTTCCTCACAACTTGATTTATGTGGTTGAAATACAGGTCTAGGAGTCAAGAAGATCAGAGAGTTTATCCCAAATCTGATGTTACATTGGCTTTATGGCCTTAGGACATTCCTATGACCTTTCTTTCATAGTTGATGCACTTGTGTAAAAGGCATAATACTGTGTACTGGGTATTGTGAGTCTCGGCTTGGTCCTTTGAAGATGAAAGGGTTCTATAAACCCTCAGCATTACACTTTTCAAATAAAGTACCTCATTTACCTTTTATTGGGATAATAGATTGACTGGGTGCAAGGAGGAACCCTAGTTTACTGGAAACCTTAACTTGCCATTATTAGTCCCCCTGGGAGCCAAATCCATCACCGTACTCAGGACTCCTTTTTTTTTGTTGTTCCTAATGCATGTACAACTGAATGAAAACATGCATAAAACTAGGCATGCAGAGTAATGGTGATTATTTTAAGTCGAGGCTTGAATCATATCTAATGTACTCCAACCTAACAGTCTGAGTCAGACTCATTTGAAAACATAACCTCACCCATTTTTAGCCTATATGGGGGCAGTTAGTTAATTTCTACTGAACAGTGGCATAAATAATTGTAGGCATGGCAATACAAGCGTGATTAGCATCTAGCAGCGGTGAGTCAACAATATTTATTAAGCATCTACAATGTGCAGAGTTCTCTGCTGACCGGGCTGAGGCCCCAGTCTTGGCCTAGCACTTTGGCCTCCTGCTTGTTTGAGGCCTACTTCCTTACTTGCAGCTCCGGGAGTAGGACAGGGAGGAGCAAGGCAGGGGGAGAGGCCAGGGACAAGAAGGGGTGATTGTTTCCCTCCCTCTTTCGTGACCACTAGACTTCTCATCTAGCATGTTCTACCTTGCAAGGCCACCCCTGGGAAGCAGTGCCACAAATCAGGGTGACTCGGTTGCTTCATGAATATATCATCTGAACAGTGCAAATTGATTTAGATGAAATTGGTTTAGTCAATCCCTCCTCTAAGTGCAGGGCAACTTGCTCCAACTTGCAGATCCTAAAGCAGAGCCAGTGGAGTCTCATAATTGCATCCAAAAATTGCTCTGGGTAGTGCGCCTGTCCATTCCCTCATCCCTCCTCCCATAAAACCTGCTGACGCCATGACAGTTGAGAAGAAAACTGTAGAAGGAGTAGGTCTTTACCACTCGGCAAACCTCTTTGGCTTGGTGAAGAGGAAAGAATGTCCTCTTTGCACTCTGTCTCTTAGCACTCAGGTTCTTTCTTTCCCATCAGGGGCACAGAGCCCTGAACAAGAGGTGAGGGCAGGGCTGAGGCACAGAATGTGTCTCGAATGGCTGTTTCCAGAGGCACCTGCTTGACCTCTTGTGTGTCTGTCATCTAGTCTTTATGGATCTTGGGAACTCCCTAGCTGTTAGGCCGTGTGATTCCGCTGCTAGTGGAGGCCAGGGGGTGCTCCATTTCCATTTAGCGTGGGTTTTTTGTTTTTTGTTTTTTGTTTTTTTTTTTGGTCTTCTGTGCAAAGGGGGAAATCGAGGCACTGTGTATGTAAAATGCTTCCTTACGTAAGCTGGGGGTCTTGACTTAGAGCATTGCATCGTCAAAATAGGACATGGAACGTGTTGATCCTGGATATATGACAGTTCAGGAGAGTTGCACATTGTCCACTTTTTGATGACTGAAACGTTGGTACCCAGGTGGTATTACTGTAACCGCTGTATTTCAGGTCTCTCAAAAACCATTGTGTTCATCACCAAGCAGTGTAGAGCAGAGACTAGAAAAGTGTTTCTCAGCCAGTGTATTGGATCATGCTAACAAGTGAGAAGACCGGATGAGTGGTGTCGAGACAAGAAATTCCAACTCCGGGGCACCTGGGGTGCTCAGCCGTTAAGCGTCTGCCTTCGACTCAGGTCATGATCCCAGAGTCCTGGGATCGAGCCCCACATCAGGCTCCCTGCTCCACGGGAAGCCTGCTTCTCCCTCTCCCACTCCCCCTGCTTGTGTTCCTTCTCTCGCTGTGTCTCTATCTGTCAAATAAAATAAAATAAAATAAAATAAAATAAAATAAAATAAAATAAAATAAATTCCAACTCCAATTATCCCCCTGGGCAGACTGCTTGCTGGTCTCCTTTTCATTTCCCCTCTCTTCCAAGGACCGATATGTTTTTCTCTCTATTTCCAGATCTCTATTTTCTCTCTAATTCAGAATTAAAACTCTGTTCAAAGTCTTCCGTGGGCCCCAGAGGTCGGTGGCTCTTCCTACGGTTTCTCTTTTTCCATCTTCCGCTTCTCCATGACCATAGGCAGACAGAATCTTTTGATAGTTAATCTCCCAGCTCCGGCGCTTCCCTTAGAAATCCCATGAGCTGCTCAGACTGCTAGATGGGTTACGCTGTGGGTGGTGGAGGGGTTTTGAGCAGTGTTCCAACACCCCACCACTCCCTTGTCCATGTAGGGTTCACCCGAGTGCACACTAGGGTGTTGGTTCAGTCTAAGTGGGTTAGCAAAGTATCATTAGTAAGATTTGTCCTACTTGGGTTCTTGTCTCCCTGCACAGCTCTGACTGCTTGACCTTGGGCTCTGTCTCAGCCTCTTTCCTGCAGGTCAGACTCCTCTGGTTGATGAACAGCATCCCCAGTCTTTGGATCTTTTCTCTAACAGAGACCAAACGATCTGATAACAAACTCATTATGTAAACTCAAATCCTCCTGAAACCGAAAATCCCAGTGTTTACAGTTTGCCCCGTTAGGAGCATAACGTATGGGCCTGGGAGACAATGCTAATGTAGGACGGTGAAGTGTGTGAATGTATACAGCCCAGAGATAGAAAAATGGTTTATGGTCCAGAATCCTCAATCGCTTTGTCTATAGCCTTTTGTTCAGTGTTGCTAGGATCCATGTGATTCCCCAGGGAGTAGAAGCTTGATTTCAAATAGGCTTCTGTTCTCTGTCCCTTGTCTCTGACCTGAACTTGGGGTGCTCTCAGCCTAACTAAGATTCAACAGTATGCCCTACATACATATATTGCCAGTTTTATTCTGTGGGAGTGGAGAGGGCTGCCCATCCAGGTGTGTCCCTGAACATTTAAACATTTACAACCATTGCCCTGGGTAAGAGAGCTTGGGAAAAGCGGTCCTAGAACAGATGGGAAGCTGGACTGGTAGCACGAGGTGGATTAAGTTGGTTGTCCCTTTGTTCACCCTTGTGACTGCCGGTGTGTTCTGCATGAAGATAAAGGTGTCATGAATTGTACTAAGGATTCCTGTCAATTATCCTGGGTTACCTTGGCAAATCCTTCTCTTGGTTCCTGAGATTAGTCTTTTGCCTTCGTAGCAAACGTAGGACTTTTAGTTCTGTTATTGTGATATTCACTGTAATGCTTATGGTGACTCTATTATATAAAATGGCCAATGGTTGGCTTTAGGAGCTAATTATTGTAAAGAAAACATCGTTAAATCCACATGCTATAAAATATTAAGTAGGCTTTAATGATCTTTCAGACAGGAACTGGTTCTGGTGCTTTCTGTCAGTCGGTCATCAACCTCCAGTCCTGAGCTCTCCCCATGCATGATAAAAGCTGAAAAGAAGAGAGACAGTTCTTCCCTTGGGGGGACTCCAGTATAACAGGGGAGACATATGAGCATAAGAAATACCGCAATCAGACACATGGTCCTCCAGAAAACTTGCGGGGGAGTGTGACTGTTCTCCGTCATGCCAACCGTGTGTTTGGGATGAATTTCCAAACATTTGCTGCTTTCCTCAATAACTTGCTTTGTATCCACCCGTCTGTGAATGTATGATGAGAATATCTCCCTATTTGTAAAGCAAGTTAATAATTTTATTTTATCTTCATGTGATCTTCATAAGAGCCTGAGAGCTGGGGTAGGGCTGGTATTTTTCAAGCCACAGATGAGGAGGCTGTGGCCCAGACACTTTAAATGTCTTACCTAGGATCACTCAGCTAATTCAGCTTAGAGCCAGGACTATAACCAGGCTCTGTTTTGAGGATTAAATGAGATAATGGCTTTGGAACCATTTGGAAACTATCACATGGTACACAAACGTAAGATGCCTATTACTGACCACCTAGCCTCTTTTTTTCTGGGTTTCTATTTCTAGTCCGGGTCCTTTTAGGGTGAGAATTCTATGCATTGGTTGCCTTTTGTGTTCCCAAATGATCTCCTACCACCCCCCCCCCCCCCCCGCCCAGCTTCAATGGGTCCTTTCCTACTAAGAGCATTCCAGGATTTGGTTGTCTTTCTTTTCAGTTCCAAAAGGTGTTCTCGTTAGTTTGTACTCCCCTGGGACTCCTCTCCCCCTTTGTTGTCCTCTAGGAACACCCATTAAATCTTTCTTGAGGTACAACAGGCAAAACCAGCCACTGTCCTTCAGCATCCTGGCTTAGCCAAAGGAAAGTAATGCATTTTGTTCCTTTCACGATGATGCCCTTCACTGGTCAGCCTTTCTAGTCGCACCAATAAATAAGGTTTGTGTTTTGAGGAGCTAGTTTTCAATAAAGCCACCGTGTCTTTCCTATGTGGGAACAGAGAGCAAGAGCTCTGTAATAATCCCATGTCAGAGCTGGAAAGCATCTTAAAGAGATCGGCTGGTGATTCTAGTTCAACTTGCACGACATTTTACAGTTAGGGAAACATCAGACTAAGCCGGTACTCATTCTCTCATCCCCCAAGGCAGGGAGATGGGTTTGTAGTGTTTTAAGGAAAAGCTCATGGGACATCCATGTTAATATCCTGAAGAATGTTTATTTTCCATTAATTTGTTTTTAAAACAAGTCCTGCAGCTCAGCTCAATCTTCATTCTACAGCCCAGAGGTCAGGCTTGGTTTCACACTCTCGGTTTTTCTGTGCAGAAGGGGTGTGTGTGTGGGGAGCCATGGCTCCTCAGGGAGGTAGTGAGAGCCCAGGGCCACGCTCTGCAGACCTGGGAGATGAAAACTAGACGGAATCTAAACTGCTGAAATACGGGGGCATTTAATTATGTTCCAATCACATTTGAAATAATAGAATTCTGCCAAGTGCAGATCACAGCTTTTCTCCGTGATCGGAGTTAACGGCATGCCGGATTTGGAGGGCAATGCCGAAATCAGTCTTTCATTTCGTAGGTGTAGAATGCATTATTTTTATCTTAACCACCTGCATGGAAGCTCCTCTTTTGTATTTCCACGTACTCACACAGCCTTATGATACCTTCTTATCGTTTTGTCTCATCGACCTCTGTTTTTCAGGGGTCTCAGCCTGAAGGGGGTGCAGGGTGAAGATAAGGCAGGCAGAAACAGTTGTAAAACCAAGCAAGGGCAAATACGTAAACATACTAAATGATACAGAAGGGAACAAATCAGTGTCTGCGGATATGGGCATTTGTTTCTTAACATGGCAATTGGTATGCCCTCCCGGGCATTTCATCAGTGCGTTTGTATGACGAACCATTGTGTTTTCTGGCAAAAGCTTCCTGATTACCTGTTATCGGGTGGCACTGTATCAGGTTCACATCCTGTCTTTATCTTTAGCACACTCTCTAATTCTGCAGAGATCAGTGATTCACAGACTTTTGGAAGCTGCAACACTTTGACATTGTTTCATTTTTGTCATACTGCTTCCCTCTGTCCTTCCTAAAAGTATTTTGTGATATAGGAGCCAAGTATCTTTTTATTTTTTTTAAGGAGTCTTGTGGTTTTTATTTTATTTCACTTTTAAAGATTTTATTTATTTATTTATTTGAGAGAGAGAGAGAGAGATCGAGGGAAGGGGCAGAGGGAGAGGGAGAGAGGGAATCCCAAGCAGACTCCGCACCGAGTGTGGAGCGAAGCCCGACCGGGGCCTCGATCCCAGGACCCTGAGATCATGACCTGAGCTGAAACCAAGAGTCAGACGCCCAACCAACTGAGCCACCCAGCCCCCTGCCCCTGTGGTTTTTAAATGAATACAAATTGGGAGCTGAGAACTTTCTGACAACCATTGATCATTAGAGGTATTCTAGGATGTTGCAAAACCTAGACAGGGAATCACTGACCCAGAAAAACAATCGGAAGAAGTAATCCAGGAGGGTTTAGAATGACTACATAGTTATATAGATGGCCGTATAGTATAGTGGTGATCTGTTTACACTCCAGGGTCAGACCTGGGTTTGAATCTTCTTTAAAAAAAAATTCAGATGTAATTCACGTATCATAATGTTCACCATTTTAAAGTGTACAATTTAGTGGATTTTAGTATATTCACGAAGTTGTGCAACAATCACCACTAATTCCTGAACGTTTTCTTCATCATCCCCAAAAGAAACTCTGTACCCATTAGTAGTCACCCCCCTTCCCTCTCTCTCCCCAGCCCTTGGCAATCACTAACCTACTTTCTGTTCTTATGGATTTGCCTATTCTGGGCATTTCATATAAAGAGAATCAAACAATTTTTGACCTTCGGTGACTGGCTTCTTTCACTTAGCATAATGCTTTCAATGCTCACCCATGTTGTGGTATGGATCAGTACTTTATTACTTTCTCTTGATGAATAATATTCCATTGTATGGATGTACCATATTTGTTTATCCATTCATCAGTTGATGGACATTTGGGTTATTTCTACCATTTGGCTATTATGACTGATGCTGCTATGAACATTTGTGTACAAGTTTTTTTTTTAAGTGTTTTATTTATTTATTCATGAGAGTCAGAGACAGAGAGAGAGGCAGGCAGAGGCAGAGGAAGAAGCAGGCTCCCTGCCCGGCAGGGAGCCTGATACGGGACTCGATCCCAGGCTCCTGGGATCATGACCTGAGCCGAAGACAGATGCTTAACCACCTGAGCCACCCAGGCGCCCCTGTGTACAAGTTTTTGAGTGAACACATCTTCAGTTCTTCTGGGTCGTATGCTAACTCCACATTTAACCATCTGAGGAATTGCCGAACTATTTCCTAAAGCAGACGTGCCATTTTACATTCCCACCAGCAATGTATGAGGGTTCCAGTTTTTCCATATCCTGGCTGACATTTGCTATTTTTTAAAATTACAGCCATCCTGGTGGGTGTGAAGTAGTAATATAACCATCCCAATGAGTACAAAGTGGTATTTCAGTGTGCTTTTGATTTGCATTTCCCTAATGGCTGATGATATTGAATATCTTTTCATATGCTTACTGATCCTTTATTTGTATATCATCTTTGGAGAAGTGTGTATTTAGATCATTTGCCCATTTTGGGGGTCTTTTTATTGTGGAGTTTTAAGAGTTCTGTTTATTTCTAGATACTAGACCCATATCACATCTGTGACTTGCAAATATTTTTTTCCCCATTCTGTGAGTTGTCTTTTTACTTTCTTGATGTTGTCATTTGCAGCACAGAAGTTTTAAACTTTGATAAAGTCCAATTTATCTATTTTTTTCTTTGGTTGCTTGTGCATTTGGTGTAATGTAAGAAACCCTTGCCTAATTTAAGTTCACAAAGATTTACACCTATGTTTCCACCCAAGATTTTAAGTTTCTGCACTTTCATTTAGGTTATTGATTTATTTTGAGATAACTTTTGTATATGGTGTGAGGTAGGATTCTAACTTCATCATCTTTTTTTTTTTTTTTTGCATGTGGATATGCAGTTGTCCTAATACCATTTGTTGAAAAGATTATTCTTTCCTCACTGAGTGGACTTGGGATCCTTGTCAAAAGTTACTTGCCCATAAACATATGAGTATATCAGTTTATTTCTGGACTCTCAGTCTTATTCTGGGCTTGAATCTTAGTTCTGCTACTTGCCAATAAATGTAATCTGGGACAAGTTACTTTTTTTTTGGTAATAATACTACCTACCTTTTAGAGGGTCGTTGTGAAAATTAAATGAGACAATGCACGTAAAAGGTATTATTTAGTGCCTGGCACATAGTACATACCAGATAAATTTTAAGGGGAAATGTGCTTAGATAATCAGGGAAGTAGTAAAAATGGGAGATAGTTGAAAGGACGTTGAAATATTAGGAGTGTCCAGAACAAGGTGGCCTCATAAATGAGAGATGAGATGAATAGATGTTTGAAAAAGTTGAAGAAAATATTCAGTTCCCCGGTCTTGGCTACAGCAGTTGCTAGATGATGATGAAACAGAACAGAATAGAAACAGTATAGAAAAGTTACCATAAGCAACAGATTGGAACCATCTTATATTATTCTTTATAGAGCTGAAATCAGTTAAGGTGGGTTATTTTAGAGCACTCGTGTTTGACTTTTTTCTGTCAAGGACTCTTTTGAGAACATTTTGAATGCTGTGGACAACCCTCTCCCCATGAGAATGTGTATATGACAAACACACAATGTTCTTCAGACAGTTCTTGGAGGTTCAGAAATCCCTGGTTAAAAGTCCCATCTTGACCTTATTTGAAGCAATGCTGACCCATAGCATACTTTCCCAAGCCTAATTTCATAGTGAGGTTCAAGTGTCCCACTTACTCCAGAGCAATATTTACAGTTTCAGGGAAACTCGGAGAGCTTTTCCTCGTGTACGGAAGAATTTTTTTTTTTTTTTTAAAGATTTTATTTATTTGACAGAGAGAGATACAGCGAGAGAGGGAACACAAGCAGGGGGAGTGGGAGAGGGAGAAGCAGGCTTCCCGCTGAGCGGGGAGCCCGATGTGGGGCTCGATCCCAGGACCCTGGGATCATGACCTGAGCTGAAGGCAGACGCTTAACGACTGAGCCACCCAGGCGCCCCGTGTACGGAAGAATTTGTATGGCACCCTCCTAAGATTTAGAAGAGTACCACAAATACTCTAATTGTTTTTCTATAGGTTTCAACGCGTAGAGGTCTTTCAGCAATGCTCCTGACCAACTGTCATTTTGGAGGGGGGCCTTCCTCAGCTCTCCCAGGTAGCTCCCAACACGGACATTGAAGAGTGCAGACTTGCAGTCCTGGAAAAGATAGTAATAGAAATGCTGTGTGAGGTGGAGTTGGGCCTGGAAGAAAAAGATATGATTCTGGAAGGGACTCGGAATGAGAGGCAGCTTCAGAGAAACTCAGGGGGACACAGAGAGACAAAAATAGAAGCGGAAACATGCTGTTTAGAAACCCTCTTGCATATAGTCAAGATAAACTTCAGTGAAGGAGGTGAGATGATTGAAATAAAGGTGTAGGGGAAAGAGCACAGGCGCCGACATCAGACCGACCCAGTGCCCTGGGTATGTATGTTCCTGGTTGATTTACTTAACAGTGCTGAGCCCCAGTCTCCTAACTGTAATATGGGCATGGTAGTTCCTTCCTTACAGACTTCTTGACAGAATTTAATGAAGAAATGTGTGTAAAGGGCTTAACAGTACTCAGAATACAGGAGGTGCTCAATAAATGCTAGGTCCCTTCTTCTGACTTCTTCTACTTTATGGGATCCTTCATTTAACAATTACTGAATACCTATGTGTATATGAGGCTCTGAATAAAACTATGAAATACTTGATGCCCTCAAGAAGCAGGGAGAGTTAGCTGGAGACACAGATATGTAAATGAAATGAAACAGAATGTTCTGGAAGCCACCAGTGGCTGTGGCGATAAACATGTAAATGAGCGAACTCCTAGGTTTGTAGGCTTGGATGGTGATATTCACCAGATAGGGAAAACTGGAAGAAGAGCAGGTGTTTGGGGGTTTTGTGGTGGGGACCCGGGGGGGGGCGGTGAATAACAAGGTCATTTATGGACATGTTGAATTTGAGCAGTGGGGCTATCAAAGGATATATTCCTGCCTGGAGCAAGAGTTGGAATCCATCATCTCTAACTAGAGTCTCTTCCAATTTTAAGAGTCTGTGATATATGCACATTGTAATTGTTTTACTTTTTCATCTCTAAAGGTGAATGCTGATAGATATTAGAAGCCACATGTGGCCAGCCAACAATTTTGAGGCACTTGTAAATCGTAAACTAAGACTAACCACATGTCTCACGTTTGAAAAAAGTGGTCTTACAAGCATCTGAACTTACCCAACCGAGACTGGCTGTTTTACAGAAAAAAAGACTCTACTTTTACAGCCCGGTTTCCTATAGATTTCCAATAAATAGCTAGTTAGTTTAGTGCACTTAAAGGTTTGATTTAGAAACAGCTTTTAGGGATGCATCTGTTGTACTTACTCAGTGGCAGAATCGAAATTTCAAGCCTTGGTGTGAGTGTCTCCAATGATAGTGAGCTGATGAACAAAAATTATTTAAAAGCCAAAGACGGTTTTCTCTTTTCTATAAATAGGATTAACATTTTCTGTCGATAAGACATATTTTTCCTCAGTTAGGGCTAGCTTAGATCATTTATCTGTGTTGATTTTAATTAACGGAAGACCCATGGCAGTATCTATTATGTTCAGCTCAGAAATGTCTGCGGGAGAATAGATTGGCCAAGAGATTAGTTTCATGTTAATTGGGTGACTTCTTTTACTCTCTGATGCACCTACCAAAATGAAAGTTACCAGATCTGAAAATTTCTGGCCCCTCACCTTGCTAATTTGTATCTGGGTATTGGTTTGCATCTTGTTATGTTTTAGGAAGTATGAAAAGACACATGGGGAGGTGTGCTTCATAGTAGGCTTGTGCTAGTTCAGTGGGTGTGTAATAATAAAACCCAGCCAAAACCACAAGGTAATACATCTTCATTATTGATCAGAAACTACTGCTGAGTAAGTTGAAAAGTCATAGTCCCTCCTCATTGAGCTTGATGAGATGAAGAGCTTGCTGAAGGTGAGGGAAGGAAGTGAAAACTAGCACCATTTGTGTCTAGTAACTCAGCTTACTAGAAACAGGATAGAGCAGGAATTTCCATGAGTGGTAACAGGAAGTAATTAAGGTTCACATTCTGAAGAACTTATTATTCTACACTGAGAAGTCCGTTTTTCCAAAGCCCTCTCTTCTTTTTTTTACACAGGCTCTCAGAATGGAATCATTTCAAGAAGTAGAGAGTTAGTTTGAAATATGGCCTTATTTTCCTTCCACTGGATGTGGAATAGGCGCAGCCCCTATATTTTACCTTGAAGTAAAATACAGAACAACACTGGAGAATGGAGATGGAGAATTTCGCAGGGCCTCAGGCTCATCATAGTCCAGGACCAGAAATGTCAGTGGACAATATGTGAGGGACGGCTCCGTGCCGGTACTGTGAGCTGGAATAGTAATGTTAACCAGTAAACCAGGATTCAGCGGTGGCCACACGGTTCTGTTTATTAGTGCAGGAACATAAACTCAGGCATTTGTCGAAAACAAGGTTTGAAGCGGGAGAGGGTGGGGGAGAGAGGCTTTTTGATTAATTCCCAGATCGCTTTCCTATTGCTCCAGTGTTGCTGGGGAATGGAGCACGCAAGAGCCTCCGTTGGTTAGTGTATAGCCTCTCTGCATCCAGGTTTCCTTTGGAGACGCTTAGTGACTCCTGCTTTGTATTCCTCACAGGTGAAAGCCCAGCCTCTGTGGTTCTTAATGCCCCAGCAGGATTATTTTCACTAAAGATGGAAACACTGGAGTCCGAATTGACCTGTCCAATCTGCCTGGAGTTGTTCGAAGACCCCCTTCTGCTCCCTTGTGCCCACAGCCTCTGCTTCAGCTGTGCCCACCGCATCCTGGTCTCGAGCTGCAGCTCTGGCGAATCCATTGAACCCATTACCGCTTTCCAGTGTCCCACGTGCAGGTATGTTATCTCGCTGAACCACCGGGGCCTGGACGGCCTCAAGAGGAATGTGACTTTGCAGAACATTATCGATCGCTTCCAGAAGGCTTCGGTCAGTGGGCCCAATTCCCCAAGTGAGAGCCGCCGGGAGAGGACTTACAGGCCCAGCACGGCCATGTCTAGTGAGCGAATTGCTTGCCAGTTCTGTGAGCAGGACCCGCCAAGGGATGCAGTGAAGACATGCATCACCTGTGAGGTCTCCTACTGTGACCGGTGCCTGCGGGCCACACACCCCAACAAGAAACCTTTCACCAGCCACCGCCTGGTGGAACCAGTGCCAGACACGCATCTTCGAGGGATCACCTGCCTGGACCACGAGAACGAGAAAGTGAACATGTATTGTGTATCCGATGACCAATTGATCTGTGCCTTATGCAAACTGGTGGGACGTCACCGAGACCATCAGGTCGCGTCCCTGAATGACCGATTTGAGAAACTCAAGGTAAGGGATCTGGGAAATATCCCTTACACAGCTTGGTCTCTCTTATACACAGCCGTACGGGTAGCGAGTTCCCTCACAAAGCTAGGTCCGCTTTTCCTATGTGGCACGGCCGTTAGCTCCCAAGTTGCTCTCGCGAGGACTAGCCTACCCACTCGCCAGCCCTCACTGGAACCTGTTTCGTCGGTTGCATAAACATCTGCTTGCATTCCTTCACCTCTGGCCAGTTCTGGATGAGTTCAGGCCCCTGGCCCCACGCGCCACACCAGTAGCCCGTCCAGGGAAACAAGTCCCTCTGTCCTCTGTCAGTGGCAGATTGCACACTACCTATCTTTGTCGTGATCTTTCCACCTCTTCTTTTAAGTATGTGAGTACCTGTGTAGGTGTACTCTAATTAGCATAGGTGCTGATATGCATGCGTATGGGGAGAGCAAGGGGAGGGCTGGGCGTGTCTCCGTGGAGGTGTGGGGGAAGGTGTCTGAGTGTGTCCGGACGTAGGCGGGAGACCTGTGTGGAGGACAGTAGCGTCTGTGTTTGCCCGCTCCCTACGCTAAAGAAACAAAGGCCTGGCGTTGGCTGCTTGCTACAAATCGCTCTCAAGCCCTTAACATGGGGCTAATTCTAAGCCCGCCTTAAAAAAAAAAAAAAAAAAAGGAACTCCAGTTTACCACGAAGTCAGAAGGGGTAATCCAATGTCTGAACTAGAACTTTAAACCGAAGCCAATCAATCTCGAATCCAGGATCCGATTTCGTGCCTGTGCTCGTTTTTGTGGGTTGCAGACTGAAGCCTGTGGTTGCAGTCCCTGCCTCGGAAGTTCCCAGTCTTCCATTTGTGTTCCGCGGACGGAGTTATCCGAGGTTGCCATGCCATATAATCTTTGTGCGCAAGGCTAAGTGCCCATTTTGTAAGACCGTCCTGCCTCACGTTGATGTTAACAAACGTCAGCTCTGGAAAATTGTTTTATTCCCGTTGTCTACCCGCTCTGTGGCTTAACTGCTCTTAAGAAGGGAGCTATTTAGCAGAAATTCCAGGAAAATAAAATGTTTAAATGACTGACAAGATGACCACCCCCAATAGGGACTGGCTATAGAAGCCGAGCTGGAAGGAAGACCCAGATAGGATGGAAGGAGGGCAAGAAGGAAGTGGGGATTTTCCTCTTGTCATGCCCTGAACAAGCCACGGTAACTTATCTGAAGATTTCATGGGGTTGGGGAAGGTAGCAATACTCTGAATAGGATATATTTTCCCCTCCCGTAATTTGTTGCAAGCTGACAATGGTTTGTGCCTTCTCTGATTTTTTATTTATATCTAATATTTACAAATTTGTACAAAGTTCAGTGTTTATCTGTGGATTTCACTCAAGGTGATATTCTCATTCACTTCAAAACTGCAGCGAGGAATGATCTGATTGACTTCAGTTCTTAGACGCCTAAGACGCTAAGCCTTGCACTTGGTCTAGCTGAAGCCTTACGCTGTAATGTGGTATAAACTAAGACTTTGAGAGGTTAAGTGATTTGGTCAAAGTCACAGAATTGGAACGGGAACTCAGCTTCTAGACCCCGTGTGAAGTATCCTTTCGGCTGTGGCCTGCCGCCGCTTTGTTTTGGACCTAAGTTTTGCCCGTGAAATGTGATTTGAAACTTAACTTTACACTCTGGCAATTGCACATTTCATGGGTCACAGATAAATGATCACCAGCATCAAGGAAAGGACATACTGTATAAACTTAGAGCTTCATAATGGCAAGAGGTGGGGGTGGGGCTGCAGGAAGAGGGGGGATATGGAGAGGATGGAGCAATCTCTGCCAAATATTTGCAGGTGTTGGAACTATAATAAGGCATTGGCCTTGAGAAATACTCCAAACAGAAAACTCTGTATCCATATGTACGATTGAGATAACAAAAGACTGGATAGAATAAGCCTGTATCTGCAGAACACCAGCTTTTTGAAAACATCCGAAAACATGAAAACACTGGATGATTGATTAGATATTTGGCACCACACAACCACAGTCCTAGTCTCCAGGGTTGGATGGAGCACAAAAATATTTCACCAAAAGATACTTTAGTCTGTAACTAATCGGTAATTTTTGCAGAAAGAAAGGCCAGATTTTTGAATTGTTCCCCTTTAAATTTTTTAGGAAATGTGCAGAAAATTCTGATTATAAATTAAGTGGAAACTTTTTTTTTTTGCTCATTTTTGGACCGAGAGTGGAAACATATGAATCATTTCCAACCGTGTGGTTTGTTATGTTGTCTGGAACATCTTGGACTTTGGGGAGGGAGAGGTGCTGCGTGTCTGTGTGTGTGTGTGTGTGTGTGTGTGTGTTGGATGTGTGGGGATCACTTTGGTTTGGTTTCCAAGTGTAAAGGCTATTAGTTCTCCACATGAAGCAGAGAGGAGGTCTGGCTTTGAGTATCACATATTCTCACTTCTTTGGGTTAATTTTAATTTAAAAGCATTTAGGATTATCCCCTTAATCTGCTGGATTCTTCCCCAAGGAGAAAGGAGAAAACTGGTTGTCAGAAGTTATGGGGGAGATGGCCTGGAGCATACTCTTCTGGCCATGAGGGGAGCATGGGAGTCCTACAGGAGGAGGGGAAGGAGGATAGTACAGACATCTAGGGGTTTTACTTTCTGGCCAGTAAGTGAAATGGGCTTTATTTGTTCTTTTCGGTTCTGGAGCCTTACTTTTGGCCTTTATAACTACCCTTTCTGTACTAACCTCCCTGAGTAGGATTAGTGGTCTCTAGTATTTATTTGTTCAATAAAGAATAAACACACTGTTATGTTATAAGACGGAAGGTCAGAATAACCAGAAGCCAGCCTGTCTTCTTAACATGTGCTCAATGCAGATTAGAGGGTTTGGGATACTTACTATGGTTTACTATCCTTATTTAGTTGTCCATTCTAAGTACATGCCCTTCCGAAGTCCACTAGTGGTTCAATTAATTCTTCAATTGCAAAGAACAATTTTGTTCACGGCAGTTATTACAGTAGAAAGGCCTATCAGAGTCACTATTTCCTCCATCCCTTTTTCCACTTACCAGTCCCAATATATATTCTTAGCTCATGATATGTGCCGTATTTCTATAAAAATGCTTCACATGTTAAGAGTTTTCATTGGTCCGCGAGTTTCTCCCCTTGGAAAAGATCGATACTATTGCATTAATAAATGTTGGCTTTATAAAAAGAGGTCAAATTTCAGTGGCTCTGTATTGATGACAGATCGCAACTCGATGTTCTAAGTCCCGTACGACTTGGTTCGCATGCCGCCCTTCCGTCTTTCCCCCCTACCACTCTCAGACATGCCCAGACTAGCCTCCTAACTGTCTGCTCAACACACCACTCCTTCTCTTTGCTGCCACCTAACTTTGACCCATGCTCTTTTCTTGACCGGCTTAGGAATCCTACCCGTTTTTTAGTCCCCAGCTAAAACCCCACAAGGCCCACTCCAAAACACCCCAACTATCCCATAAATTCTTTGAGGCCAGGCACAATGTCTTTTATTTCTTCAGTATCCTCCTTAGTGCCTTGCACAGATACTATATGCTCAAGACATCCAAGTGAATGGAACCTTTATAACGGATCTGCGGGAAGTATACCACCAGCGTCTATAGCTTGCTTTATAAAGCTCTCATCTTGTAAGATATAAATCTGTCTTGCCATTGTGACTACTTTAGAGGTCCGAAAAAAAAAGATCTTCTGCGGACTACTGATAATGTTAAAAACCAGAGTGTTAAGAGAAGTATGGCATGTCCTTAATTTTAAGTGCCTATTCATTTGGATCACTGGATTTTCCAACTGCCTAACCCTATGGTGACATCTGTATAAATCAGATGCAATTATTATAATTCTCTTTGAGAGTGATGTCTTCACATTTCCATGCCCATAGCCTGCCAAAAATATAGCTGATGAAAACCAGGGGGAATAGAGGAATTTCCTGAAAGGAATAAACAAGCACATTTTCTTTTTCTCATTACATTTCCACAAATTCATTACTACAAATAATTCTTAAATGCAGTTACATTTACATATCAGGGATCTTGTTGTTATAAAATATTACCTGGCACTACAGTAAGCTTTTTGTTATGGGAAAGTAAAGCGCACGCATGCGTGCGCGCGCGCACACACACACACACTCACCCTGCCCCCCCCACACACACACACAGAAAGAGAGGCTGAGACAGAGAGAGCTAAAGATTGCTAGACAAAGAGAAGGGAGATATGAGACTTGGAGAATGTTCAAAGGAAAGCCACAACGAGAGTTAAAAGGTTGGAAAATATGATATTCTAGAATCTTATCAGAGTTGATTACTTGCCCTTCTTCCTACTCAGTCACTCTGTCATCCACCCACCCATTCTCACTCAGCTACCACCTTCTCCCAGTCATTTGTCTGCTCACCCACTCGACACCCACTTCTGTCTGCCAAGACAGACACCCTCTCAACTTATCTACCACTGGGCATTTGACTGTTTTGGAACCAGCATGACTATTAATATAAGAGAAAGAAAGAAATATCTTCATGAAAGCCTGGGTTGAGAGGGAGTATATTTGCGTACATATGTATGTGTCGATATATGAGTGTGTGTATTTCTGCATGGCTGAGCAGCTGAGAATGATTCTGTTTGTTTGTCTATGTATATCTATAAATGTGTGTCACTGTGCGTGAGGAGGAGAGAGCGTCAGTGTTCATCTTCTGTGGGCGTATCTGTAGAGAAATTGGGTATGAGGATGCCATGCACGTAAGGCCATGAGCGTGGTCCCCCGAAGAAGGGTCATGGCCTCAGTAGAACCTATCCTGAGACTAAGGATCTCCCTAATAAATGAGCCATGTCATAAATTCTCATGATAAGAAGAGGCTTCAGTGAGGCCAGGTTGGGTTACTGTAGGTGAGGGAGCAGAAAAAGTTGTTTCTCCATTTCACTCCCTTAGGTACTGAACCACAGTAGCAAAATATCATACAAGCAAAGCGTTTGGGTCCAGATTTGCACTCTCTACAGCATGGTGGTGGAGGTATGGGGGTGAAGGTAATGTCTGGCATGGGGTTTCTAAACTAGCTAAACTAGCCTTCAACTCCTGATCATAAAATCATTCCTACTTGTGGATCTGGCTTCTCTGTGGTCTCTTAATTGTCCATGACGTGCTCCCCATTATTTATAATATGTATCAAATCTCTACGCATTTTGTGGGGGGCGGGGGGGATAAAATGCGTTTTATTCCATCTCGACTCAAACTGTGTGCTAAGACTCATCTGAACTCCTGTTCTTTTCCCTCTAATAATTATATGGAGTCTCTGGCTCTGTTCTCACATAGTATTAATGTGTTGGAAGATATTTTCTATTGTTTTTTTATTGGTTTGAGAGCAGGCTTAGCAAGTGGATACTCCTATTATCTGCGCTATCTCTCTGTTTTTGTCATTTCTCTTGTCCCAAGTCTTCTCCTCACCACCATCTGCAAGGAGCTAACAATCGTCAGTCCGAGCACAATTTACAAAATGTTGACTCAGAGATTGATTCCTGGGCAGATGAAAATCCTGTCTATTCTTATTGGGCAAAGGGACATATTCCAGAAATATAATATAGGTGAGGAAAGATGAAGGAAAGAAGAATTACTAAGCCCAAAGAAGCGAAGTTGAAAGGGGGGAAAATGTGATAATGACACGCAAGTTCTCGAAGGGTTGATGTAATGAGGTAATGTCTTGTTCTTTATCTCCCCTGAAGACAGAACAGATATTAACTTAAACTGTAGCACCAGGGATCGAGGCCAGGGATTCATTCATTCACTTAACAAACAATTCATGAACACTCATTTTGTTTACTGAACACTTCAACTGTTCAAGTCATCGTGGTAGGAGCTGGGGACACAGGAAATCAGGCTCAGTCCCCGCCCTGCAGAGCTTTGAACTTACTAAGAGAGACAGATAAGTACATCAAAAATTCCAAAGCAGTATGGTAAGTGCCATGACAGAGGTGTGCACGGGATGCTAGGACGCACGAAGGAAGAATTAGGGAAAGGGAGTCATGGGGCTCAAAACAGGGAATCATGAATGAATTAGTTGGAGAGGAGGGTCAAACTGGAGACCGTGAAGAACGAGTTGGCAGGACTTGGGTGAATGGCTGACTGTATGGTTACAGATGGTGGAGAGAAAGAATTAAAAAATGACTTTGGAGTAGGAGATGTCTTGAAGAATAGTGGTACTGGGGATAGAAATGGGGAAATTAGGACGGAGCTAGCAGTTTTGGTGGGATGATTTGACTTTAGCTTTGAGTTTGCTATGATCGTGGGTCATTCAACATTCGTTCATTCATCAAACATTTACTGAACACCTATTAGATGCCAAGCGCCAGAAAGGATGTTGGGGTTACATTGATAAAGAGAGCACAGTCCCAACCCTGGTGGAGCTTTCAGCTCACTGTGGGGAGACAGATAGTTAAGGACACAGTTACAGGACAGTGTGGTGAGTTCTATGACAGTGGAAGCACAAGGGATTGAGAGAGAGCATGGGAGGGACATCCATCAAAAGAGACTTTGGGTGGGTTTTTGGATGCCCTATTGGGGGACGGGGAAGGAGTAAGGGGCAGCCAGGGCTCTCGCAGAAAGAAAATAGTTTGCTCAAATATCTGGAGGAGGGAAAACATGGGGGTACTCTCAGAACTGAAAGAGCAAATGTTCTAGAAGGAGTTGAAATTCAGGCCTCTGTGGTGGCTGAAAGATCAGGGCTAGAGACGTAGATTGAGTGCCTTCAGCATGGAGGTAGAGTCATGCAGTGGTGAGCTGAGTGAGGGCTCAGGATTGAGCCTTGAGGCACACTCAGGGTCTAGAGGGTAGGCATGAGCAAGAGCGTGTGAAAGAGGAAGGCTAGGATGTGCACGAGAGGCAGGAACTGAAGAGGTATATTTCAAGTAGAATACAACATTGAGGACTCCAGGAAAGTAGAGTCGGCTTTGGCTCACTATTCTGTTATCAAAATAAAACACTGGATTTAGGTTTTTAGTACGGGTTTTCTTTTAGAAGGTCCAAATAAAAATTTACACATTTAAGCTAGAGATTTAGCCATGCAATGCACCTGAGGAGAGGGGAAAGAAAAAAAATGCAGGATGGTTTGCGTTAGCATTCCTGATAAGGGCACTAGGGGAGTCATGGGTCTTTGCGGAATGATGTCAGAACATTCCGGAAAGAAGAGGGATGGCCACCTGGTTCCCACCAGGGAGGGTTCACCTGGCTTGAGGACCAGTCTGGCTATTCTCCAATGAACTTCAAGTAGAGTAGAGCTTGTGGATCCAGCATATCACCTGTATCTCATTCTGGGACATAGCCTGGATCTACACAACAGCAAATAAATGTTTGGGGAAGGAGTACACTCTGGCAGAAGGGGTGTGGGCTTCAGTTGGTGGACCAGATGGTGTGTTCTGCTGTTGAAAGGCCATATGTAATTGATACATAAAGTGACAGACTGAAGCAAAAGCAAAGTAAGTATTTTAAGACAAGCAGTTAAAAAAAGAAAGCAGAATGTGACCCCAAAAGCGTGCTAAGATTTTTGGTTACCGGCTTTTGGAATAGCTAGGAACATCAGTGAGCAGACAGGATGTCAGGAAAAAAGAGCATGTCGATAAATAGTCATGGGGTCACTGGCTCAGATCATTTTTGAAGATGAAGCTGCCTTCTGTGAATTGGGAAGCCTCCAGGTTTGGGGTACATCGGCCTTTCTTCCCTTCCCTTCTCCTCCTGCATCCCCCAAAGGTCAATTCCCACATCAAAACAGTTGGGATCGCGTGTAGATTTAAATAACATTCCCCTCATGCCTTCTAGAAAGCAAAAGAGTTTACAGGCATTTGGTGACAGTTCTACGTGTTTAAATAGAACAGGCAGAAAGGCATCACCCCTTTCTAGGCTTCAAGACGAGCCGTGTCAGGTAGGGGTGTGTCAGTGTGCTCACGTATGTGTGAATACATGTGCCTTCACAGAGCATGACAAGTGGCGATCGTGGTCGAGAGCGTGTGCCATCAAGGGAATGCCTGGCTTTAATGACGAGGCAGTGTTTTGACGGATAGCTTGGTTTCTTGAGGGAGCCAGTGAGAAAGTTACCTGAAACAACGTGTGTCTAGAGAAATGGAGAAAAAACAAACAAACAAACCAGCAATTGGGGCTCCTGGGTGGCTCAGTCGGTTAAGCGTCTGCCTTCGGCTGGAGTCAGGGTCCCGGGGTCCTGGGATCGAGCCCCGCGTCAGGCTCCCTGCTCAGCGGAGAATCTGCTTCTCCCTCTCCGTCCCCTCTCCCCGCTGCTCGTGCTCTTGCTCTCTCTCAAATGAATAAATAAATTTTTTTTTAAAAAAACCCCAGTAATTACTTGAGAGGGTTAAAGAAGCCATTTCTTTTTATGGGATGCTGTCTGGAAGAACAGCGCATGCCTGGTATCTCAGACGTGGCCAAAATTCTCCTCTTTGTGAAGGGTAGAACAGAACACAAAGAGGCCAAGTCTACATGATACAACCGAAGCGGAACTCAGATAAAAAACCGGAATCGGTGTTGACCGTCAGTTTAGCTCACTTGGGCCTTTTAAAACCTCAGTTACGCAAAGCAGCCAAGTATCCCCCTCACGTGGTGCTGCTTAGACCCGTGTAGAATTTCGTGAAGGCTGTAATGATGGAGTCATCTGGAGGTGATGAGGGGCTTAGTCTCATGGTGCACCCCCACTCTCTGACCCCCACACAGGGGAAGCACAGAAGGACCCAGAGGTAACCTCCTGCGGCAGGAAATGGGAGCTTCATCCTGCTCCCCTGCCAACCTCCTGTTCCCCGTTTCCTCCCAGCAGATATCTCCATTCCAATCTCCCCTGCCACTCTGGCTCTCTCTTTGTCATGGTTCAGCTTTCTGAGAAAGCTACACTAACGAGGCCTGGACAGAGGGAGCCAGGCTCAGTGATTCACTGGACAGCACCAGAGAAGAACAAAACAAATGGGTGTTTCAAAACCAACCCGCAACAACACAACACCAGAAAGACGCGTTGAATTTTCCATAAGCAGACTTGTACACACACACACACACACACACACACACACACACACACACACGTGTTCTCTTGGTCTACTTCGCCAAAATATAGGCAAGATAATTACTTGGCTAAATCAATGAAATCATTCGAGCCTACTGTGGCCCCGAATTTCTAGTTCTAAATGATTCGCCAGTGCCAGGAGTGATAAGGAAGGGTGAAGAAACGGAATGCATACTTGCAGCAATTCTCCGTTTCCCTTTGCATATGTTCATTATCGAGAATCAATTCCAGTTTGAGAGGAGGCTTTCTCCTTGCAAATGAAGAGGAAGTGAGTAAGTAAATGTTTGGGGTTTTCCTCAAATTATGTCTCATAACGTAAGAAAACAGTGGCAAAAAGCCATCAGCAGATGGTGTTTTCATTAGCCAGAGACTTATTTTTCCAAGCATTTTCATACTAATGAAGTAAGGTTGAAATTAGAGTCATCTTGTCCATTCTAGTTCTGTGGTGTTAAAATGTGCTGGCTTTCTGCAAATTGCTAGGGGGCCGAAGCAAAATAAGCATTTGCCATAATTTTTGATGGTAACCCAAGGTCCATAGTCAAACCAGACCCCAAATTATGTGTTCAGCCCTAATTTTTGTTTTCCGTGGCTTTACAGAAGCTGCGAGTCTCAGTGCTGGGCCATAAATGGGGAACACACAGCAGGGGCACTTAGTCCTGCTTGACACTATGAATTATTTATAGGCTATTAGTTTCGAGACAAGTGTTGCAACAGGTTGCATGGACTTGTTAGAAAACATTTTCCCCATGGAATCCTGTGTTTGAATGGAAACGCATTACAGTTTGAAACACAGGTTTCTAATCCGCTCTGGGTTCATCAAGCTACATTATGTCTACCTCCTCAGTCCCTATAGTCAATGGTGAGACATGGGATTTCCATTGGTCTAGGAATCTGGACCTCTGTGCTAGTAGAAGTCATAACTGATGGGGCCCATTGCCTATGCCCACTGTCTAACCTAAGCTGGACAATTTCATCGAACCATAGCTCTGTCTTAGTCACCCCCCAAGCCAAATTTTTGAAGAGGAGTCCAGACGTGCCGCCTCCACATCGTCACTACTGAGGGACCCCCTAACTCTGTACCTTTTGGCATTTGCTTCCAAACCCACTGAAACGCCTTTTTCAGAGGTCACCAGTGACTTCTAATTACCAAATCCAACTGCTTTTTCTTAGTCCTCCTATTTCTTGCCCTCTCTGCGTAGCGGACAGTGACAAGTCCTTTCTCGAAACATGTTTCTCTCGATTACCCTCTCAGCCTGGCCCAGACCTGCAGTACCAATGGCCTTGAACATCACAGCTTCCTCTTAACCAGTGTCCCTCCCCCTAGGCTCTCCTGTTTCAGTCTGCCCCACATTATTGCTGGTAAGTTGAGCTCATAAATGCTGCCCAGATTATGTCATTTTCTTGCTCCAAAGCCTTTGGCAAGTCCCCACTGCTAAAAAATAAAAATAGGTACAAAATCCCCACTTAGGCATTCAAGACCTTCAAAACAGGACCTCCAGCTGCATTTCCAACCTTGCCCCCCACTACTCTCTTGTACCCTCTGTTCTAGCCAAATTCAACTTCTCTTCCCCGAACACGTCATTATACTTTATTCCCTTTCACTCACATTATTCGTGTTGGAACACCCTGCCCTCCTTCATTTCTGTTTGTTAAAATTCGCCTTGTCCTTCAAGACCCGCCTTCGTTTCCCCTCCTCTTTCTCTTGGAATTCACTGCGTCCTCACCGGAGCAGGTGCTCATTACCTTTTGTTGTATCTGATCTCTGAACTTCTGCCATTTTTTTGTCTCGTGACATCTACTTAGCTTAGAGATCGTGTCCAAATCAACAGTTGCTGCCCTTCTTTCTCCCTTCTTCACTCTCTTTGCCCTTGCTAAGGAGAAGGCCACGGATGGAGATGGTTGGGGAGTTAAAGAGGGCCAGGGGAGACCCTGTGCCCAAGCCAAGAACAGTGGAATAAATGGGAGAAAATGACTTCCACGGGAATAAAGCCAAAGAAACCAAGGGAGATCTGGCAAGAAGGGGAGCAAAGCTTAAGCTGGTTCTCATAATTCAGTTTGAGAACAAGTGACATCAGACTGCCCATCCTGGAAATACATATATCCATGGGAATACATCCTCTGGGATGGACTCATGGGCCAGTGCCAAGAATACTAAGGAGCTACAGCTACTTAGTAGACAAGAAAGGGGCCAAGTACATGAGTCTTCTCCCCATTCCTCCACTTCCCTTTGCTCCCCACCCCCTCCATTCCCTCCTATCAAAAACATGAACTTTGAACAACTACAAACCGTAGGAGCCATGGAGACAGCAACGAAGTGATGTACATAACCAAGGGAAGGAATGTTAGCAGAATAAGGGCCAAGAAGTTGGGGTATTACATTGGAACAGATTTGGTGGGGGTGTGGGGATGGTGAGTGAGAGAGGAGTGGATTTTGGGACTGGTCCTAGAGGAGAAGCCACCAGAGCCGAGGACTTGGGAATGGGGAGGAATATAAAAGCCCATTATCAACCTAGAGTGAATAACATTCTGTTTTTTTCACATAAGGAATGGGAGGGAGTAGCTTGCGCAACTGAAAATACACTAAGAGTTCTGAGTACTGTTGTACTCTTGTTATTTTAAACAGATTTGCAAAGTGCTTCTCATGTGTACCAGAAAGGATCTATGTACCAGTAAGCAATCATAAGCAATGGATGTCCTACCTTGATACGTCAGCTGTCACGTTTTGAAGTCTATCGTCTCCATGGGCTATTCCTTAGGGCCAAAGAAGGGAAGCTGTGAGATACAATGCTCGATTTTGATGAACCTCACAGTTAAAATACTATCTTTTTTTCCCCTGAAGGAAACTACTGATAAATCTAAAATGTTTCCAAGGGGGGAAAAAAAAAAACAAGAACAAAAAATCATGAATACTGGGGCAAAGCTGTGACTGAGGCTAGAGAACTGGGTTCTAGGCCCAGCTTTGTCATCTACTAATTATAGGACTGCAAAGAACACTTTACCCCCATTCTGAAGCTCAGTTCTCATCTGTAAAATGCTGACATATCCTACCTCATGGATTGTTGTGGTTATTAAATGTTGTATATGAAATTGCCTATAGCATAGTGTCTGGCATGTACTATTTGTTCAATAAATTATGGTTCCCTTAGTCTACTCATCTGTAAAAGAGAGGATAATACCTCTTTTCCTTATGTCACTGGATTACTATGAAGGCAAAATGAAATACTATGAAATACTTTAAAAAGTTAAAAATATTGTAGAAAACATAAAGTCGCCTTAACATTAAATTCCTATATCCACGAAGTCATGAATGTCATCTTTTCCCCAATAACGAGAGCCTGGACCAAATGCACAGTGTTATTCATTAGCACCTAGAACAGTGCTTGGCCCACAGCAAGTGCTCAATGAATCTTTGAAATGTTTGCCAACTGACTGAATGATCTCCACATGATATTGGTTCTTAAGCTCATTGAACCTTTCTTATTTTTTCCCCTCTTCCCTGTTTCCCTCTGGCTTCATACTCTCGGGGATGGCAGCAAACTCTGGAGATGAACCTCACCAACCTGGTTAAGCGCAACAGTGAACTAGAAAATCAAATGGCCAAACTAATACAGATCTGCCAGCAAGTTGAGGTACGTAATGGAAACTTTTGCAATTCTTTCAGAGGACCCGGATCAGGTGATCCTTGGGGGGACACTTGAGTCTTGTCAAGAGTGTAGCTCAGCCATTTGGAGTGAAGGGCTGAATGATAGTTCTAGGCAGTCTCATTCCCTTAAGATGCTTGTTCCAAGAAAAGTGGCAGATGGCTATTGTTTAAACAGAAATAGGTGGGTGACGGCCATGAACTGGGGAGACAGCAGTCCAGGGGGTAATCCATTCTTTCCAAGGGGTGGGCAATATGAGAATCCAACATGCAGTGTGTTTCTTCTTTCATCAAACTGGACATCTTAGCTCCCTAAAGAGATCCCTGGGGTGTCACAGGGGCAGCTGGGAATCCTGGAGTCGGGCGAGGTTCGTTCCGGGCAGTATCGTGTCTGTAAGAGTGCTTATCAGGATTGCTTCTCCTGTTCCTAGCCTCTCCTCCCTTTGTCCCCACGCACCTCCCTTGATCCTCACTCATCACCGTCCCACTTGCTCTTGTCATCAACAAATGCTCTCTATGTTCAAGTTGTCTGAATTGTAAAGTGTCATACAAGTCTAAAGTTTTTGAAACCTCTTACCTGTGTCAAGGTGACATCAAAGAGCAGAGCTTACAAGAGGAGTCAGTCTTTTCATAAGTGGATGTAATAAAAGAAAGATGTTACTTCTCTTTCTTTCTCAAGAGCACGGGACTTCAGCTGTAGCATTTGGTTTTTGTGTTGGTTTTGTTAAAGAGGCAACGGTAGGGCTTCAAGTCTAAAGCGGGTCGGGTAAAATGTTACAGCACTCTTCCTGGGCAGTGATTGGACAGAAATGTTTCTAATTCTATTTGTAATCTCATGGTCTAGTTGTAACCTTACTTGTGTGACAGATAAATGTAGTGGTTCAAGTTAAATCCCACCTAGGGATTTCTACTTAAGGGAGTGTGAGAATCTTCTCGTAAGAAAAAGAATCGTCTTATACGAGTAAGCACTCCTAATTGTTTGGATGTCTTCAAGTCTTGCGTTTCTTAAAGTAGGGTGTACTTGGATGATGAGCATACCATAGCAATTTAATCCCTGCTGGGCACTCCGTTTGTGGAAGAGAGTGGTGCTGTATGGAGGGTGCAGAGAACACCAGTTAAACTCAGGGGTGAGATGTGGAAATGTAGCAGGACATTTAGGGAGAAGCCCGAGGAATGGAAAGAAAGAACCCTGGAAGGTAAGTTACAAAATGGGGTTCTAGCCTTGACGCTGCCATTAACCGGTGATATGAATTTGAGTAAGTCACTTAGCCTCTCCGCTTCAGGGTCCTTACCTGTAAAATAAGGGGTTGAACTGACTCCCTGACCTTCGATGTGTCTTCCAGATTTCACGGGTCATGATTCTGTGAATGGTTACTTTCTTTATTCTCTTCTTTGGTCTTTGATTTCGTCCTTTACTACGCGGGGAGAAACAAAGCAGAAGGCATTTTAGAGTGCTTTTCAGCTAGTCGAACTCTGTTCCACTCTATCAAAGCTTCTGATTATGCTGTTAGGTTACAGTATAAGAAACCCACACTAGTGGAGAGACAAGGAAGTATTGTAAGCAGGAGACAAGATAAGGGATCCCTTGGCTTAGAATTCTCATGGTTGAGGGCGGGGTAACAGCTATAGTGAATAAAACGTGGTTAGAAATTATAATTATCACCTTCCTCATTCTCATCAAAAAGACTATTAAGTATAGTGTAAGTTGTAGTCAAATTAGCAAAGTAAGCAGTTTGTTTTCATTGCTTATTTGCCCCGAGACCTCTCTAACATCTCATCATCCCACCCCTGGGCAGTTTATCACTCTGACCAGCCTCACCCAAACAGAACCCGGTTCAAGCCCTTCCCAGCCCACCGCACCAATCAGACCTTTGTATTCAGGGCCCCACTCTTTTCAAGCAGCGAGGAGCTAGTCTCATAAAACAATGCATCATTGTGTTCAGAGAGGAGGACTCATTCTGGCCCTCTAGGTAACAGGCAATGTTTTAACAGTGCCTTTCTGAAGTCAGTATTCGGGCTTGAGCCTTGCAGGAGATGACACCAGCACTGCCAAATATAAGCCAAGTGGGAGGGAAGAGCAGCCCCATGATGAACCAGCAAAGGGGGGGTGGTTAAGAGGCTCCCTTAGAGATGCTCGTTAAATCCATTGCGTAGGCCGCTGTCTGCTCTGGCACACAAAAGGTCGCCTTTTGCTAATACTTACTTAGGCACGGCTTTGTACCAGGTACAAAGAAAACAGCATGGGCGGGCACAGTATCTGCCTTCGGAAGGCTTACACACTGCGCAAATCCACCCCGATACGGATATACACGTGCGGGCCATAGAGACAATGGAATAAAAATGTTAACCGATGGTTGGCAAAGAACCATGAGATCCGGCATTACATGTCAAGGGTGAGAGTGTATTTGGGGAGTTATCTCCATAGGCCCTCCAGTTTAGGATTCTTTTTTTTTTTTTTTATTTAAAGATTTCATTTATTTATTTGACAGAGACACGGCGAGAGAGGGAACGCAAGCAGGGAGAGTGGGAGAGGGAGAAGCAGGCTTCCCGCTGAGCAGGGGGCCCGATGCGGGGCTAGATCCCAGGAACCTGGGACCATGACCTGAGCCGAAGGCAGACGTTTAGCGACTGAGCCCCCCAGGTGCCCCCAGTTTAGGATTCTATCTTTGACAGGAACCCTGCAAGACGGTTCATGGAAGAGTGTGGCTGTGCTCTATGACATCATCCCTTCTGAAAGGTTAGGGATGTGCCCTAAGCTTCCCCATAATAATAGGGTGAGTCCAGGGTACTTATTATGCTCATTCAGCGCAGAGCCTGTGTGTCCAGAAGGCTTTGGAACAAGCCCCGGGATTAGAAATGCAGTTAAAGAAGGGACTTGAGACTTCATAAATGCTTATAAATACTTTATACAATGAAATAAATAGTAGGAGACTGGCTGTTATGAGAACCGGACACTAAAGGGTGATGTGAGTTTTTTTTTTTTTTTTTTCTTACTCTATCGAATCCAGCTTTGTCTATAAGGAATGACTCTATTCGCAGTGTGAACCAGGCCTTTCACGTTGGGCGGGGGTGGAGGATACCAGCGAAGGCACTTCTGAGAAAACTGGAATAGGGCTATTTTCCTGCCAGACCTGTTCCCCTTCCTTATTGTCTGCAAATGTTTTTGTCGCAGATTGACTTTTCATAAAGGGGCCGTAAATACTGCCTCTCTCCTGGTTCTTTCTTCTTGTTCTCTGTTCTCCCCAGAAAGTAAACAAAGCCACAGTCTTCCTATTATTACAGAAACAGAGATTAAGATCACCACAGATTTGTTAGCTGAATTCCTTAGTAAGTCAGCCTGTTCCAGTTGCTGCCCAGCTTCCAGAATTCAGGGGATGGGCAGTTGGAAACTGTTTTTTTTTGGTTGGGGCTGGAGAGCATGGGAAGGAGGCAGGAGCAGAAGGAAGAGTCCTTTAATCTGGTTAAGGGAGGGCCATGCTTTGACCCCCCGGACTCTGGCCACTTGATCTCTATATATAGTTCTTTGTCCTTTCTCATCAGGCATCCTTTGTTTACATTTCCAAAGGAAATCTCTGTTTAATGCATAGCCAAGGGAAAATGTATACCAACAGATGAATATTTCCTCTTGGCTTCCAAGACCACGCCGTTTTGTGAATAACAAGCATTCCTGAAAATATTGAGGGGAGGAAAAATAGTTAAGTACTTGGGGATCGGTCAGTTGACAACAAAGCGTTTCTTGAGCCAACACTGCGTACTCAGTGCAGTGGGCAATTTGGGAACTATAAAAGAAACATATGCTGTTGCTGGCCTCCTGGAACTTTTGAGTCTAGCTAGGGAAAATACAGTTTCTAGTAAGAAAGAGAAGCATTTAGGAAGCAGCACGCAGTGTAGGGAAGGTAACCTTTCCGTTTTTCCTTCTTTAGCGTCGTTGGTAAGTTTCAGGGAACTGAGCCCACGAAAGCACCTTCCTGGATATTTTGTGTGGCATCTGTTTTCAGCAGTCCAATGGATTAGTCCATCCCAGAAGTCCCATGGGCAGATTGATTTCTTTCTGGTCCTTCTCAAGCCTTTTAAGGAGCTGGGTGGCTTCCCTTAGTTCCGTCTTAGCCTCAGTTGCTTTCGGAAGTCTTACTGTAGGTGGCTCCGCGTTCTCCACCCTTTCTGCCTGTATCACGCACTGACAGGGTATTTGGCTTGCAAAGGGCAAGCAGCAATGCCTAACTGTTTCTCCAAGCATAAAAATAGGTGTTTGAACGGGAATTAATTTTTAAAAACCACGCTTCTGTGGATGACTTCAGCAGATGCTCCTTAAACGATTTAGAGTGGTGGAGCTAGGAGCAAGAATCGAATCGAAAGCATTAAAACACAGATCTGTTGGTTGGAAGAGTCTTCTCCAAGCCCCGAGAACATGATGAAATGAAGGAGTGAGTGGAGTGAAGTCAGTGTAATCAGGGAAAAATCTCATAGAGAAAATGCATTTTAGCCAAATGTTTAGGGAGGAAAAATAAATGACTCCCTCCGCCGAGACAGAGAGCGGAGAGGTATTAGAGGAGGTGGAAAAGAGCCTGTCATGTGGGCAAAATGGTATGCTACGCCCTGGGTGGACACTGGGTAGACAGAGATAAATAGGAAGCAGTCCCTGCCCTCAACTCAAGGGAGCTTACCTGACAGGTAAAATGTCAAATACAGTGTGAAGTGGTAATTATTGTAATGAAGGTAAGTGCAAGATGACAGGCTAGCGTGGAGGAAGAAACACGTAAGTCTGCCCGAGGGACTTAGGAAAGATGGCAGAATGGAAATTAAAAAAAAAAAAAATCGAGTTCTCTTGAAATAAGTGTTGAATTTTGCCAATGAGAATGAGGTAAGGTAGTGAAGGGGACCCCATGCAAGAACACGGAAGGGTAAAGAGCACAGAGATGTGCAGGGCATGTCTTGGTTCAGCCAGAATGTGAAAGGTGAGACTCATTCATTGCAAGAGGTGAGTGTGGAGGCCCATGGGCTAGGGCCTAGATAATGAAGGGCCTTGTAGGCCATGCGCAGGTATTTGGACTTTGTCCTGAAGACTCTGGGGAGCCATGGAAGGATTTAAAGCAGGGGAATAACTGGATAAGACCTGCATTTCAGGATTGAGGGACTTGAGACTTCATAATGTATACCAACAGATGATAGTACCCCCACCCCCGATGGAGCAGGGGTCAAAGGTCAAAGGTGAAGGCAAAGAGGCCACTTAGGTGGCTTTTTACTGATGCAGGGAAAGACAAAGGCCCAACCTAAGGTAGTGGTAGTAGGGTTAGGGAGGAAGGGATACATTCAAAACACTTCTGGGAGGTAGAATCAGTATTACTTGGTGATCAGTTAGATGCAATGGGTGAAGGGGTGAAGAGAATAGTAGGATGATCCCCAGGTTTCTGGCTTGGGTCGCTGAATGGATGTGTCACCTTTTAACTAAGTCAGGAAACACAGATGGAGGTCTTTTTAGACACGAGAGGTTTGTCACACTGTGAGCCAGATAGTCAGGTAAGAAATGCCTAGTAGGCAGGTGGCTGACTGGATCTGGAGGTCAGGAGTGAGGTCTGGGGAAGTGATAAAGACCTAGGACTCATCAGCACCTAAGTAGCACATAAAGCCACGGAGAAAGTCTAGAACGAGAAGGCCCGGGACAGATCAGCCCAATTGTTTGTCACGCAGAGTACAATGACAAACCGACCTTCCTGAAATAAATGGAGAGTGTGGAGCTTTTCATGAAATTACTGAGGAATGGTGTGCCCTTAAAAAATTTAAATATCAGAGGGGCGCCTGGGTGGCTCAGTCAGTTACGCATCTGACTCCTGGTTTTGGCTTCGGTCGTGATCTCAAGGCTGTGAGATCGAGCCCCGCCTCAGGCTCTGTGCTCAGCGAGGAGTCTGCTTGAGTTTCTCTCTCCCTCTCCGTCTGCCGCTCCCACCTGTGTGCTCTCTCTCTTTAAAAATAAATCTTTAAAAAATTTTAAGGGGCGCCTGGGTGGCTCAGTTGGTTAAGCGTCTGCCTTTGGCTCAGGTCATGATCTTAGGGTCCTGGGATTGAGCCCCACATTGGGCTCCCTGTTCAGCAGGAAGTCTGCTTCTCCTTCTCTCTCTGCCCCTCCCCCTGCTCATGCTCACTCTCTCTGTCTCTCTCTCAAATACATAAATAAAATCTTTAAAAAAATTTAAATATCCGAAATAAATGATTCATTTGTGCAATCAACATTTTCGAAATTCCCTTCATACAGACTATAATAAGTAACACTTAATGAAGGTTTCCTATGTTCCAAATAAGCATTTTATATATGTAAACTCATTTCATCCTTCCAACAGCTCTTAAAGTAAGCACTACTATTACCCCTGCTTTACAGGTAAAACATTGAGATACAGAGGGATTGGAAGTGATTTACCAAGGTCATGCTGCTAGTAGGTAACAGAGTCGGGGTTTGAATCCAGTTACTTTAGCTCCAGAGCCTGGGCCCCTAACCACCCCGCTGTGCTTCCTTTGGCAAAGCCAAGGTACACACTGCTTGGATGTCTCTTGTCCATCACCAGTGGTTCCTGACCCATCATGAGGATGATTTGGAGTCAGGGGTGTGAGTGAGGGATGTGAACGCCGGAGGAGAGCAAAAGAGAAATGAAAAACAGAAGGGAGGAGGAACACCGTCCAAACGGAGGATCACAACAGCAAAGGAAGAGAAGCCTTCAAGGTGTGGAAGGTTTGATAGAGTCCATTGGAGTAGTAGCAACATCATAGGGGAAGGTATCATTAGTGACCTCGGAGAGAGAAGGTTCAGTGGAAAGGTGAGGATGGAAGACAGACTGAGAGAGGTCAAGGAGATAGTTAAGTGGTAAGGAAATGCAGACCACCAGGAGTTTGATAGCGAAGGTGAAAAGAGGACTAGAGTGGTAGTTATTAACCTTTTCAAGTGCAGAACAATCTGACTCTCACACACACACGCACACACACACACATAAACTCTATAGTCGCTTATTCTGTGACCGGGCAGCTAGTAATAGGGGTCACTAGATCCACTCTGACTCACACCGCCCATGCTTCATTTCTCCTCCTCACTTGGCTTCCAGCCACCTCTCCAGCCCAGGGCCCTCTTGCCCAGCTCCAAAGCCTCAGTTTCTACAATTCTGTCCTTCCAGAAATGGTATATAGGTTCTGGGATGCAGCGTGCCATGGTAGGTTTGGAGCTGGGCGGACAGGAGTCATGCTCGCTGTTGTAGCCTTGGACGTGTAACTACTCTGTGCTCGCTTTCATCATCTGTAGGACTTAGACTAATCAGACCTTGAAGGGAAAGGTAGTACATGCAAAACACTTGCTACTGTGCCTGGGATAGTCAAGGCTCAATAAATGGTAGTAGTAGTTGTTGTTGTAGTAGTGAGAGGAGTAGGAGTAATAATAGGAGTGGCTGTTAGCAGTAGTAGTACTTAGTGATATTTCTGGGCACCACACCTTTGGCCAGAGATTCCTCTCCCAGACCTCAGGACTTCTAGAGGTTTTTATCTTTATTTCCGAGGGTGGGGTGGACAGTGATTCCTGAATGCGCACCATCAATTTCCAATTTAACGTACATGAACTAGCACGCTCCTTGGGAAGGAGGGTGTAGCGAATTGCAGCACTAAAAATGTCGGGAATCTCAGCCATGTGACCCTAGTCAATAACCCAGCAACAACTCTGCGAAGGTGGTACAGTAAAAAGGGGTCTTGTGCTCAATAAGCTGCTCGTTTTCAGTTACTGAATTAAATTTTACGTAGTGGGGAAAAAGTTCACTGCCCTTCTGCAAGAACATCTAAGGGAGTCTTTAAGTTGATACTTAGGTAAACTTGCCTGTTATCGGGCCCAGATTCCTCTTGATTACTGCCTCTAAGCCAAGGCAAAGTAATAAATAAATAAATAAATAAATAAATAAAAATAAATAGAAAAAAGAAAAGTTTTAGGGAGGGACACATACTTTCATTTCTAGTGGTTTTAAAAAGAGAGCGTTCTTTGGGATTTTTAGAATGTTTATTAGCCAAAATGTTCTGTATTTTTGTGAGAGATCACAGAGCGAGTGGAGCCGACTTAACAGCTCCTGAGGAAGATTTGGGCTACTAGCACCTGGGGAGAATAAAATAGCTATTTTGAAACCAATGTGGAATTATAGGTGGAAAAAACGATTTCCATGAACAATGAAAAGTAAGTGCATAGTGACCTAGCCAGTCTATTCATTTATACCACTAAAATGATTAATTCAGAGTATTACATCCAATCCTATTAAGTGTATGGCAATTGACATTTAATATAGATGAAAAACCTAAATCAACTGTGGAAATCCAAGGTGTGGGCAGAGCCTATTTTTATACTAGGAAAGCAAGGGCTTTATGATTTTTCAGTCATCTAAAGCATTCCATTCTTTTTCAAACATACTTTTTGAGAATTCTTGCTAAATTCCAGCGAAATAAAAAATTCGAGGACATGAACTGCTGCATTTGAAACATTTGGAGGGTATGGACACATGGCAGGGTTGTAAGGATAAAATGGGTTAGGATTAATACTGTTTCCTCTCCTCCTCCCCCACATCTGTAGGGCATCTAGGCTCTCTGGTGTAGTCATGTTTTCATAGTCAAAACAGTTCATAGAGGCACGCACTCTCGTTCTGTTTTTGCACTTTCTTTGGCGCAATGAAGCTCATTTTATAGCCCCATTTCCCATCTGCTGCCTTCCCCCTCCAGTTCCCGTTTCTCGGTGTTCAAATTCCAGGTTACTCACCGAGTGACCAGAACACCTGTCTAATTTTGGACCCCTCCTGGCTCCGCTCTTTGCACAGCCCACCCAGGTTCCCCATGTCCAGCATGCCCTTGGAAAGTTGGTGGAATTCTAATAATTCAGGCGAAAGTCCTGTCAAGCCCACTCTGTACCTTTAAATGTTTCCAGTTCTACCCCGACCTCCAGTCTCTCTTGCCTCAATCCAAACCCCAAAAAACCAAACCAAGCCAAAACAAAGACAAAAAGCCCCCGTAAAATGAAAGCAGCCACCACCACTACAACGGACATGCACATAGCCATTGAGATGCCCTTTCTGGGGCGCCTGGGTGGCACAGTCGGTTGGGCTTCTGCCTTCAGCTCAGGTCATGATCTCAGGGTCCTGGGATTGAGCCCCGAGCCCCGAGCCCCACGGCGTCTGGGCTCCCTGCTTAGTGGGGAGTCTGCTTCTCCCTCTCTTTCTGCCCTTATCCCCACTCATGCACGCGTGCGCACGCTCTCTCTCTCTCTCTCAAATAAATAAAATCTTCAAAAAAAAAAGAAAGAAAGAAAGAAAGAAAGAAATGCCTGTCTAGAGAAGTCTAGCTGTGTGATAGGGTGAGCAGGGATTGGGAATGGGAAAGAATCCTAATTGAATCATATGTGCCGGGCTCTATGCTAGAGGCATTCTTGTCCCTGATCCCACTTCGTGTTGGTGACAACCCCATGATACCATTGGTGGCACCCTTGTGTTACAAGTGATGCGCCCGAGGATGAGAGAAGTTAGATGCTTTTTTACTCCCTTCATTAAATAGCTCTAGAGGCATAGATGGTCTCTTTGGAGGCCTGGCCCATGGCAAGCCTCTCAGGTACGGATCTCTGAGAGCCCGGAGCAGCTCTGTCCTCACAGCCCTTGGCGGGGTAGGAAGCAGAAGGAGGACTGCCGCTCGAGTTGGCAGAGGGAAGCAGGAGCGTCCGCCACTCAGGCACTTTTACTTGCTCAGATTATTTTTGTGCCGTGAGACCCAAGTGAGGGGTGAAAATCGAGCGGGCAGCTCCAGGTTGCCAACACGGACCTGAGTCACACGGGCAGTTTACTGTGGGACCTGCACTTCCTTCCTGAGACTGCTCGGTGGGGTCCTCCTCCTGGGCTTGTGCATGAGCGTGTTGCCAGGTAAATGCAGTCGCCGCGCCACACATGTTTCTCTTAATAGTTACAAAAGAGGTTGACAGCAAAGATGTACTCTCAAAAGCGGACTTACTGTTATCACATTTAAACAGCCTACGAATAAATACAATAACCCAATGACTGCAAATACACAGATTTCCTCAGAAAAAGAGCGGGTACGTTGTTACTCTTAATGGTGGGCCCGTGTCCTTTTGGTGGAGATTATTGAGAAGTGCACGCATGCCCAGGGAATCAGCTCTTTACTCCACACCACAGCCCCCACCCACTACTCCTCTCACCTAGATCATATGTTCAATCCAAGTTTACCCCTTCTCGGGCAGTTCTGGAAACTCTCATTACTGCCAAGAGCTTTGTGGGCATTAGCTCGTTTAATCCTCACAATAACCTTGTGAGGGAAGGACTGTTATGATTCTCAGTTTGCAGATGGGCAAACTGAGGCATAGAGCAGGGAACTAATTTGTACAAAGTCACAGATAAGTGGCAGAGGGAGGGTTGGTATCCGGCCAGACCCTGGAGTCCCTGCTCTTATAACCACATGCTGTATTAAAAGAGAAGTGAAAAGCTGAAAAGGTTCATGAATCAGTGGCTCTACGTACTGCCTTTTGCAAGTTGCTGATTATCGTGCCTATGGTCAGGGTACGGACAGATGTCTATCTGGATAACCAGTCTTGGTGTGTTATGTGAGTGTGCATCCATGTGGGAATGGCCTGGTGTGTATCTGGAGCAGTATGTGGGCATGCCTTTTTAAAAAATATTTATTTATTTATTTGAGAGAGAATGAGTGGGGAGAGGGGCAGAGGGAGAAGCAGGCTCCCCGCTGAGCAAGGAGCCCGATGTGGGACTCCATCCCAGGACCCTGGGATCATGCATGACTTGAGCTAAAGGCAGATGCTTAACTGACTGAGCCACCCAGGTGCCCTGGGCATGCCTTTCTTTGTGGTGATACGCTTTCCATAGAGCATGAACATGCTTTACGTGCCTTTGCACTTGCTATATGCATCTGTCTGTCTATTTCGTAGATGGCTGCCTCTGTGTGTGTGTGTGCGTATGTGTGTGTGTGTGTGTGTGTGTGTGTGTGTGTGTGTAGGGGTGATATTATAAAGGGGGCTTATGTGGAAAGAAGAACATATGTCCAGTGAGAGAATTAGTGTTTAAACTGGATCGTGAGGTCTTCTTTGACCTCTGTTTTTTTTCCCCCCCTCAGAGGGTTCTTCACAAACCCTTGGTATTTTCCACATAAAGGAGGAGAAACTGGGACACAACTGGAGGAGATTGCCTTTTGTTTCCTCCGATTGGAAGTGTCGTCTCCTGTGTTCAGAGCAGGTTTCCCCTCTCGTCTCCTCTATATCCCACACCGGTTTCCAGCTTCTCCTTAGCAACATCAAAGGCACGAGACAATCATTGGCTTTGGAATAATTTTTTAAACCAGTGAAGCTTTAGTTACAAAGCTGCATTGTACCAATGGGGGTCCATGTCCTATAGAGCCACAGGGTTCCACCTTTAGCTCCTCCACGCCCACTCTATATCCGGGTAATTGTGCACTGGCACAGATCAGCGGGCGGAGGAGCGCGCAAAGATGTCTTCCTAGAAGCATGCCAGGTGGAGAGGCAATCACAGGACATGAGGACCATCAGAGAAGGTGAGAGGAACAAGGCAGGAAAGGATCACAATGGGAGTTAGTCCGAAAGTATATGAAAAAGAAGGGGAAAACAATCACAGTGTGCCAGTTTACTACACACAACAGTGTGCACACACAACAGAATTCTTGCCAGGTTCGTGGGGTATTCTAGCACCCGAAGAGCTCTGAATTTTCTAGCCTCCCTATTCTGGGCTATTCTGGGATTCTGATTGCCACCCCGTCATCAGCCAAGAAACCTGAACTATTTTAGAAGGATTCCATTGGCTTTCGAACGAAATGGAATTTATGTTATATTGGTAGTACAGAGAGAACATTTATATTTAAGAAGCAAAAAAAAAATCTGATCTCACACATGAGTAGGCAAATTGTATATTGTCTGCACGCCAGGGAGTAGAATTAAACATCTTCATGCTTTCATACTCCATTTCTGTCAAAACCAGGATATTGGCAGCAAACCATCTGAAGAAAACCACTGACCTCCAGCGAGTCCATGCTTAATGCTAACCCACCATACAGCTGTTAACCCAGTGACGCGTCATTAGCCCAGTAGGCGAAAGCAAATGGCGTTCCCTGGGTTTTGGTGTTTATTATTTGTGGTCTTTTAAACAGTAACTACCCTTATAGAGAGTCAGTAAAACCTATGTCACTTTTTCCTTTGTGAACCTTTATCAGAAGGTATTTATTAAACTCCACTTGTGTGCTTCGTTAGCATTGTTTGAAGAGCTCTGGGGACTAGAGCAGGTATGTAAGTCACTGTCTTTGTCCTCAAGGACGTTATCTCATTTAATCTTCTCAACTGCCTCTGACATAGGCACGGTCATTATCCCCATTTTTTTCAGATGAGTTAATTCAGATAACTAAGTGACTTAGGCAAGGGACGTGTTGGGACGTGAGATTTAGAGAGGCCAGGAGGGACCTGATCACAAAAGACCTGAAGACTCATGTTAAGAAGTTTGGAAGTCATCCCAAGGTCAGAAGGAAGCCAATTAAAAGTTAGTGTGAAGGCATTTTAAGTATGGGGATAGTGTGTCTTTAAACAGATTATGCTACCTGGCTGCTGTGTTAAGAGCACGTTAAGATTCAAGACCAAAGATGGAGGGACAAGGTAGGTGACTGTTGTAACATGGTGCGTGGTACATAGTAGGTGCTCGGTGCACATTTGTTGGGTGGATGGATAGTTAGGTGGAGGGATGGGTGGATTAATTTAAGGAAGAGATTCTAGTGGACAGAACAAGTGAAGTAACAATAAAGGATAGAAGGGGACAGATTTGAGTTTTATTTAGGAAGTAAAATGTATGGGATTTGATCCTTCATTGGATATAGGGGATGAGAAAGGGAAGTTAAGAATGATGCCCAGGATTTCTGAGGGGCCAAGCGGTGCCATTTATTCATTTAAGGAACATTAGAGAAGAATCACATCTAAAGGAAAAGGATATGGGAAGGAGATGTGTTAGGTTTTGGAAACACTGAGTTCGTGGTGCCCGTGCTTAGGCAAACAAAAATGTCACTAAGCAGTTAGATACGTGGGTCTCAGTTTCAGGAGAGGAGCTTAGGATGGAAATAAGGATAAGCAAGGCAAATAGGGATCTTTTTGGGGTGACAGAATTATTCTTAAGTTGGATTGCCGTAGTGATTACACGATTCCGTAAATTTACCAAAAATCATTGAATTGTCCCCTTAAAACAGATGCACTTAGTGGTATGTAAATTACATCTCAACAAAGATTTTAAAAATTAAAAAAAAAGATAGGCAAGGCACTGTCATATAGACGGTATTGAGGCCTTTGAAGTGGGTGAAATCACGTAAGAGAGTTCGTATCTATTAGATGCCAGTATTCTGGCATCTAAGGTACAGGCAAAGGAGTTGGGAGTGATCAGAAGGATAACTAGCAGAATTAGGGCCATGGAACCTGAGGGAAGAGAGTATAGTATTTACAGAAGAAGTAAATGAACGATCTTTTTTGTTTTAATGAGAGGAGAGGCATAGATATCTTTAAATGCCAATGGGAAGGAGCCATTTGACAGGGAGAAGTTGAGTGAAGGAAAGAGAAGGAAAGATGAATCAAGCAAGGACCCGGAGACGATGGGATGCAGAGCATAGGTAGAGGGGTGAACTTTCTAGGGGAGGAGAGATCTCACTTCTTTGTAACAGACAGGAGGGAAGGATGGTTGAGGATGCAGGTATGTTTGTTTATTGGCTTGTGAGAATTGGAGGGAATTCTCTAGAGTGAATCCTTTTCTCTTTGTGAAGAAGGAAGTAAAATCATTTGCTGTGTTTTTACTATGAGAAAGGAGGTGGTGAGGTTGGAACTTTGAGGACTGTTAAGAGTTGAATCCACTACATAGATGTAGAGAGAGCTGTTAAGAGGAATATAGGATCAGTAGGAAACATTGGGAGCCCACTTGAAGCTGAACACTAGGAATTCATTTATTTGTTTGTTTGTTTATTTATTTTTAGAGAAAGAGCACGAGCCTGGGGGGGTGGGGAGGGGCAGAGGGTGAGGGAGAATCTTAAACAAGCTCCACACCCAGCGCAGAGCCCGATGCGGGGCTCGATCTCATTACCCTGAGATCATGACCTGAGCCAAAATCAAAGGTTGGATGCTTAACTAACTGAGCTCCCCAGGTGCCCCTGGGCACTACGAATTTAAAGGGGAATCAATCTATGCTTGTGTGATCAGCATATAGGTCACACTTAAAACCATGAGAATGAAAATGCCCAGGGAGAGTATGCTGGTTAGGTAAGGGGGGGAATGGAGATTATCTATCTATCTGTCTATCTATCTATCTATCTATCTATCTATCTATCTATCTATCTATCATCTATCTAATGTTGTATCATTATATTAGTGATATAAACCTTTTGTCACCTGTGTTGTGATTTTTTTTTTTTTTTTTTGGTTTGCCATTTATCTATATGCTTGTATAGCTTTTTTTTTTTTTTTTTCTGGTTTGTGGAGGAAGGTCTCTCCTCCTTAAATTTCTTTTCATATTTTTAGTGACTTTCTTTTTTGTATTTTAAGTCTTTAATAGATCTGGAGTTTATTTTAGGATTTAAGGTTTTGCAGCTTATTTTAAGATACAGAGTTTTGTTTTCTTCCAGATAAATAGCTACTATGCCAAGACCATTTATTCATATAACAGTCCTTATCCCATTGAATGGATTTGCCACCATTGCCATATATTGGGTTTCCATATGTACTTGGGAATATTCTAGACTCTACTCTGTTCCACTCATTTAATTTGATGTTCATATGCCAATACCTTCTATTTTCATTATAGTGGATTTATGGTAACTTTTACTATTTGGTGATATCCACTATTTCTTTGTCAAAATTTTCTTGCTATTCTTGAATATTTTGTTCTCATTCTCTGCATGAACTTTAAAATAATTTTATCCAGTTACAAAATATACTCAATTTGGATTGTGGTTATCATTGTATTACTGTTATTAATTTTAGGAAGAAATGACTATAAATTTTCCTAATCAGAATCATGGTATACCTCTGCATTTTTTGTAAGTTGTATTCTAGGGACCGTCTCTTGAATATTTTATTGTTTTCCTCAAATAGGTATAGTAACTTTCTTGCTAAATTGATCCTTAGGCATTTTATGTTCTTGTCCCTGTTGTAAATGGGTTGCTTTTGTATTTCCATTTAAAACCACATATGGAGAAAAGCTCTTGATTTTATATATTTTCTTGTATATAATAATCTTACCAAATTAGGTCTCTTAACTAAAAAAAAAAAAAAAAAACAAACCTAGAGGCTCTTAGGTTTATCTGAAGTACTTATTTTTCTTTTAAACCAATATTTATACCAATTATTTAATTTTCTCATTTTCTTTTGCCTCAGCTAAAATATTAAAAACACTGCTGAATAATAGTGGTAATATCAGTCATCCTTGCCTTGTTCATGATCTGGGAAGGACTTTAGCATTTTCCCCATTTAGTATGATATTTGCTATTTGTTTTTTTAGCATATTTAAAAGTTATCGTTTATGTAGAGTTTTTATTTGGATTGGTTGCTTAAAATCCACCATGGTGGGAGTCTGCACCATGGAAATCAGCAAGCACTACAAATAGTGGCTTTTTTTTGAGAGCCAATTATTAAATGTTTACCAACGCACTATTGTCTCTGAGTGTATCCCCTTTCCATTGTCAGTATTGTGTTTTTTGTTTTGTTTTACTTTCTCTTTTTCCATAATCAGCATTTTCAAAGAATCTGCTCTTGATTTTAATTATCCTTTGTATGATAGTTTCATTTTGATTCTATTAATTTCAGCTTTTTAAAAATGAAACCCTCTCTTTTGATTCTTTTAGTTTATTTCATTGTCCTTTTCAAGTTTCTCTTAAGTTGAAAAATTCATTTATTTTCAATCTTTATACATTTTCCTGAATAGGGCTTTAAGTGTATCCTGTAGATATTTTATTGTGTTTTTTTCATTATTTTCTATAAAATTAAGAATTTCAGTTTTGATTTCCTCTTAAACTTAGGGCTTTATATTTTTGTCATTTTCTTATTTTACAGGATTCTGATCAGAGAAGGTAAACTATAAAATCTCTACTTTTTAAAATCTATCTGTATTATGTTGTTCTTTGTGGCTAAGTACATGATCAGTGGTCAACGTTCCATGGATAGAACAGAATAAAATATATTTTCTATAGGATACAAAGTTCTAGACACGACTATTACGTTGCTTTATTGGTAGTTTTTTTTTAAATCCTCTATATCCTCGCTTATTTTTTTAGTGTGAAACCTACTTACTTCATCTGTTGATTTCACACTGTATTTTTTTGTCTTACCATTTCTCTATTTTTAAGGATATTTGTTTCCTAGAAGTACAACTGACAGTTTAAAGCAAAGGCATATTTTTAAAGTTATTAATACATATTGTCAACAATCTCTGCTCACCAAGGCAATTTATACTCCCACCAGAAATGTACAAGGGAGCAGATGGGGCTTTCCTAAGTTTTCCTCTACCATGCTGTTGGGGAATGCTACTGAATTCGGTCACCTACATTTGCCTTTTTTTTTTTTTTTTTTGTCCTCTCTCTAAGAGAAAAATTCTTGGATGCCAGGCAGTAGTCGAGAGCAGGAGCTCCCACTGGATTAGGGTTAGGGTCAACAAAATTGATGGATGTCATCCAGTAGGCCTCGTATTCCCATAGCAAATTGAGTCTTTAGGGCTCGGGTTGCCTCAATACAGAAAGAGGTCAGAGAAATCAGTGGTTTTGATTAAGCAATTAAATATCCCCATGTTGGGGGCGCCTGGGTGGCTCAGTCGGTTAAGCATCTGCCTTCGGTTCAGGTCATGATCCTGGGGTCCTGGGATCGAGTCCCATGTTGGACTCCCTGCTCAGCGGGGAGTCTGTTCCTCCCTCTCTGCCTGCCGCTCCCCCTGCTTGTGCTCTCTCTCTCTCTCTCTCAAATAAATAAATAAAAACTTAAAAAAAATAAATATCCTCATGGTGGTCTTTAAGTAGCCCCCTCTACAGTTCCTGCTGACCCCACACCTGAATCCCCTAGACTCACTGTCTTTGCCCTGTCCAATAACTGACTTTTTCTTCTTCTTTATTTTTAAAGATTTTATTTATTTATTTGTCAGAGAGTGTGCACAAGCTGGGGGGAGGGGCACAGGGCGAGGGAGAAGCAGGCTCCCCGCTGAGCAGGGAGCCGGATGTGGGGCTCGATCCCAGGACCCTGGGATCAGGACCTGAGCCGAAGAGAGATGCTTAACCGACTGAGCCACCCAGGTGCCCCGACTGACTTTTTTTTCTAATATTTCCTTCAAAACTTGTTTTCTGGGACACTGAAATTCCTAATGCTTCACGAATGAAGGAAAACTGCTGTACAGAGAGCTGCATTTTCACAAAAGACATATATTCTGACGGTAGAATTTTAAGGGTCAAAAATTTGAGTGGAGGCAGTGCATGGTACTGATGGAGTCTTCTTTTTTCCCCACTATATAACAGCAGTATTTAATTATTCTTTAGAAATATGCATGGCCTTTGAAAACTCAGTATTAAATTCCTCTTCATAAAGTATCTAAGTCAAACAAGTCAACTGTAAAAGCACATTTTTAAATATAATTCAGAAAATTTAAATATGGAACAAGCCTTAGATGAATGTTATTAAGGAATTATTTATTCACTGTGATTATGCAACAAAATATCATTTTATTTTTGAGACGCCAACTGAAGTATTTCGGGGTGAAATGATATACGGTGTTTTGCATTTGCTTTAAAATACTCCAGCAAAACAAGGCGGGGGTGCGTACGAGGCATTTCATCATATTCTCTAGTTTTGAATATGCCTAGAAAATTCCATAATAAAACTGCTTAAAACGATAACAACGGCATCACTGCAGCAAGTAAAACAATGCTAAAATGTATAAAGAAAATATTTTTAAGTTTTCCCTACCCTCTCTCCATTGAAATCTTCTGTGGCCTGGCTTATTTTTTATCTACCAAATCCATTTCTCTCAAAGTCACATTGTTTGAAGCTCCTCAGTGGGGAAAATGTGATGACAGGGAAAGATCCAGGTGGGAGAACTAAACCACATTACTGTCCAAAGGCCGCGCACAGGAAACTGGCTGCTAGTCAACGCAGCCTTCCTTAGAAAATGCATTTGGAGGGGCGCCTGGGTGGCTCAGTCGTTAAGCGTCTGCCTTCGGCTCAGGTCATGATCCCGGGGTCCTGGGATCGAGCCCCGCATCGGGCTCCCTGCTCGGCGGGAAGCCTGCTTCTCCCTCTCCCGCTCCCCCTGCTTGTGTTCCCTCTCTCGCTGTGTCTTTCTCTGTCAAATAAATAAATAAAACCTTTAAAAAAAAAAAAAAGAAAATGCATTTGGAATCTGGTGCTGGAGATGTGAGATCTGAACTCGAAGAGATCATAAGCCTGAATTCCTGCAGTATATTCATGTTCAGAACAAGGTAGCTGAAATTAGCTCACTATTCAAGTAAGGCCACCCCAGCCCTTTTGGTTCTAGATGAGATGAAGAAGAATGATTTATAGAATAGAAATAATTTCTGAGTAATAACTTAAGCCTTTACATGACTTAGAAACAGATTCATGTGTGCACACATACATGCTTACAAGTTACAAATTCCCAAACTGTCTCAGTTAGCCGATAAAAGATTATGGAAGTTTCCGTTGTAAATAATAAATCACCAAGAGTTGAAAGGCCAGCCAACCTATTTTACAGTAAGACACGTAAATGTACACATAAATCAGAGCCTGAATCTCAGCTTTCTGAGAAAGAAGAACTGCATATTTCCAGACTAGAGCAGCAAGTTGAGGCGGTGGAGTGGGGAAGGGCATCTCGGTTACTTACCTACTAACTATGGTCCAGGTTCTGTGCTAAGACCTTGATCTCTATTTTCTCATTTGATTCTTACAACAACCTGTGAGATAGATAATAACTGTTTCTGTTCACTCCTCAGAAAGGGGGCCTTGGAGATGGTAATTGACTTGGTTGAGGTCACTCAGCTTGTAAGTGTCAAAAGCTGGAATTCAGGCTCAGGCCTGCCTGACTTGAAATCCAGAGCTCTTTCCACTCTACTTTGCTGCCTCCCGGGAGAAAAAGGTGCTGAGAAGAAATGGAAACCTAACACACAAAAATCCTCAAAAAGAAAAAAAAAAAGAAAAAGGAAGGTGTTTTTTTTCCCCCTCAAAAAAAAAAAATAGTTATGGCTACAAAGAGAGTGATCAAAAGGCAGGCTAACTTTGATGGTTAGAATGAAACAGGGAATCTGAAGGAGCCCTGGCCTTGGGATTAGAAAAACTGGTTTGGGTTGTAACTCCATCACTTTCTAGCTTCTATGACTTTGATAATTTACTTTTACCTCTCTGGATCTTGGTTTCCTCATTCATAAAATGCAGAAAGTAATGCCTGTCCTATCTATCTCATAAGGTTGTTACAGAGATCAAATATAGAGATCAGACCTATCGGAAAGCACTCTTTAGGCTAAACCACAAAAGCCACACAGCTGTAACAACTATGCTAATTGTAGTTAATGATTTCTTTGATTAACAGTAACAACATATTAAGCTCTTTGGAATTTCCCAGCAAGTTGAGATTCCTTGTCCTTTGCTTTATGTTTTCTCTAGAAGCTACTGGATTTCCCCAAGGGAGGAACTGAGCCCAGAGTCCTAGGCAGAAAGTAAAGACCCAGAGTAAATTGCACTCTGTGCTCCCTCAAACCCTCACCATTTGTATATAGGTGAATCATGTGAAGAGAAACATCAGGGGCAGACCTATAAGGGGAAAAGAAGGTCCAAAAAGGTAGCCTTTTTGTCTGAGCAAGTGCGATGATGGGGCACACAGATCTATCTGCTTTGTCCTAGTGGCGGTGAAGAGAGATTATGAACGATAGGCATTATATACACAGGACCGTGCAGACAAACACACACGCACACATATGTGAGCCTCGGGACTTTTCACCATAAGACAGCATCCATCAGGATAGGATCCCTGGATGAGCCAGTGTAACCTAGGGCCATCTCTGACTCCACAAATCCTTTCGTAACACCGCACTCTGTTCATAGTTTTGGCAACTGCCTCTCATCCTTCCTCGTCAATACCCCAGGCAGGCTAACTGGTGGATTCCCTGCTCTGCAGAGCAGGGATTGGATGTGGGAAGGTGCATATTCATCAATGCATTAACAAGCATTTTAATGAGCCTCCAAAGTGTAGAGCTCTACTCTGCTTGGAGCTGAGAGTGCAGGACACATAGGTTCCTCTCCCTCAGGGAGCACCGCAGAGGAGACTAAAATGGAATGGAATTAACGGCATTATATTTTTATACATGAGGGAATGTGTTAGGTAGCTTTCTTGCTTACATACCTATTTCTTCTCGACTCGACCTAATATCTTTTGGGCTCTGAGCCTGGGGGATTGTGTAAATTATGGGGGAACCCAGAGCAGAAAAACAGAATAACAAGCTGGGACCAGCCAAATTTCTTCCCAGCCAAGAATATGAAATGTAATCGGTACTTTGTCAGAAATTAGCAGTTGACCTCCCTCCTGGCATCAGGCCCCTGCTCTGAACGGAGAGAGTAGGTGATGGTCTGGCTTCTGGGAGGAAGAGAGGCCATCTTACCTTCCGAGACAGGGCAAACCTTGTCCAGCAGTGTGGAGATAACCGCATTTGGGAATGAGGTCTAGGTGCTTAAGGTGTGAAAAGAGGAATAAGAAAAGGGACGTGGCAAACTCAGGGACAAGCAAATCATGACCCGCTATGTTCCAGAAAGCAAAAGCAGTCACCGAAACTGAATAAAAATAAACCAGATGATGAAACAGTGCTCACTTGTTCATTTGGCAGAAAACCGCAGAAGATATAGTGGTTATAGCAATAGCAGTCCCAGTCATCGTCATCACGATCGTGGTTGTAGTAAAAACGAAACAATACAGAAACGACTATTTGACTACCTATCATGTGTCAGAAAATGTATTATGTGCTTTATTTCTGTGATTTCATTTAATAAGCATGTGCAAAACCCTTTGAGGCTAGATGCTAGTATTGTCCTTGTTTTACAGAAGGGGAAACTTGGCCCACCCACCCAAAACCGAACAGGTGGTTGGTAAAGCAGCAGAACCAAAAGTCTAATGTGAGGCTGTCTGACTTTAAAGCCCATTCTTCTAATAATCGCCAATTTTAATTTTGGGTTTTGGTTCAGTAAAGATAAACCCCCACCCCAGGACTCCCAGGGACCCTTTCCAGAGAGCCCCTACACCCCCCCCGACTTTCTCTCTTTCTGTCTTTCTCTCTGTCTCTCCCCATCCCTACCAAGATAACCTGACTAAGGGCTCTCCTCGGGATCCCCTGGGCCCCTTGGGCTTTTCACCGTACAAACCCCTTAGCTCTAGTCTCTGTCCTGACTCATGAGGTACTTGGGACCACTGGAAATAGGTTCTCAAGACATCTTTGTTACCTAGTCATGGAGTTGGGTATTGTGCAGAGGCCTCCCTTCTCACTGATGTGCTTATATAGAATTCTTCAAGGCCCCTCGTCCTGGGGCTCTTTCCTGGTTTTTCTCCATCTTCTTTCACTATCCCCTACTCTTCCACCCCACTCTACCCTTTCAGTTTGGAAGCAATATAGGCCTTTCTTGAGCTATTTGTACTCTTTCACTTGTCCCTTGCTTCTTCTAGTGACCATCTGCCTTTTCTGAACATGGAACCAGGTTTTCTTTTTTTTTTTTTTTTTTCCTTTTGTCATCTGAAGTCCCCTGTCTCAGAAAGAATGATTTCTTTCTCCGAATATGCCCTCCCTGACCTTAGCTGTCAGGCTGTGTATGTCCCTGGCCCTTCGGGTTAGAGATTCTTGGCTCTGGGTATGCAGGGAGTATCAGGGTACTGAGGCCGTCTCCCAGAAACAGAGGTCTTGGGGAGGGATGCTTAGGTCAGACTCGAGTACAAAGAGGGGCTAAATGCTTCCCACAGTCTAGTCTGTGGCTAGAGAAGCCATCATCTTTCAGTGGCTTTGCCCCTGTTCTCCTTCCCTTACATAATTCTGTAGTGGTGAAGGGCAGTGACAAGGAGGGCTTGGGGAAAAGCCCGGGACTAGAAATCAGGAAGCCTGGGTTTTGCTTACTGACTCTGGCACCCAGTAGCTGCATGGACTTGGGCAGAGCAGCCTGCGTGTACCCTTTACACTGCCTACTCTGCTGGATTGCAGTGACCTGATGACATCTCGTTCCCTTTGTTGGCCTCTCGGCTTCTTGAAGGCAATGGCCATGACCGTGCCACGTTCATTACAGAAACTGCAGGTCCTAACTAGTCTCCCTGACCCATTCTGGCCCCCCTCTAATCCATTTTCCACACTGCTGTGGGCACGAGCTTTTTAAAATGCAAAGCCCGCATGTCACCCACCCCCCACTAACTGAAGGGTTTCTTCAGTTGTTCCTCATCACCATTAAGATAAGGGTTTATAAGACCCATCTTGACCTGGACCCTGCCTATGTCTCTGGCATGCCCTTTTACCACCTGCATTTTATCCTGTGTTCATTCCACAAATACTTAAGCATATTTCTGCCTTGGGCCAGGCATTGGGGACGCAGAGTAAACATGGCACCTGTCCTTATAGAACTTACACTCCTCTTTCCTGCTGGCTGACTGCTGCTTGTCCTTTAAGACTCAACTCAGGCATCACCTCCTACAGGAAGCCATCACTCATGCCCTATTCCATTTCTCTCTAGCTCCCTAATCCAGTTCAGGTGTTTCCCCCTTGTGTACCTGGAGCACCCTATACACACTTCCATCATAGCACTTCTGTGTACCAATTGTCTCCCCACCAGACTGTAAACTCTGAGAGCGGGAACCGTGTCCCCTCCACTTTTTTATACCCAGCACATGGCTTGGTACATAGTAGCTATTGAGAAAAGATAATTGAAAAAACAGTACCCTCTGGTGGCTAGCTGTTATAAGTACAACCTTTTATGCATCATAAAAGTGAGTAAAGCACAGGCAATTACCCAAGAGAGGTCAGTTTTTTTTTTCTTTTAACATTGGGTAAGGAACCATTTCAGAATGTGTGGTTTCCTAGGACCTAGGTTGTCATTCCAACATCTTTCTAAATCTTTCATAATGCAGCAAATAATATGTAAATGATGGAACAAAATTACCATTTTGAGTAATTGGGTAAAAAGAAAATATAAGGGAAATTTGTCTCATGCAATGAAAAAATGTAACCTGCTGTACAATTTTTCATTATACCTTTATTTCAGGGCCCACAAGCTCACATTCACTCATTCATTCAACAAATATTTGTTGAGTACCTGTAGGGTACCAGGCACTATTCTAGGTGTTGGGGATAGAGTAGTGAATAAAACAAAGTCCTTAACCTTAAGCTTACATTCTAGTTAGGGGAGGAACACAATAGCAAATATATTTTTATTATGGGTTATGCGTGCTGTGGATAAAAATAAACTAGGGGAGAGTGACATCACCAAGATGGCGACCTAGGTTGCTCCTGACTTTTCTTCCCCTCGCAAGAAGAACAACTAACATCAATTCAAGAACAGGACCCCACTGAGAAAATCCTAGAATATGGGGGTGAAGCTGAAGCACCCTTTTGCTCCACAGAGACCCAGGCAGACTGTATGAGAATGGTGAGAAGTGGCTACACATTGACCACATTGCGCCTCCTTCAGCCTAGTGCAGCACCGTGCAGAGAGGTCTCCCCTGAGCCTCCAGTTCCTCCAGTGGGAAAAGAGAACCCAGTGGGGACACCCATCTCCCCCTGACATGTGGGTCACTTTGTGAGAATCCCTACTCTGATCTCACACTATGGGGATTGCAGGAGTATCTCTGGGGCTCAACCACTGGGAATCTGACTATGATGGAGAAGGGGGAGTGGATTAAACAACTAGTGTGTATGGATCTTGGCCCAGATAGTAATCCCAACAGCAGCTTTGCTTATCTACGGAATCAAGTTGGGGGAATACTCTAACCAAAGTACATTGTGGGGTGCAGATCTAGATTTGGATCCTCAAACAAGGAGTTTAGCCAGCCCTAGAGACCAGTTTGTCCAGGTCCAAGCAAGGAGCTGAATCATAGTCCCACCCACTGTGGAGAGTGTTTTCCAGCCCCATCTGACCAGAAGGGCTGGTGACAATATCTGGAAGCAGTGCAGCCCAGTGACATGAACAGAGAGGCCAGCAGGCATAGCTGATCACCCCCAGGGCAAAGCTAGCCCTGGACACAAAGCATTCTGTATGTATAGGCAGGGGGATCAATTCATAGCTAAGGCTGAGGGTAGCTCCTGGCTTATGCCAATGGGAGAGACTGGGAAATTGAGAGTGACCTGGAGTAGCCTCTCCCACTCTCTCCTAGGCAAGGGAGCTGAGACATAGCCCCACCAACCATGAAGATTGTCTTCTGGCCCTTTCTAACCGAAGGGCTGGAGACAACTCCTGAAAGTTGTGCAGCCCAGTGGCATTCAAGCTGAAAGGCAAGTGGGCAGAACTGGTCATTTTCAGAATAAAGCCAGTGGCCCTGTTCAATCAGGGAACTTGGGGTGTGGGTTGGCTTGAGTTAAAACAACAAAGAGCTTTACTGGCTTTAGAGCTGCTTCTCCTGCTGTGCCCAGTGAGGGAATCTAATTCATAGCCCTGCTCATCACTGAATAAAACCTTCAGATTGTCTGACCAGGGAACCTAACCAGAGGACATGGGAAGCTGCATAGTCCATTCAACAGCCCTGAGTATACTGGCACTTAAATAGAGAGCGCAGCCAGTGGGTTCCCCCTTCTGCAGAGCAAAACCAGTGGCCTCACCTGACAAGGGAATCCAGTGCACACTCAGGCCTGATTATGGCCCCCAAACACCAAGCTGTACAGACCCTGAGCCCTGGCCTGCTTCCTTGCCAGGGCAGGGAAGCTAATTCATATCCACATCCACTAGTGAATGTAGTACCCAGTCCCAACCATCCAGTAATTCTGACCAGATAACCCAGGCAACAGTAGAGCCCATCCTGCAGCCTCACTTGGGTAGGGAACCAAGCCAGCAGTTCTATCCAGCTGTTCCCAGCCAGTGGCACACACCCCCATTCCTGTCCTCAGAGCTCAAGCTATTGCCTCAGCCAAAAATAGACCATAATAGCAATCCCATCTGCCCAAGGACATTAAGAGCAGATGCCCAGAAAACCCAAACTGAGCTGACTGGTGAAGAACTATCTCTGCCAAAGCAAATCTATAAAGTTTGGAAGAGGAGCTCAATTACTTAAATGCACAGATACAAATGTAAGGAATCAAGGATCATGAAAAAGTAGGTAAATATAACACCACCAAAGGAAACTAATAAAGCACTAATTACTGACCCACTAATTACTGGAGATCTATGAACTGTCAGGCAGTGCATTTGGAATAATCCTATTAAGGAAATTTAATGAACAACTACAAGGAAACACAGACAACTAAATGAAATTAGGAAAACAATGCATGAACAAAATGAGAATTTTGATGAAGAAATAGCAACCATAAAAAAAAAAAAACAAACCCATAAACAAACAGAAATGTTAGAGTTGAAAAATACCATAACTAAACTTAAGAATCCAATAGAGAGTTTCAAAAGTAGGCTTGACCATGTAGAAGAAATAATCAGTGACCTGGAGGATAGGACATTGTAAATTACCCAATTGGAGGAGAGAAAAAAAGTGTGAAAAAGTGAGGAAAGCCTATGGGAATTATGGGACAAAATGAAAAGAAACAATAGTCACATTATGGTGAATTATAGGACAATATGAAAAGAAACAATATTCACATTATGGGAATTCCAGGAGGGGAAAAGAAAGAGAAAGAGAAGAAAGTATATTTAAAGCAATAATGGCTGAAAATTTCCCACACCCAGGGAAGAAATGGACATCCAGATATATGAGGCCCAAAGGATCCCAGATAGGTTGAATTCAAATAGGACTACACCAAGACACATGATTAAATTGTCAAAAGTCAAAAGAAAGAATTTTAAAAACAGTGAGAGAAAAGAGAGACACTACATACAAGGGAACCCCCCATAAGATTGGTGGATTTCTCAACAAAAACTTTTCAGGCCAGGAGAGAATGGAATGACATATTCAAAATACTGGAAAAAAATAACTTTTTTTTGAGATTTATTTATTTATTTTTATTTTGTTATGTTAATCACCATACATTACATCATTAGTTTTTGATGTAGTGTTCCATGATTCATTGTTTGCGTGTAACACCCAGTGCTCCATTCAGTACGTGCCCTCTTTAATACCCATCACCAGGCTAACCCATCCCCCCACCCCTCTCCCCTCTAGAACCCTCAGTTTGTTTCTCAGAGTCCATCGTCTCTCATGGTTTGTCTCCCCCTCTGATTTCCCCCCTTCATTTTTCCCTTCCTACTATCTTCTTTTTTTTTTTTTTAACATACAGTGTATTATTTGTTTCAGAGGTACAGGTCTGTGATTCAACAGTCTTATATAATTCACAGTGCTCACCATAGCACATACTGTCCCCAATGTCTATCACCCAGCCACCCCATCCCTCCCACCCCCCACCACTCCAGCAACCCTCAGTTTGTTTCCTGAGATTAAGAATTCCTCATATCAGTGAGATCATATGATACTTGTCTTTCTCTGATTGAGTTATTTTGCTCAGCGTAATACCCTCCAGGTCCATCCACATCATTGCAAAAGGCAAGATTTCATTCCTATTGATGGCTGCATAATATTCCATTGTATATATATACCATATCTTCTTTATCCATTCATCTGTTGATGGACATCTTGGCTCTTTCCATAGTTTGGCTATTGTGGACATTGCTGCTACAAACGTTGGGGTGCACGTACCCCTTCGGATCCCTACATTTGTATCTTTGGGGTAAATACCCAGTAGTGCAATTGCTGGGTCATATGGTAGCTCTATTTTCAACTTTTTGAGGAAAAAAATAACTCTTAACCAAGAATCCCATACCCAGGAAAGCTGTTGTTCTTCAGAGACAAAGAAGGGATAAAAACTTGCTCAAACAAACAAAAGTGAGGGAATTCATTACCATCAGACCTGCCTTACAGGAAATGCTAATGGGAGTTCTTTGACTGGAAGTAAAACTATGCTAATTAACATCATAAAAACATAAAAAGTTAGCATAAATCTCACTGGTAATGGTAGATATATCGTCATAGTTAGATTCTGCAATATGGTAATAGTGGTGTATAATTGTGGTGTGTAATAATACTTACATAGCACTTACATATGTACAATATTTACATAATAATAGTGGTGTATAATAATACAACTCTAGTTTAAAAGTTTAAAAAAACGAACATAGTAAAAGTAACCATAACTACAATAATCTGTTGTTAAGTTACACAATATTAAAAACATGTAAATGTAACATTAGTAACCTAAAATATGAGGGGAGGAGAAGTAAAAGTATAAAGTTTATGAATTTTATTGAAGTTAAAATTTTATCAGTTTAAGATAAAGTATTATAAATTTAAAATATTTTATGTTAGCCTCATGTTAACCACAAGGGAAAATCCTATAATAATTTCACAAAAGAACACTATAAAGAAGTCAAATCATACTGATACCAAAAGACATCAAAACACACAAAAAGATAGCAGGATAAGAAACAAAGGAAAGGGGATCTGTGAAACAACCAGAAAATAATTTTTTAAAATGGCAATAGTAAGTCCTTACCTATAAATAATTACTTGAAATGTAAATGGATTAAATTCTTCAGTTAAAAGACAAAAAATGGCTGAATGGCTAAAAAAAATTCGAAAACATGCTGCCTATAAGAGACTCACTTTAGCCTTAAAGACACACATAGACTGAGAGTGAAGGGATGGAAAAAGACATTTCAAAAAAAAGCAAGTGTAGCTATAATTATATCAGACAATATAGACTTTAAACTAAAAGTGGTAAAAAGAGACAAAGAAGGCCATTTTATAATGATCAGTATATCAAGATGATATAACACTTGTAAATATTTATGTGCCCAACATCAGAGCACATAAATATATACAGCAAAAACTAACAGAGCTAAAAGGAGAAACGAGCAGTAATATAATAATAGTTGGGGACTCTAATACCCCACTCTCAACAATGGATAGATCATTCAGACAGAGAATCAATAAATAAACAAATTTGAACAACATTATAAACTAAATGGATCTAACAGACATATACAGAACATTCTATCCACAGCAGCACTTCTCAAGTGCACAGGGAACATTTTTTGGATAGACCATATGTTAGGCCACAAACCAGGTATCTTCTCTAACCATGGTGGCATGAAACTAAAAATCAACAAAAAGAGGAAAACTGGAAAATTCATGAGCACATGGAAATTAAACAATGCTCTCCTGAACCAGTGGATCAAAGAAGAAGTTAAAGAGGAAATAAAAAGTTGCTTGAGACAAACAAAATGGAAATAAAATATACCAAAATGTGTAGGATGCAATAAAAACAGTTCTAAGAGGGAAGTTCAATAGCAATAAATGCTTACATTTAAGAAGCAAGAAAGATCCCAAATAAAGAACCTGACTCTACACCATAAAGAACTAGAAAAAAAAGAACAAACTGAGCCCAAAGTTAGCAGAAGAAAGGAAATAATAAAGATTGGAGCAGAAATCAATGAAATAGAGAACAGAAAAACAATAGAAAAGATTAACCAAACTAAGCATTTGTTCTTTGAAAGGATAAACAAAATTAACAAACCTTTAGCTACACTAACCAAGGAAAAAAGAGAAAGGGCCCAAGTCAACAAAATTATAAATGAAAAAGGAGACATTACAACTGATACTACAGAAAATTGAAGGATCCTAAGAGCCTACTGTGAGCAACTATATGCTAACGAACTGGACAACCTAGAAGAGATGAAGAAAATTTTTGAAACATACAATTTACCAAGTCTGAATCAGAAAGAAATCTGAATAGACCAATTATTAGTAAGGAGATTGAATCAATAATTTATAATCTCCTAACAAATCAAAACTCAGGACCAGATGGCTTAACTGGTGAATTTTACTAAATATTTAAAGAAGAATTAATGCTTATTCTCAAATTCTTCTAAAAATTTCAAGAGGAGGGAATGCTTCCAAACTCATTTTACAAGGCCAGCATTATCCTGATACCAAAACAAGAAAAGAAAACTACAGGCCAATATCCCTGATGAATATAGATACAAAAATTCTCAATAAAATACTAGCAAACTAAATTTAGCTGCACATTAAAAGGATCATACACCATGATCAAGTGGGATGTTAGGATAGTTCAACATTTGCAAATCAGTCAATGATATATATTTCATTAATAGAATGAAAGAAAATAATTATGTGATCATTTCAATAGATGCAGAAGAAGCATTTGACAAAATTCAATATCCATTCATGATAAAAACTCTTAACAAATGAGGCATAGAAAGAACATATCTCAACGTAATAAAGTCTATATATGACCAGACCGCAGGTAACATCATATACAGTGGTGAGTATTTGAAAGCTTTTCCTTTAAGATCAGGACCAAGACAAGGGTGCCCACTCTCAGCACTCCTATGCAACATAGTACTAGAAGTCTTAGCTAGAGCAATCAGGCAAGAAAAAGAAAAGGTATCAGAATTGGAAAGGAAGTAAAATTGTCTCTTAGTTGCAGATGACATGAGTTTATATATAGAAAATCCTAAAGTCTTAACCAAAAAACTGTTAGATCTAATTAATGGATTCAGTGAAGTTGCAGGATATAAATATTAGTAGCATTTCTATACATTAATAATGAATTTTCTGAAAAAGAAGTAAGTTGATGCCATTTATAATAGCATCAAAACCAATAAAATACTTATGAATAAATTTAACTAAGGAAAAAGATCTCTACTCTGAAAACTAAGACATTGATGAAAGAAATAGAAGAAAGCAAATAAATTAAAAACTATCCCATGTTCATGGATTGGAAGAATTAATATTGTTAAAATGTCAATACTACCAAAAGCCATCTATAGAGTCAATGCAATTCCTATCAAGATTCCAATGGTATTTTTTACCAAAGGAGAAAAAACACTCCCAAAGTTTATCTGGAATTACAAGAGACCCCAAATAGCCAAAGAAATTCTGAGAAAGAAGAACAAAATAGGAGGCATCACACGTCCTGATTTGAAGCTATATTATAAAGTCATAGTCATCAAAACAGTATGGTACTGGCATAAAAACAGAGAAATAGACCAATGGAACAGACTCGAGAGCCCAGATATAAACCCAGGCATATACAGTCAGCTAATACTTGACAAGAGCCAAGAATACTGAATGGAGAAAAGACAGTGTTTTCAATACATGGTGCTAACCATTGGATATTCAATATCCACTTGAATATTGGATATTCAAATGTAAAAGAATGGAAGTGGATCCTATCTTATATCACTCACAAAAATTAACTCTGAGTAGGGGTGCCTGGGTGGCTCAGTCGGTTAAGCATCCAATTCTTGATTTCAGCTCAGGTCATGATCTCAGGGTTGTGAGATCGAGTCCTGTGTCCGGCTTCATGCTGGGCTTGGAGCCTGCTTAAGATTTTTCTCTCCCTCTTCCTCTGCCCCTCTCCCCTCCCTCTCTAAAAGAAAATAACTCCAAATAGATTAAAGACTTAAACATAAGACCTGAAAGCATGAAACTCCTAGAAGAAAACACAGGAATAAAACTCCTTGATACGTATATTTGTGACTTTTTTTTGGATATGACATCTAAAGCACAAGCAAAAAAATAAAGAAGTGGGACTGCATCAAACTAAAAAGTTCTACATAACAAAATAAACCATCAACAAAGTGAAAAAACAACCTATAGAATGGGAAAAAATATTTGCAAAACATGTATCTGATAAGGGGTTAATATCCAAAATACATGAAGAACTCATCCAACTCCATAGCAGAAAACCAAATATCCCAATTAGAAAATGGGCAAAGGACCTGAATAGACATTTCTCCAAAGAAGATATACAAAAGGCCAGCCAGTATATGAAAAGACGCTCCACATCACTAGTCACTCGGGAAATATAAATTAAAACCACAATGAGAGGGGCGCCTGGGTGGCTCAGATGGTTGAACATCTGCCTTCGGCTTGGGTCATGATCCCGGGATCCTGGCTCGGTGGGAAGCCTGCTTCTCCCTCTCCCTCTGCCTCTCCCCCTGCTCATGCTCTCTCTCTCTCTCTTTCTCTGTATCTCTGTGTCTCAAATGAATAAATAAAATCTTAAAAAAAACCACAATGAGATATCACCTCATGACTGTTAGAATAACCATCATCAAAAAGTTGAGGTAGCAAATGTTGGCGTGGATGTGGAGAAAAGGGAACCCTCTGTGAGCTGTTGGTGGGATTATAAATTGGTACAGCCACTATGGAAAACAGTATGGAGGATCCTCAAAAAATTAAAAATAGAACTACCATATAATCCATATATATATTGGATCTGGAAAATATATTATATTTTGGATATATTCTGGAAATAAATCCAAAGGGAATGAAAACCCTAACTCAAAAAGAGATCTGCACTCCCATGTTCATAGCAGCATTATTTACAATAGCTAAGACATGGAAACAACCTAAGAGTCCATCAATGGATGAATGGATAAGAAGCTGTAGTATATAATATAATAGAATATTATTCAGCCATAAAACACCGAGGAAATCCTATCATTCGTGACAACACAGATGGACCTTGAAGGCATTATGCTAAGTGAAATAGGTCAGACAGAGAAAAAGAAACATTATATAATCTCACTTATACATGGAATCTAAAAAAACCCCAAACTCATAAAGAGATCAGAATTGTGGTTACCAGAGGCAGGGGGTGGGGGCAAGGGAAATTGGAGGAAGGTGGTCAAAAGGTACAAACTTCCAGTTATAAGATAAATAATACTAGGGATATAATGTACAACATGATGACTGGAGCTAACACTGCTGTATGATGTATAGGAAAATAAAGAGAGTAAATCCTATGAGTTTTCATCACAAGGAGAAAGTGGTTTTTTCCCTTTTTTTTCTTTTCTTGTTATTCTATCTAAATGAGAACATGGATGTTAGCTGAACCTATTGGGGTAATTACATATACTTCACAATATATGTAAATCAAAACATCATGCTGGTGTGCCTTAAACTTACACAGTGATGTCTGTCATTAATTTCTCTATAAAACTGGAAAAAAATAAACTAGGGTAGAGATGAGATACCACTTGAGCAAAGGCCTGAATACATATTAGTTATAACTTCAGAGAACTGTACAAATGTTGGTTCACCAGACCTGCCTAAAACATTATGGGACTTTGGGAGTTTTCTTTCTTTCGTTTTTTCTTTTAAATTTTGAAATAAATTTAATTTGACATAGAAGTTGCTAAAATAACATAGAGGGTTCCCACCTATGATTCACCTGCTTTTTCCCAGTGTTAACATCTTACGTAACCACACAACTACCACAACCAGGAAATTGTCACTAGTACAATATTCTACTAAGCAAACTACAGACCTCATTCAAATTCCACCAGTTTTCACATGCCCTTAACCTTTTGGGGATGGGGGAGGTTCCATCATTCCATGAATTTTATCACATGTATAGATTTGTGTAATCACCATCAAAATTAGAACAATACAAATTCATCACCCCAAAGAAACTCATTTTTTTGCTACCTCTTTATAGTCACATCTGCCCCCCTGGGAACCACTGATCTGTTCTTCATCACTGATAATTTTATAATTTCTGAAATGTTATGTACATGGAAACATACGGTATATAATGTATTATGATTAACATATTATGATTTGCTTAATGTCGCTCATTGTAATGCCCCTGAGATCCATTCACATTGTTGTGTGTATCAATAGTTTTTAAAATTTTTTATTGCTGATGTTCCACAGTTTGTGTATCCATGCCCCCACTGAAGAGCATTTCAGCTTTTTCCAGTTTTTGGCTAATGCATGTAAAGATGTTATGAACATTCATGTACGTTTTTTTGTGTGGACATGAATGTTCGTATTTCTGTGGTGAAATATAGAGTCTTATGTCTTTTTTTTTTTTTTTTTAAAGATTTTATTTATTTGACAGAGGGAAAGACAGCCAGAGAGGGAACACAAGCAGGGGCAGTGGGAGAGGGAGAAGCAGGCTTCCTGCTGAGCAGGGAGCCCGATGCGGGGCTCGATCCCAGGACCCCGGGACCATGACCTGAGCCGAAGGCAGACGCTTAACAACTGAGCCACCCAGGTGCCCCGAGTCTTATGTCTTTAGAGGGGTTTATAAGCAAGTGCTGTGCTTAACAAAATGAGCGGGAGAGTGGAAAGAACACAAAAGATTTGGCTTCAGCCTTGTTCTGTCATTAATTAGTAGTATGATGTTGGGTAAGCCCTTCTATCTGGGACTCAAATTTCTGTCTGTAAAGTGAGAGGCTAGAAACCTATGATTTCTTTAGTCTTTTTTTTTTTTTTTTTTTTTTTTGAGAGGGAGATGGGTAGAGGGGCAAAGGGAGAGGGAGAGAGGGAATCAATCAGGCTCCATGCCCAGCACAGAGCCCAATGTGGGGCTCAATCTCACCACCCTGAGATCATGACCTGAGCTGAAATCAAGAGCCGACTGAGCCCCCCAGGTGCCCCTCTTTAGTCTTTTCCACATCTAACAGTTCTGTGGTTCTGAAGAGAGAGAAAGGAGGTTTCTACCTCATTTCGTATGGTATTTATAGCCATACACGTAGAATACCAGCTACAAGCCTAGATTATACCTCTCCCACTTTTTTCTGGCATGTTCTAAATAGTTACCCTGTGTGGAAAGAGAATATGGGGATGAAAGTAACTAATCTTAATGCGACAAAGGCTTGGGGGTCTGATCCCTGAGGAGAAAGGACTCTAAAACTAACACAGAATGGCCACATGGCACAGGGTCATTCCTAAGTCATGTATATGGAGCAAATTGTCCTCTCCCTCTGTCGCCAATATTTTTATTAGTTAGACTCAGGGTAAAATAAACATGGAATATGTGTGTGTATGTCTCTCTCTCTCTCTATATATATATGTGCGTTATGTATATTTTCTGAATGTTACATTTCTAAACATTACATGCATTTTTATACTGTATATTTTTTTCAAAAGTCAGGAAATAATTACACAAAATATTTGCAATGGGTAAGTCTGAGGGATGTGATTATCTTGAGAGGCAATTCTGAGAGGAAAAGAAGCATGTGTGTGAGCATAGTCTCTCTCTCTCTCTCTCTCTCTCTCTCTCTCACACACACACACACACACACACAAACACTGGTTAAAATCATGGACAAGAGCCAAACTGCCTGGGTGCAAATCCTGGCTCTGCCATGTGCTGGTTATGTGATCTTGGGCAAGTAACATAATCTCTGTGTCTCCCAGTTTCTTCTGTGGAATGACAATGATATTAATAGTGCCAACTTCAGAGGGTTAATAAGATGTAAATGAGTTAAAATATATGAAGCAATTTGAACAGTGCCTATTGCATTGCAGGAAGTGTGTCTGTCAGTCGATGTCTGTGTCTGTCACTTCTCGAGATGGCCTGGCTGCCACCTCCCCATCCACATGGCTTTTCTAACTGCAATAGTCCCATCTCCCCCCCACCTCTACCCGCTAGAACCCCTCACCCACTCCTCTGCCAAAAAAATTAACTTAGGCACTGAGGCAGTAGGTTGCATAACTCTGCCTCAGTAATTTTTTTTGCCCCCTAAGCTGTATTTACTCCAGTCCAGGGGACTAAAAATCCTATTAATAATTTTGCATAAATTGAATTTAAATAAAAAGAGAGAAAAAATAATTTTGCATACCCGCTAGACCTTTAAGTGATCACCCTCCCCCCAAATCTTTTTTTTTTTAAAGATTTTTATTTATTTATTTGACAGAGAGAGCGAGAGAGCACAAGCAGGGGGAACAGTAGAGGGAGAGGGAGAAGTAGGCTCCTGGCTGAGCAGGGAGCCCGATGCGGGGCTCGATCCCAGGACTCTGGGATCATGACCTGAGCCGGAGGCAGACGCTTAACCATCTGAGCCACCCAGGTGCCCCAACCCTCCCCCAAATCTAAAGAAACAGATAAAATCCATTTGAAAAACAGCCCCCCCTTCATTTAGTTATTATATAAAGCTGGCAGGACCATCTTTGAAATGTTACATTGTTTTGCTTTAGAAAAGAAAAAAGAAGATTGTCTCATCTTCCTCTTCCTTTTATACCTTTGAACCTTTTCCATACAAAGGGCTGTGGTGGTGGTGATGGCAGTGTGCGTGTGTGTGTGTGTGTGTGTGTGTGTGTGTTATCCCCCTAGTGTGATCTGGATGAATCCCTTAGCTTAGACGCTGCTGTAGTCGGTGCTACATCTGCTTCGTAAACATTGTGGTTTCTTATTTTTTCCCCCAGGCTTATTGAGATATAATTGACATATAACATGGCGTAAGTTTAAGGTGCACAGCGTGATGGTTTGATATACATGCATATTACAAAATGATTACCACGATGAAGTTAGTTAACACATTCACCACCTCACAGAGTTACCTTTTTTTGTCTGTGTGGTGAGAACATTTAGCACCTCTCTCTTAGCAATTTTCAAGTATACAACACAGTCTTGTTAACCTTAATCAAGGAATCTAACAAAGCTGAACTCATGGAAACAGAGAACATTGCATTCTCTTGAACGCATCGTTTTAAGAGAGTAATGAATTCTTTGCAGCATCGTAAGGTGACAAAGCTGTTCATAACAACTCGTTGATAATCCATCAGATGTCCAATTTACCTCCCACTTTTCCTTCTCATCTCCTTTGCACAGAGAATGATTTTCCCACTTCTTTGAGTACTGTGCTGGCTTTTCCTCTCCCCGTTGTTCTCAACCAGGGTGTTAACTAACAATGGTTAAGGTGTTACTCTAGTTTTAAGATCCTGACATTTTTTTCCCAGGTACACTCAAAGCCTCAAAATGAGAGCGCAGCTCTCCATAATGTATCTGCAACCGCCGTTTCTAGCCTTATTTCCCTCCCTTGAACCTGTCAGGCTGATCTGCTTTATCCAAACATCCTCTACTTTCCTGGCTGTGCTTTTGTTCATGCCCTTCGTAGCATTCTCTTTGCCTAGAATTCTCTCCCTTTAAACCTCATTTCTGTATGCCCAAGTCCTGCTCATCCTCGAAGACCAGCTCAACTACCTGAAACCTTCCCTGATCCCCCAGCTGCCCTTTGCCATGGGCAAAATTAGTTTTCTCTTCTCTGTGCCCTCATAGAGCTTTGTTTGTGTTCTGTTATATTGCTTGTTCTGCTCTACCTTAAATTGTAGTTAGCTGAATTCACACTTATCTCCTCCACTAGACTATAAGTGCCTCGAAGGCAGAAGCTGAGTCTTTTTCATCATTCTGCCCCACGCAGGAACCCCCACAGTGCCTGGTACATAGTGTAGGCCCTTGATCAATGCTTCTGATAAAAACTCTCCCAAATGATCTTTAATGCTGGTGTTTCAAAATCTTCTGGGAGGAGGGTGTGGCGATCTCTTCGGACAGAAGATCTCAGGGAATGAACTAGGTCGGCATTGACCGTAGAGTGGAGGACACTGAGATGAAGATGCCTACGAGGTGTTCTGTCCATTACCGCATAAATGATGTCACTTGACTCTGGCTATGGAGCTCATCTGCTACTTCATCCATATTGTCCCACCTGACCAGGAAATCTCAGTTCCTTCTGAACTCCTGTGCAGTGCTCTGAAGAGTTGATGGATGTGACTGAGCCGAGGGGAGGCTATGAGTGAGGAAGTTTCTCATGGGGATGAGTTGGAGGGAAGGCTGATGCACTTTGAACCTAAGAATAAAAGACCTATAGAATGAGCATGTGGGAGATCCCCCAAGAAACTATCAAATAAGCTCTCTGAAAGCAGCTGAGGGTAAAGAGGTCTAGGCCATTTACATTTCAATACAGAGTAGAAACAATTACCAAAATGCTACTTTTTTGTGGCCTCTTAAGCCTTTGCAACTTGTGGCTTTTGTGAACTCCCACGTATTTATTTCCTTGTAGTGACCAGTAGTAAAATCCTTCTCATGGGACGTGTGTGTCTGTGTCAGGGAACGGTGGAAATTGGAGGAAGACTAGGTCTGACTATGGGTTTAATCTTCGGGCTGGGAGGTAGGAAGGAACTTTGGGAAACAGTAGGGTGGGCGGTTGGATAAAAACGTGCAAGTCAAATTCTTGCTGCTTTTGGGAAGAAAGAAAAGAGCACAGAGCAGAGAAGAGGACCTGGAGACCTGACAGGGGAGGTCTGTGGTCCCTAGTGCTTAGGCCTTGGAAGCCTCGTGCTGAGACTCTGTCTTAGACATCAGAATCTGCTCCCCGCCCCCACAAAAATCGCCCTTTTTAGGGGGTGGAGAGCTTTATACAAGTAGGTTGCCAAGATTACTCTAATGGTATTTTTCGGTGAGGATTGATTTTTCCGCAGATAAAAAGCCTTCTTGTCAAACCCACTAACCCAAACCAAAGAGCAAAGACCGAATAAAGATCTGGAATCTTCCACCAACCAACCAACCAACCTGTCAACCAATCAACCAAAAATGCTTATCAAGATAAAGCCAGTTGCTTTCAACTAAGGGTTAATAAGCAAGTGAAATACATCAGTGCAATTTCAAGGAAAACTGCAGACAAGGAAAATACCAGGGCTTTCAAGTACCTTCCAAGCAATTTGAGATGTTTAATTCACATCATGAAGACAGTTTTACCCTGGAGTATTTCCTATTCAGAAAACACTCGAGGAACCTGCTCTTTTGGGCTGCTTCTTGACACGGAAAAATTTTAATGTCACTGCTTTACCTTTGCTTTGGGATTTTGCCTCTTCAGCCAAGTTTCCACTCTCCTACTTGTGCCTGGCTGTTTGATTTGCTCACTGCAGCTGTCCAAGCCCCTCCCTCCCTCCCTCGCTTCCATTTACATTTTCTCCACAAAATGCATTTACTGTAGTCCATTTTCTAATGTTTGTCATTCCTACTGGACTTTTTCATTTTACTAAATCAATCAGTAAATGTCTGTTGTGTGTAAGGCATTGTGCCTGTCATGGCAGGAGCAACAAAGTGACATCAAAACTTTCCTCAAGGAGCTTGCTGTCTAATTGAAGATTTTCAAGCCAGGAAGTGCTTCTCGTATTTGACCTTCCCTTTCGATTCCTGTTACTCTCTTTGGCTAGGCCCTGTTGACATCACAATAGTTTCCTAAATCACCCACCCCACCCCCAGCTTACCATTACCCCCAATCGAATCAATCCCAGTTCATCTCTTTAAAAAAAAAAAAAAGTTGACTTGATGGTTGCCAGAGGAGGGGCAAAGGAGAGGGAGAATGGGTAAATGGGGGAAGGGGAGTGGGAGGTATGGGCTTCCAGTTATGGAATGGATAAGTCACAGGGAATGAAGGGTACAGGATAGGGAATATAGTCGGTGGTATTGTAATAGCGTTGAATGGTGACAGATGGTCAATACACATGTGGTGAGCACAGCATAGAGTAGTTGAACCACTATGTTGTTCACCTCAAACTAATGTAACACTGTGTGTCAGCTATACTCAAATAAAAAATATATATATTTTAAAAATTCATTCTCTCTCCATCCAACCCTCCAAAAAAATATTTTTCAAAGATGCCATATTGCCTAATCTACAAGGCAATTTCGTTAGCTTGGTTCAAAATTTCCCTCCCTTTTACCTTTAAAATCTAAGTCCTGTCTATCTTTAAGAATCAAGTCCCATTTCATCCAGGCATCTTTTCTCCATTTCCCCACCAAGAGCGATCTTTCCCTTCAGTTTCTGTAGATTATATCCCACATCACTCATTGGTATGCTGCCTTGACTTGTTTGTTTTATATGCATGTGGCTTTTCCCCATTCAGATTGCAAATTTATTGGGAGCAGGGCCTGAGCATAATGCATTACACACAAAAGATGCTTAATACATGTTTGATGATGAAGACGGGGATGATTTTTCCTGATTTCAGGGTGTGTATAGGATGGGTTATGAGGGTGAGTGGCAAAGGAAAGATTCTGGAGGGAGGGGGATGAATTAATAAGGCTTTTACAGTCACAGTCCAAAAGGGTGGTAAGGGCTTCAACTTACTAATTCCTTGGCTCAGAGCTGCATTGTATTGCCAGAAGAATTTTAGTGAGTTTGAAAAGAAAAGGAGGGGCAGGACTTTGGGACTGCTGTGAATTTGTGTGGGGGATGAGGGAGAGGTAGAAATCAGAAGTAACTGAACCTGAGTAACTTCAATAATGATAGTAGCATTAGAAAAAAAAGGAAGAAAAGAAAGAAAAAAAGAAAGAAAGAAAGAAAGAAAGAAAGAAAGAAGGAAGGAAGGAAGGAAAAAAAGAAATCAGAGGTGGAAGCCAGATTTAGAGGGGAGATGATGAAGTTTTTAAAAATTTTTTTAAAGATTTTTATTTATTTATCTGACAGAGAGAGAGAGGGAGAGAGAGAGAGAGAGAGCACAAGCAGGGGGAGGGGCAGAGGCAGAGGGAGATTCAGGCTCCCCAAAGAGCAAGGAGCCTGATGCGGGGCTCCATCCCAGGACCCTGGGATCATGACCTGAGCCAAAGGCAGACACTTAACCGACTGAGCCACCCAGGCGCCTGATGAGTTTGTTTTTAGACATACTGAATTTAGGGTAACTTGAGTAACCAAGTGGACACGTCTAGCAAGCTGTGAGATACACCCTACCCCCATTCAGTTCAATGCAACAAATATTTACTGAACATCTACCGTATGCCAGTCACTATGTTGGAGAGACCGTCAAAGAAGACACAAGCCCTGGCCTCCAGAACTCATGTTTGAGTGGGGAAGACAGACTAATAAATTCTTCTGGTATAAGGTAGTAAATGGTATAATTGAATTATATATAAAGTGCTATGGGGATATAAATAGGGGACGAATTGCGTCCAAGCAGGTGAGAAAAAGTTACAGGAGTGACGAGTTTTGAGCAAGGCCTGGAAAGATAAAGTAGAAGTTTGTTCAGTGAACAAATAGGGAAATGGCTTTCCAAGTGAAAGAAGTCTCAAGTGAAGGCACAGGGCATGGAAGTGCGGGGCATTCTAGTAATCTGAAATGACTAAAGAGAGTGGGATGATGGAATAAAGATGGATGGAGCAAAAGAGGTGACAGGTGTCAGAAACTGGGCAGGAATTGTTACACTAGCCTGGGGAGGCGATCTAGTGCAGTGGTTAGAGGTGTGGACTATAGTGTCAGACTCCCTGGGTCCAAATCCCATCTCTGCCACTTACTAGGTGTGTGGCCTTGAGTGAGTCCCTTAGTCTCTCTGTGCTCAGTTTTCCCATCTGTAAAATGGGACTGATGGTACCTGCCTCATAGGATTGCTCTGATGGTTGAGAGAGCTAGTATATGTAAACTGATTAGGGTCATGCCTGGCATTTAGTGAATGTTATGTAGAGGTTAGCCCAAGGGCTAAGTGGCAAGAAACAGAGCACTACATCATTGTGTACTACTCCCTCAGCAGCTTCAAAAGGAAACTATAAATGGGAACTAAGTCTCCAGATACTCTAAGCACACATCCGGGGAGCACTCGATGAATCTCCTCTTCTCACTCGAGCTGGAGTTTCTCGAGAGGGTGAGTTTCTCTGCCTTGGAAATGTAGATCCAATTTAAGGAAAGGGTGAGGAGCCTGAGGGGGAAAAAATTCGAATGGCCAGAGTGGGACTGTTGATTCACAATAAATGGGAACTCTCATTCGGGCATTCCCTCCGGCAAGCGGAAATAAAACAAAATCAGGTGGCGATGCCGCAAGCATATTTTATTTCAGTTAAGTAAGAAACAGAAAATTGGCCAGCAGGGACCTTAGAGGATGAGCGAACAGGCAGCAGGGTCCCAGTGACAGTATTTTGCTGGGCTCGGAGTATGTAGGGATCCTCTGAAGGGGGCCAGCAATTGGAAATGCAGCCCTACCTTGCTAATGAAGCATATCTCGCCCCTGGAGTTCGGATGCTCTCAAGGAACCCATTGTCTGTTCCTCAGCTTTCTAGAGCTCTACTTGAGTGCTCCTTGAATAGACTCTTGGAATGATTGTACTTCCCTGTGTGACTGCTCTGTGTGCTGCTCAGATGGAACTGAACCTCGTCTGCCCACCCAGCCAGCCCAGGGGTTTCACTTGACAGAACTCGGTTTGAATTCTGGTTTTACCACTTACTAGCTGTGTGATCTTGAGCAGGTCATTAAAATTGTCTGAGCTTCAGTTTCTCCATCTGTGAAACGGGAACGGAAATGGCTCCTCTGTTATGATAATTACACGAAAGAATTTATCTATAAAGCACTTGGAACATTAAGTCCTTAAGAGATGTAAGTTCATCTCCCTTCCTTTGCCTTTACACTTATGCCACCCAAAGACCCCTGCTCTCATTTTAGCCCTTCTGGGGGCTTCCTCCCATCTAATGTCAAGAGTAATAGAGATGGGAAGAAGGAGAAATCAGTATATGGAAAGACAATGAAAAATGGTGGCTCTTTTCTCCAACACCCCCCCCCCCACTCTGACTTTGTAGTAGAGATATTTTGATGTAGCCAGTATTCCAAAATAGGAAAGATATTCAGATGCTGGATGGCCGAAGATGAGAAATATCTACGGAGACATCATGAAAACTCTATGAAAATGTATCTACACATGCGTGTATTTACTGTGAAGTCACAGCTGTGCATTTGTACGTTTTAGGATGAGAAGGGGACAAGGAAAATCAAAAACATTTTTTTTAGGATGGTAGAAATAGATTGTTGTAATGTTATCTTAATATTGGTGTGCCTGTGGGGAGGGCTCCTCTCTTCCTGACATACTTATATCTCCTTACCCTCTTTTCTTTTCTTTTTTTAAAAAAGATTTTATTTATTTATTTGACAGAGACACAGACAGCGAGAGCAGGAACACAGCAGGGGGAGAGGGAGAGGGAGAAGCAGGCTTCCCGCGGAGTAGGGAGCCCGATGCGGGGCTCGATCCCAGGACCCTGGGATCATGACCTGAGCCGAAGGCAGACGCTTAACGACTGAGCCACCCAGGCGTCCCTCCTTACCTTCTTTTCAAAAGAGCAGCAGGAGGAAAGGGTGCTGGAGTAAAGGGAATTGTACAGTGGGAATAACATGCCCCCATCTCATCTGTCCTTCTGCCCAGCCTTCCATTAACCATCATGATCTACCAGAGGCCGGAGAGCTTCCTGTCTGTGGTGCTTCAATGCCTTTGCATCATTAATATCATCATCTCTACCCTTCTTCTAGGAGAGGATCTAATGAGGGAGGTATGGAAGAAGTTCTGCATGCTTAGCTGTCAATCCGAACCTTTGAGAGCCAGCAGGGGAAAAAGGCAGCAATCACTGTGTAATATTCTGGACTTTCTTGGCAGGTGAATACTGCTATGCATGAGGCAAAACTCATGGAAGAATGTGACGAGTTGGTAGAGATCATCCAGCAGAGGAAACAAATGATCGCTGTCAAAATCAAAGAGACAAAGGTAAAGCACGGAGCTTCAGTGAGGCCAAGGCAGAGTTGACTTTACAAATGTCAGAGTTTCATCCTGATGATTCCAGTTTGAACTTGGATCATGAAAGTAAGAAGAAATGGGGTTGGAGGGAGGGAGGCAAAGAAGAAGCAATGTTTGGCCTAGTGCTATAAACCCGGTAAAAATGATGAGAGTTCTGGGGTACTGGAAATATTCTATACCTTGACCTAGTTGATGGTTACATGGGTGTGCAACAACAACAAAAAAAGTCATTGAGTTGTCCATTTCAGATGTGGGTGCTTTACTGTATGTATGTCATAAGTCAATCCAAAAAGAAAAAAGAAAAAAAGTGATGGTAGAAATGTGGGCCAGAATTATGGAAGGACCATGCATGCTATTATAAGGACTTTGGGCTTAATCAAAAAGGCATTGGGAAACCATTCTTGTTTCTTAGGAAGGGAGAGACTGATATGGCAGAAGTATGCAGGGTGGATCCAAATAGGATGATACTGAAGTCAGGGAAGCAATCTCAGAGGCTTATGGAATGGTTCTCGATGGGAGTTGATGAAGACCTAAACCAGGGAAATGCCAGCACAAATGGAAGGGAAGGATAGAACAGGCATTACTAGAAAGGAAATGATGGATGTCATCGACTGATCGGCTGTAAAAGATGAAGGGGAAAGAGAAGGCTTCCAGGTTTTTAGCCTGGGAACTGAAGAAGCATGGTCAAGGTCAGGTGTGAGCCTCCATGCATCTGTATGGTTGTAGGCTTATTGGTCTGCCGGTCAGGGTAGTGATTATAAGCTAATGCTGGGTATACAATGTGAGGAGTTATGAGAGTCTGGAGTGATGATCAATACTTTGTGCCAAGCTGGGTAGTGCCAGCTAACGTAGGAATTGAAATTTCTGAGAACACAGATCTGTGAACGCACAGGTGTGCGTAAGGATCCGTAGAGAAATACATACATCGGAATGTAGATCCTCATAAAGAACAAGGAGGTATTTTTTTTTAAACACGGTTGTGAAAATATATCGACCGTAAAATGTATTGATGTTGATCCCTGGGTGGCAGGGTTTCCTTTTATACTTTTTGTTTTCTAAATACTCTATAGTGAGCATGCACTGTTGTTCTAATCAAAAAATTAAGGTTATCAATAAAAAAGAGGAGGTAGATGACCGAGAGTATATGCCAGGGTGTGTCGCAGCCTAAGTAAGTGGCCTGTAGGTGGGAAGAGGGGCTGGCAAGACATAGATGGAGGGTGAGAAGATGAGTGGTTCGCACAGGGGCCATGGGATATTAACAGGCCTTATATTTAGAATCACCGCAGTAGATCACCTTCGTGTTGTTGTATCGTTTTTAATTAAGCCCTGCATATTGAAGCTCATTTTTCTTCTGCTCATTCCTTTAAGGTTATGAAACTGAGAAAGTTAGCACAGCAGGTGGCTAATTGCCGCCAGTGTCTTGAGCGGTCAACGGTCCTCATCAACCAGGCTGAACATATCCTGAAGGAAAATGACCAGGCCCGGTTTCTCCAGTCTGCAAAAAATATTGCCGAGAGGTGAGCTCCTCCTGGTCTTTTCTCCAGGCCTGCCCTTAGGAAAAGGGTGCAGCTGGAAGTCACTTGATTCTGTTCGGGCATGTACACAGCGGCTGTCAGCTCGTTTTACTAAAGCCTCGGTGGTGCGTTTGCTCTGTGCATTTCTGGCACCCTTCTCTCTGGGTAGCTTTACCGCTTCCCCCAATGCACGGCCTCTGCCCTAGCTCTCCACTGCCCACTCAGTGCTGCAGTTTTCTTCTTTTAAAGATTTTATCTATTTATTTGTCAGAGAGAGAGCACAGGCAGGGTGAGCGGCAGGCAGAGGGGGAAGCAGGCTCCCCGCTGAGCAGGGAGCCCGATGCGGGGCTCCATCCCAGGACCCTGGGATCATGACCTGAGTCGAAGGCAGATGCCCAACCGACTGAGCCACCCAAGCGTCCCAATGTGCTGGAGCTTTCTATGTTGGTGTTAGCGTAGGGGCAGAGAGACTTTTGGCCACAGGGATAGGTGTGTCTTTGTGCAGTTTTTATTGCTTTCATTTCGTTATCTCTCACAGATGGATAGAGCAGTAATTCTCAGGCTTTTATTTAATCAGTCACTCCTTGAAAACGTGATGGATGTCCTGAGCCCTCTTCCTGAGGGGAAAATGCATATTAGATATATACACGTGGAATTTTGCCTACGATCCCAGAGGACTCATGGATCTTTCGAAGGCCATCTATACACCACGTGCAAAGAATCTGAAGTCTAAAGTGGAACATTGCTCAGTAGAGTCACGGGGCTCCAGAGACTCATTAGGCGAATCTGACCTCCTTCTATCTCTCTCTTATTTACTGAAGGCTTTGGCTCCACGTTCACAGTATTCCTTCCTGTTGTTTCTGCCATCATTCCGGGTGACACTGGCAGCATCCACATGGCTGACCCCATCTAATATGCCAGCCATCCATTCTCCTGGCTCCTTGCCATTCCCTCCTCCAGTGACCCTCACCTCTGCTCCCCTTCATCTACCCACTTCCGCGGCTCCCATGCTGAACCTTGCTACAACCTCTGTATTTACAGTGGATTGCTTTTCTTCCAAAGCTTCTAGTCTTCAACTTCATCGGGACCCCTAAGGCCCAACTCCTACCTACCAGCTACCTACTGTCTTTACTTCTTTCTTTGGCCTGTTGAGGGTCTGTGATTTCTCACTTCAGCTGCTCACTCTCGCTGCAATATACCCACTTTCCTGGCCCCACTGTCTTTTTATCACACCAACCATCCTGATCGAACCCCCAACCCTGAATCATCCCAGCTCTTCCCACCTTTTCTTTTTCTTTTTAAAAATATTTTATTTATTTATTTGAGAGACAAAGGTAGTGTGAGAGAGAGCACGAGTGGGGAGGAGAGGGAGAAGCAGGATTCCCGCTGAGCAGGGAGCCTGTTGCGGGGCTCCATCCCAGGACCCTGGGATCATGACCTGAGCCGAAGGCAGACGCTTAACCGACTGAGCCACCCAGGTGGCCCTCTTCCCACCTTTTCCATGTCTGTATTTGAGTTGCAGAACCTAGCTAGAGAAAACCACATAATCAAAGAGGTTGGTACTACCGCACCACACATTTATGGCTTCTAATCTCACCGGGGCCCCCAAATCCTTCTGTGTTGCTTTGGTCAGCTTTCTTTTTGCTTTGTCTCCCTAATGGCTATTTCAGATTTTCTGTGTTCAACTCAAAAATTCCAACCCTGCCACCTTCCCGCTCATGCTCAGCAAATGACTTCATGTCCTATTTTAGAGAGAGACAAAAAGTGGTAGGTATGAAAGCACAAAGTTCTCAGCTTCTCAAACCGAACTGCTGGCCATACCTACATCCACATCCATGACTTCTGCCTCCACTCGCCTTTTTTAAAGTAAGCTCCATGCCCAGCGTGGAGCCCAAGGCGGGGCTTGAACTCACAATCCTGAGATCAACACCTGAGCTGAGATTAAGAGTTAGATCAAGCTTAACCGACTGAGCCACCCAGGCGCCCCTCCCTTTTGATTATAGTAGAAGAGATGTCCCTTCATTTGTGTTTTGGCCACATGCTTCCTTTTTTTCCATAGCTTCAGTTTCTCCCTTTCTCTAGTTGACTTCACATGCACTTTTAAACCCACTCATGTCTCTCCTATCTAAAAAATATAATACCCACAGCTTTCTTCTCCCTCATACCCCCTCTAGCTATCGCCCTATCCCTCTCTTTCCCACATAGCAAACTTCTTCAAAGACAATACCATTTCCTCACCTCTGACTTACTCTTCTTCAACATTAAAAGTTATTTATATTAAAGTAATACTTGTGCATAGTTAAAAAGTCAGATATTACTAATAGTCATATTACAAATAATAGTCTTCTCCTCACCACTGATTTCTGTTCTCCCATAAGAATAATATTGAGCATTTACTCTGTGTTGAGCATTATTCTAAGCCCTTGTAGGTGTTTACTCATTTAATCCTCACAAGAACCTCATGAGATAGATGCTATTATTATCCCCATTTTACAAGTGAGAGAATGAGGCTCAGAGAGGTTATGTGATTCGCCTAAGATCACCCAACTAGTAAGGGATAGAGGCAGGATTCAAAACTAGGCAGTCTAGTGCCATAGTCTACACTTTTCCAACAAAGCCAAGCAATTTCAACTCTGTTAGGTATTTCTTTTGGCATGACCTTTACATTTCTAAATAACATCCTTATATTGTTATTTTCCCCCCAATTTTAGACATTAACAATTGACTTCTGCAAACCTGGAAATTTGTCAGCCATCATTTCCTCAAAATTTAAAAAGATTTTATTTCTTTATCTGAGAGAGAGAGAGAGAGAGAGCAGGTGGAGGGGTGGAGAGAGGGAGAGAATCTCAAGCAGACTTCACACTGAGCACGGAGCCTGATGTGGGGCTTGATCTCATGACCCTGAGATCCTGATCTGAGCCGAAACCAAGAGTTGGATGCTTAACCGACTGAGCCACCCAGGTGTTCCTCTCAAGTATTCTTCATGCCATCCCCTTCCTTTCTTATGCAGACTCCAATTACATGTATGTTAGGCTGCTTGAAGTTTGTCTCAGCTCACTGATGCTCTGTTCATATTTTAGCCATTTTTTCTCTGTGTGTTTCATTTTGATAGTTTCTCTTTTTTTAAGATTTTATTTATTTAGTTGAGAGAGAGAGAGAGAGAGAGAGAGAGAGCACAAGTGGGGGGAGGGGCAGAGGGAGAAACAGACTCCCTGCTGAGCAGGGAGCCCAATGCGGAGCTCGATCCCGGGACTCAGAAATCATGATCTGAGCCAAAGGCAGATGCTTAACCTACTGAATCACTCATGTGCCCCTCATTTTGATAGTTTCTAATATGTCTTGGCATTCACTAACCTTTTCTTCTATAATGCCTAATCTGCCATTAATCTCTCCAGTGTATTTTTCATCTCAGACATTGTAGTTTTCATCTCTAGAAGTTCACTTTGGGTCTTTCAATAACATCCATATCTCTACTTAACATATTTAGCTTTTCCTCTAGCTTTTGAATATATGGCATGCAACACTAATTCAAAAAGATGTATGCACCCGTGTTTATTGCATTCTTTACAATAGCCAAGCAACCTACATGTCCATTGGTATACGAATAGATAAAGAAAATGTAATACACACACACACACACGCACACACACACACACACACACACGACTATTACACAGCCATAAAAAAGGATGCGATCTTGCCATTTGCAACAACATGGATGGACCATGCTAAGTGAAATAAGTCAGACTGAGAAAGACAAATACCGTATGATTTCACTCATGTGGAATCTAAAACAAAACAAAACAAATGAATAAACAAGCAAAAAGCAGAATCAGACTTATAAATATGGAGAACAAACTGACAGTTGCCAAGGGCAAGCGGGTGGGAGATGGGCAAAATGGGTGTAGGGCAGAGGGGGATACAGGCTTCCAGTTATGGAATGAGTAAGTCACGGGAATAAAAGACACAGTATAGGGAATATAGTCAATGCCATTGTAATAGCGTTGTATGGTGACAGATGGGAGCTACACTTGTGGTGAGCACAGCATAACGTATAGACTTGTCGAAACACTGTGTTGTATGCCTCAAACTAATGTAACATTGTGTGTCAACTATACTCAAAAGAAAATTAAAATCAAAATGTGGACAGAGCATGGAATACAGTTATCATAATTGTCATAATGTCTAATTCTAACATCCATGTCAGTTCTGGGTCAGTTTCAATTGATTGCTTTTTCTCCTCATTATGGGTTGTATTTTCTTCCTTCTTTGCCTATCTGATCTTTTTTTTTTTTTTTTTTTTTGGATGTTAGACATAATGAAATTTATCTTATTGGGTGCTGCATATTTTTGTATTTCTATAAATATTCTTAAGCTTCATTCTAGGACACAGTTAAGTTACTTGAAAATAGCTTGATCCTTTTGGGTCTTGTTTTTAAGATTTGTTAGGTGAAATCAGAGCAGTGTTTAGTCTGAAGCACATTTGTCCGCACTAGTGAGGCAAGACGTTTCTGAGTACTCTCCTGAGTGCTCCATGCATCATGAGATTTTCCAGTCTGTCTCTTGGGAACAGACACTCTTCCTGATCCTTTGTGAGCACCAGGGATTGTTCCCTTTCATCCTTTCAAAAAAAAACTTTTTTTAATTTATTCATTTGAGAGAGAGCAAGAGCACAAGCAAGGGGGAGGGTCAGAGGGAAAGGGAGAAGAAGACTCCCCTGCTGAGCAGGGAGCCCAACGTGGGGCTTGATCCCAGGACCCCAGGATCATGATCTGAGCTGAAGGCAGATGCTTAACCGACTGAGCCACCCAGGTGCCCCTCCCTCTCATCTCTTTAGGGGGGCTCTTTCCTTGGCCTTGGGCAGTTTCCTCACATGCATGTGTTGATCAGTATTTTGTTGAATACTTGGAGGGGAACCTTCCGAAGGTCTCCAGAATTCTCTCTGTGCAGCCTTCTCCTCTCTGGTACTCTGCCCTGTGAACTCCAGCCAACTTAGTCTCCCAGACTCTCAGTGTTCTTAATTAGAGACTTCATCAGGCTCTGCCTGATTTCCTCTTCATGTACCATTTTACTCTCTTAATTTTGTTGGAACAATTTTTCCCACTGTCTCCTAAGAAAGAGTACATGGGAAGTAAGTTTTTGAGAACTTTTTGTTTAAAAAATATTTGAAATTTACATTTGATAAGTTGGAAATAAATTTCCCTTATAGTTTTGAAGGCATGGTCTATTGTCTCCTAACTTCCAGTGTTGGGCTAAGAAACCCACTGCTATTTTGATTCCTGATCTTTTAAATGTGACCTATATTTTAAAATTTGAAGCTTTTAAGGTCTTATCTTTAATCCAGTTTTTCTGAAATTTTTCCAAGATATGCCTTGGTGTGGGTCTTTTATCATTCATTTTTGTTGGGCACTAAGTAGGTCTTTCCAATCTGGAGCCTACTGACTTTTCACTCTGGGAAATTCTCTTACATTATTCACTAATAATTTCCTCCCATTTATTTTCTCTCTTCTCTCTTTCTGGGACTCTAATTAGTCAGAGGTTGGACATTCTAGATTTTCTCTCTGATGTTTAAAATCTTTCATTTCCTAGTTTTCATGACACTGTCTTCTTGTTCTATTATCTGAGATGTTTCCTTAATTTTTCATCAGTCCGTCTATTAAAATTTTAATTTCAGCATTCTTATTTTTATTTATAAGAGCTCTTTCTTGATCTTGGCTTCTTTTTTTTTTTTTTTTTTTTTTTAGCATTCTGTCCTTGCTTTGTGGATGCAAACTATTTGTTTATCTTCTTGAAGACATGGACAGTCATTTAAAAAGCTTCTTCTAAACTCTGCATTGTTTTGGTCTCCTCCAAGTTCCTTTTCTCTCTTAGTTTGTTTTAGTTTCTGTCTTTCCCTGAATGTCTGGTAAGCTTTTGGCTGCCTGTTGGAATTTAAGCACTAGAAGGTGACTGCAAGATCTGAGGGGATGGGAACAGTTTGTTGCATCGTGAATGTCACTATACGATAATAAGGTGGAATGCTGGATTTTTACCGAGGGGACCCAAGTGTCAGTTCTGTAAGTGTTTTCTCTTCAGTCAGTTTCCCCTGGAAGGAATTCACCAATCTCCTGCTTCTGGCGGGGGAGGAGGGGTATTAAGCCTGGCTCCCACCATTTTGGGAGCCAAGCAAGGAAAAGTGGCTGAGGGTTTTAAGACTGCTTTTGGTACAACGTCAAAGCTCTGCGGAAAGTGAACCTCACATCTCCTGCCAGGACGAGGGAGGAGTAGTCTCTGGCCGAGTGGATCTGGGCTCTAGCTCTTCTTCATACAAACTTTCAACTGTCGGCGGCACAAAATCAGCTTGATGTTGTTGGCTTCCTGACCCAGCTTTCTCTGGTCTGTTGTTGGTTACCGCTCATCCAGCCCTTTCTAGCTTCCAAACATTTGTTGACAATCTCTCACTTGCTGGCATGTCTTTTTCCATTCTCTTTGTCTTTGTGGGTTTATGACATTTTATTCTTTGACTGTCATTTCAGTGGTATTTCATGAGAGCAGAGATAAAACATAAATTTAAACCACTGTATTTAATCATCCTCACTCACTCTTCAACTCTCTGAAATGTCTTCTGCCTAGTTTCCTGAGTGTTCTTCCCGAGGTCACCAAATGGATACCTTGTTGCTAAATCTAATCGACATTCCTTTGTTTTATCTTACTGTTTCATCTTACTTAATCACTCAGTAGCATTTGTCCCTACTGACGATGATTCCTACTTGAAATTTCTCTGCCCTTAGCTTCCATGAACACTCCTGCTTTTCTCCCTACCTACCTAGTTTCTTTTGCCTTTGGGAGCAAATCACCTTTGACCTATTCCTTTAATGCTGTTCTTTATGATTCTGTTTTAGGCTATTCTCTTCTCTCTTGAGAATCATCTGCCCAACCTAAATATCTTCATCAGCGGTTTCTCACAGGGTCTGAAATTCTTCCCCACCAATAATAATTGTAATAATCTATTATGGACCAAGACTTCAGTTAAAATGAAATTTCCACTGGGAGAGTATTCCTTCCCCCTTACAAATGACACTTACCATATTGTCCTTGAGAGATAACTAATGTTTTGCTTAAACATATTAAACATAGAAACACACACTTACATATACCCCAATGCCATTTTTACTCATCCTTAACTTCCCAGCCACTGTTAACATTTGGGAGTATAGTACCCCAATATTTAGATTTTTATTTTATTTTTTTAAGATTTTAATTTATTTGAGAGCGAGAAAGAGTGCGTGACTGGGGAGGGGCAGAGGGGAAGGGAGAAAGAATCTGAAGCAGAATCTGCACTGAGCATGGAGCCTGATGTGGGGCTTGATCCCACGACTGTGAGATCATGACCTGAGCCAAAACCAAGAGTCAGACACTTAACTGACTGAGCCACTCAGGCGCCCCTAGATTTGATATATATTTCACAAACAAAAGGTCATCCTGCATATACTTCATTATACTCTATGTTTTAAATTGAACAGTATATCATGAACTTGTCCCTGTCATTGGATATTATTGGATAACCTGATTTCCAGTGGCCTAGTAGTATTTCATCTTTTGATGTATAACACATTACTTAGCTCAGTCCCCATGGTTCGACAGTTAGCTTCCATATGATATGTTGAGTGCCCTTACAGTTGTATCTTTGCTTACACCTCAGTTATTTCCTTAATAAAAAATGTATGAAGTAGAACTGTGGTGTCAAAGAATATTTGCATTTTAATCTATGTTGGTATTTAATGCCAAATTGATCTCCAAAATTTGTTATCAGTTTCAGTCCTAATAAAATATGTAGGCATTATCTCATACAGGCATAAAAAGCTCCTATAATTGTCATTATTTATAATCTTAAATGCTATCTCATTTTAATTTACATTTATTTGATTCCTCATGTAGTTGGGCTTTTAAATATATTTTTAAAATATTTTATTTATTTATTTGAGAGAGAGAGTGAGTGAGTGAGAGAGAGAGAGCACAAGCCAGGGGAGAGGCAGAGGGGGAGAGAGAGAGAGAAAAGCAGTCTCCCCGTTGAGGATCCTGGGATCATGACCTGAGCCGAGGGCAGACGCTTAACCGACTGAGCCACCCAGGCATCCCGGGCTTTGAAATATATTTGTTGCCTATTTGTTTTCATATGGTGTGAATTAACTTTATGTTTTATTTGTCTATGCTCCTTTCACTACTCTCCTTTTTGCTCATTCCTAGACACCTTAAAATCTGTTCTGCCCCCAGTTTTGACCCCTTCCAGTCCATCCTTGCAGCCAGCGTACTCTTCCTAAACATAAATTTGAGCCTCACTTCTCTGCCTAAAGTGCTTCAGTGGCCCACACTGCTTTTCGGATAAAGTGCAAAGCTTGCAATATGGCCCACAAGACCCTGCATGACTTTGCTAATTCTCCAGGCAAGGGAGAACACACACATCCACATAGTCTCTGCTTACCTAACTCCTACTCATTGTGTAGGTCATTGTGTAAAATGAACTTCCTCTGGGGAGATTTCCCTTAGTGCCCAAGACCCTGCCAGGTGGGTTTTGTGTATGTTACAGTCCCTTTGTAGCAGCACTTCTATTGCCTATTTAGTATCTTTCTCCTCCATGAACTGTGAACTTCGTGAGGGCGAGGACCACAACTGTGTGTCTCCAGTGTGCTTGGCACAGTGCCTGGCACATTCGTTGTGCTCAGTGAGTGTTGGATGGATGGATGGATGGATGGAAGAAAGAAGATTGGAGAGGCCAGGAAGAAATTTCATGAGCCAATTTTCTGCCTTAACTCTTGCCCTGTAGGGGTTGTTGTCTTCTTACTCATCAAATCCTGGAAGAGGGGCCATTCAGCGTGAGACCTGAAGATTATACTGCTAGTCTTTCATTTGTTTATCCTGGCCTACTGTTTATTCCTAAATCATCTCTATTTTCACAAACAGCCAAGAGCTCCTGTTGGTAGAAGTGTAGCAGGGTGTACATGCATGAGGATATATGTTTGTTTAACTCCTCAACCCCTTAAAACTAGTTCACCATGGAAGTTTCCTCTCTGGCCTTCTTACATTCAGTGCCTCTGCCCTTCATTCTACCTGCGTATTGTCGCCAAATTAATGTTTCTTTCCATTCTGTCATTTGCATGTTCAAGGATCTTCATTGGCTCTGATTCAGAAGGTCTGTCACAGGGCCTCAACATGTATGCTTTGGTCAAAACTCCCCGAGAGAATTCTGATGTGTAATCATGGTTAAGAATTGCTGAAGCACAAAAAAATTTACCTAATTTTTTTTTTTTGAAAGAGCTGTCTAAATTGGTTCAGAGTATCGAGCTTAGAATCCAATGAACATGGATTCAGTTATATTTCTTTTTTTCCTGACCCTTACTGGTTGTGTGACTTTAGGCAAGTTAGTTAAGCTTTCTGTGTGTCGTTTCTTGCTTACATTATATCTCACTGTCATTTACAAAATGGAAATAACATTTACTGCGCAGGATTATGGCAAGAGGTAAATTAAACAATGTACATAAAGTGCATACATGGTCTCTTCTATCTACTAAATGCTCAGTAAATGTTAGCAGCTGTGTTGTTAGTCATTCCATTATTCACTCAACAATTGTTTGCCATGTGTCCAACACTGTGTTACAGACCATGGAAGATATGAGAGGTACAAAATATAAATCCTGCTCTTGAGATGCTTAGAACTAGCTGGGGAGATAAAACTAGCATAGCATTATATAATCATAATAAATAATAATAAAATTAAATTCAAATGTTTTAAAAGAGTGAGTAAAGTACAGTATTCAGGTGAAGGCTTGAACTCAGCCCCAGCATGCTGGCTTGTTTATTAGCATAAAAAAAATGGAGGGGGAGAAAAAAAAATCTCTCAAACTGCTCTTACCAAGCCTTCAGAGGTCTAGTTTTGATGCTGCCTGCCAGATGGAAAATGATGCAGAGGGGAAAAAATCCTGTATTTACTTCTCAAAATTAAGACAGGATGGGGGAGTGTGTTTGAGGGGTGAACATATGTGAATAAATATGGTATAACCCTTAGTTGGTTCCTGATGATTAAATTTTAAATGGTTTCCATTGGAAAAGCACAGATATGATATTTTTCATTTAATGAATTAAGCCCTATGAGTCATTTATTTTCACCTTGTTGAACCAGAAATCAAACATTGAATAAAGGTTGCAAACCGATTTTGATGTATATTGATGTACTTTTTCTCTTTTCCAGGGTCGCTATGGCAACAGCATCTTCTCAAGTTCTGATTCCAGACATCAATTTTAATGATGCCTTTGAAAACTTTGCTTTAGATTTTTCCAGAGAAAAGAAATTGCTGGAGGGGCTAGATTATTTAACAGGTGTGAAAATACTGTGGTTTCCTTCCCATTTTAATGCTTGTCTTTTGGTGTTCTCTTACTTTAAGGTAATCAGAACAGGACAATATTTGTAATGAAAATGCTTTTATAACCTTTAAGACAATACATGTATCCTTTTAGATAGAATATACTTTAGCTCATGTAACAGAAAAGAAAGATGATGTGTCAAATATTTCTGGGGGCAGACGGGTATACCATCATACCTAAAGGTCAAGAAAAAACAAGACATTGCTGATGGATTTCTCCTTATGAGCCTATCAGCAATATATTGTTGCTTGTTGTTGAGGGGGTTAGAAATCAGGTGGCAATTATGGAATATTAAAGAATGGCCCGCATAGGTACAGGTACCATTCAAATTGTTTTAAGGAAATTTGAGGATCTGGCAGATTAGGACGAAAAGTGTAACAATTTTAGGAAATGAGGGATGCAAACAGCCTATGAAAAATGCTGGCTACCTTCAGGATTATTGAATGGCCACCTCATGAGAAAAATACACACGTACAATAACTTTGCATTGGTCTTATTTTTGTCAACATATTAAAATAACTGTCATTTATTGAACAACTACTTTATGCCAGACACTGTGTATTAATTTTATAGTATAAATATGTACCACAGATCTGTGAGGTAATGATCAATCATCCCTTATTTCACAGACGAGGGAACGCATATTAATTTGCACTTGGCCATCCTGCCCAGAATAAGTGATAAAACTTTTTTAAAATAAAAAGAAACAGGTCGAAGGTCATGCAATAAGAAAACCACGTGACCACTGGAGGTCTCAGCATGTGGCTTCCATCGAACGCTTCTCTTTTACGAAGAGAACCTCCTCGCCATGAGATGTTGAGTTGGGCAGCAAGAGTGACAATCGTTAACGTGTCGGAACAGAGAGTGTGCCTTTCTCACCTGCTTTCCCACCTTTCCTTACAGCCCCAAACCCACCATCTATCCGAGAGGAGCTCTGTACGGCCTCCCATGACACCATTACAGTCCACTGGATCTCGGATGATGAGTTCAGCATCAGCTCCTATGAGCTTCAGTACACCATATTCACTGGCCAGGCTAACTTCATCAGTAAGTCATGGTGTAGTTGGGGCCTGTGGCCAGAGATAAGGAAATGTAAGGAAGCAGTAAGCTGCTCAAGATTGGCCGGGGCGCCACGAGGCAAGTGTTTGTAAGACATGTCAGGTTGTTGAGTATAGTGTTTCTCGTAGACAGTGCAAGCTCCCCCAGGGCATTGCAAAGACCATATTACTGGGTGGACAAGCAAGGTGTGTATTTCCTTGCTGGGGCAGTCACGGGGGCCACTCCCATTTGTGTATGTAATCCTTGGCCTTTCCTCAGTTCATCCATGTCACTCTACTCATCCTGAGTCAGAACCCAGCGCAGAATTCATTCCTGGGTAACCACGCCACCGTCATTGCTGATTCTGTGTGTGTGAACATCTCTCTCCTCGGCTCTTCTTCCACTGCATTATCGTGATAAAATACATCACGTTCAAGGATGACTACTTCCTTTCCCGGACCTATTTGTGTCAGCGACTGTAGTGATAAGCCTTCTGCCTTTGTCACTGTACCCCCTCTCCCCCTCCTCCGAGAATGACACCAAATACAAAAAACGTGTCAGTGGGCCACAAAATGAAATCTGTTCAAAAAGCAGTCACTGAGCTCACATGTTATGATTTCACCTTCTGATGAATTGGAGCAAGACGAGGCAGAATAGAAACTTGACTCATCGATGGCTAGATAAGAGGGACCTGGCTGTGAGTTCCCCTCCCTGTGCGGGGGAGAACTGGAGAGCAGAATTAAAATGGGATTCGAGACCGGAACCAGTTCCCACCCTAAGGTGCACCCTGGGTTCCCGCCCTAGCCCGCAGAGCTGCAAAGTAGTAATTTCTTTTACCTTTGTGCTTGTGCTTCTGTGTCTCACTTCGCAGGCCCACACGAGAGGAATTTTCCCAATGAAACCCTCCCAATAGGCTTCCTTTTCCTGTTTGGTGCCAATGCTGGGCCACATGGTGGGCTGGGGAGGTGAGAGGACATTGGGGGTCACACTCGAAAAACACTTGCCTCGTGCAGCTCCAACCTAAGCCACTTGGCCTGGGCAGCTGTGCTCCTAGGTGTTTTTTTTTCAGCTTACGGAGTCACACACTCTAAGGCCTCCCTGACATGCTTTCCTGCCCTTGTCTGTCTGTCTCCTGCTCTGGCAAGTCTTACAGCCAGCAACTGAGCTTCTCCTTCCTGAGAGGGGGAAGGCAGTGGTCTCCAGGGAGCTGAGACATAAGTGCAAGCGACAAAGATCTAAAGGCTGTCCTCTCCCTTTTCAAAGATATATAGTCCTTTGTAGAAGAACTTAAAGGATAATTCTTAATGCCAATAGGATCATAGCGCCTTAGGATTGGAAGGAACCTTAGAAGGCCTTTAGGCTAACCTTCTTCCCTTCTACCAGACACCCAGTGGATGATTGTCCTGTCTCTACTGGAACATTTCCAGTTCCAGGGATGGGTAGCCCACTTCTAACAAAATAACTCATTCAGTGCGTTGTGCAGCTATAAACAAATTGTCAGGGCTTCCTTATGGAGGGCCTAACTCTTCCTCCTGGTAAATAACAACGACAATAAGAATTGATACGTGCATTCTGCTTTGTCATTTATAAACGCTCCCACATACATCATCTCACTGAGTCCTCATGAGTTCTTCCTTAGCCTTATGAAATAGATAATACTAATTCTATTTTATGGATGAAGAAGCTGAGGTTCAAATGAAATGAGTTGCCCAAGGTCACAGAGCTACAAACTCATGGAGTCAAGGTCCGAACGCAAGCCTGTCAGACTTCAAGCTTAATGTTTCTTGAATTAAACCCACAGCTACTGATTAGTCCCAGTCCTGCCCTTTTGTGCCTCACTAATGAACCTGATTCATCTCTCCATGACAGTTCTTCAGATAACTTTAGGTAGCTCTCGTGTACGTCCCGTCTAAATTTTCTCCTTTCCAGGCTAAACATCCTTAGTTCTTTGAATCGCTCCTTATGTGACATGGTTTCAGGCCCTTTACTGTCATGGTATCCTTTTTAGGAACATACTCCTGTGTGTCAAAGTGCTTTATAAAATGCACCGTCAAGGGGCGCCTGGGTGGCTCAACTGGTTAAGCACCCGACTCTTCATTTTGGCTCAGGTCATGATCTCAGTGTCCTGGGATCCGGTCCCGCATCGGGCTCTGTGCTCATCATGGAGTCTGCTTGAGATTCTCTCTCCCCCTGCCTCTCCCGCTTGTGCTTTCTCTCTCTAAAATAAATGAATAAAATCTTTAAAAAATGCGCTGTCAAAAAAGTGAATACAGTACTCCAAAAGTGGTCTGACCACCACAGAAGACAGCTGGATTATTTCTCTTATACATTAGCTGATGCCCCCCAGCCCCGAACCTTTTTATTCCAGTAGTCACATTGACGACTGAGTATTGACTACTGAGCATGTAGTCACTTGGAATCCCTAGGTCTTTCAAATCCTTGATTGTCTAAACCGAAATGCAACACCTTGAATTCATCCCTATTACATTTTGTCTGGTTAGCTTTGACTTCACATTCCAGCCTGCCAAAATCCTTTTAAATCCAGTTTCTGCCTTCCCAGCCTGCCTTCTCTGTCTTCTTCCAGTCAAGTGGAATAGGATAGGGACAGAGCCCTGAGCAAAATTCTGTCTGGCAATGGGCAGATGAGATGAAACTATTTTAGGTGCCCCTGGGTGGCTCAGTAGGTTGAGCCTCTGACTCTTGATTGTGGCTCATGGTCATGATCTCAGGATCCTGGGATCGAGCCCCATGTTGGGCTCTGAGCTCAGCAGGGAGTTTGCTTGTCCCACCCCCCCCCCCAAATAAATAAATAAATAAATAAAATCTTTTAAAAAAAGATGAGACTATTTTACTGGGAATATTCATGAAGATTCAAGGTCCTACCCTTATCTGTCGGTCTGGCCTACCACTGTTCTGCCACTGTTGATTGAACCTTGGCTCTGAGAGTTACTTTCCCTTGAGGTTTTTTCCACATTTTCTCTTCTTAAACCACTTTGTTGATATATAATCGGCATTCAAAAAGTTGTCCCTCAACAGATCAACAGACAAAGAAAATGTGGTATGTCCATATAATAAAATATAGTTCAATCTTAAAAAAGAAGGAAATTCTGCCATTTGTGACAACATGGATGAACCTGGAGGGCATTATGCTAAGTGAAATAAGCCAGACACAGAAAGACAAATACTACGTGATACCATTTATATGAGGAATCTTAAAATAATCAAACTCCACATTTTCTTTAACCAGAAATTTCTTCCTTGTCGACTAGAATTTTGTCTGGAGAAGCTATTCCCCTTATTTTTCTTTTTGCTTTTCTTTCTTTCTTTCTTTCTTTCTTTCTTTCTTTCTTTCTTTCTTTCTTTTCTTTCTTTTCTTTCTTTCTTTCTTTCTTTCTTTCTTTCTTTCTTTCCTTTTCTTTTTTTTTTTTTTAGCTTTCTCCCTTCATCTGTAACTATCTCCCCACCTCCTCTAAGATTTGGAATGGGCACAACCCAATAATGTTTCCGATGATGCTGTTAGCTGAATTCAAACAGATGTTTGGCTGATTGTCTTCCCCATTACTGTCTATCTTTCCTCTATTTCAATTTTGTGTTTTGCATTTTGAAAGCACTGGCTATACCCTCTGTCTGGCCAGGCAGCCTGTAACATACTGCCACAAAGATAAAACTTCTGTTTCCTCTCCTTTTCATTTCCATGCAAATGTTCTCCACCACACATTTAGACTCGGGTTCATGGATTTCCATATTGTGGTCTTTCCTGTTTGAACAAGGTATATACTTCCATTACCAGAATTCACTCCTCAACCCCATCTCGCCAAGTCCCATTGATACCCAGAAAATCCTCTTTTTACCTTTTCAAAATTTAGAAATGGTTTCAAAATTACAGAAAAGTTGTAAGAGTAGCACAAAGAATGCCCATATACTCTTTACCCAGATTCATCTGTTGTTAATATTTTGTCCCATTTCCTTTATAATTTGCTAGAAGTCCCCATCTCTCTCTATTTCTGAACCATTTGAGAGTAAATTGCATACATCATGACCTTTGACCACTAAATTCTTCAGTGTAGGTTTTCTAAGAATAAGGAAACTCTTATATAACTACAGTGTGGTTATCAACTTGAAGAGATTTGATACAATACTTTTTCTGATCCCGCCATTCATATTCCAATTTTGACAGTTGACCCAATAGTACCCTTTATAACATATAAAGGACCCGATATTGTCCTTTAGAGTCGAGGATCGGGTATTGCACTTAATTGTAATTATCCCTAGCCCCCTTTAATCTGGAACACTTCCTCAGCCTTTCTTTGTCTTTAACGACATTGACATCTAAAATCCCCTTTTATTTCTTTATTATACTGTCCCTTATTTTGGGTTCCTCTGATGTTTCCTCACGATTTATATTCAGATTATGCATTCATGTCTGGAATACTGCACTGGAGATGTTGCATCCTCCTTAGGACATCACATGTGGAGGCATGTGATATCCACTTGCCCTTCGTTGGGGATGCTAATTTTGTTCAGCTGGTTGAAGGCGTTGCTGGGTTTCTTCACCACGTAGTTACTACTTTTCTTTTTGCAACTAATAAGCAATCCATGTGGTGATACTTTGAGACAATGAAAATGTCCTGCTTCCTCATCAAACCCATCCTGCCCCCACTCCTGTTTTAGCATCAGTCAAAAATTCTTGCCTGGTCCAGTCTTTACTCTGACGATTGCAAAATGATGATTTTCCAAATGAGCGTTCCCTCCCCCATTTACTAGTTGGCACTCTGCATTCTACTGTAAGCAAAAGCCCCACCCTCTATTTATCTACTTCTCAGTATGGACTCATGAATTCTCTTTCTTTAGTGGTTTATAATTCTTCACTGCCCTTGCTTATTTTGATGCTCAGATTGTCCAGATTGAGCCAGTAAGGACCGTTTAAGCTGACTCCTGGGTCCTTAAATTCTCCCATCATTTTCTTGAGCACTTTACTTCTAGCAGAACAAAAGATTCTAGGCTCATATTGACCTTTTCCTGCCCCAGCCTTGAAATCAGCCATTTTTCCAAGGAACCCTGGTTCCTTTTAATGGGAGGATGTTATTAGAGAACAAGATCTGGGTACTAGAAACACACACATGTACCCATGTATGTATACATACGCACCCGCGTAATATACAGATGCACACACCTAACATACGTGCACATATGGATACACACACAGACACACACACACACACACACATCTATAGAAATCAAGAGTTCATACCAGTACCTCCAATTCCAGTCCATGCTCACGGGTTCTTTCTTGCCTTCCCCCGTTCCATATTGGTACGTTCCGACTTCACAGTGAGAACCCTGGCTCCCAACGACATCAACACACGTGCTCATTTGCTTAATCCCGTAATGTATCTAACAGTTTACAAGTCACTTTTCTTCTCTCAATCTTAGTGCTTTGCCCATACCATGACAGAAACAAACAATAGTTCAGGATTTGTTTTCAGTCCTCCTCCTTCCCCCTTCCCCTTGGTGTGGTTGTTTTTCATCTGAAGTGCAGTTGGGTTCATTTGTTTCACTTGCCTTCAGTTTTTGTCCCCACTCTTCCCATTCGTATTGATTTAATTGCGCTTTTCTGAATTTGTAAGGCAACAGGGTGTTTCCCAAAGGGAAAACGAGACAGAAAAGGTGTATTCAAACAAGTGCCCTTCTCTCCCCTATCTTTTTAATCCCATGCCCTTACCCCATCCCTTTGCCCACCGACTTCAAATATATGTATGTTCTCTTATTTGCCTTTCTTTCTTGCAAAAAAAAAAAAAAATAGCATACTATCCATGCTCTTCTGCAATTTGCTTTTTTTCAACTAACAGTATACCCTGGAAATTATTCCATATCAGTTAATTGCGATCTTCCTCATTCTTTTTCATAGCTACATAGTACTTCATTGTGAAGTTCGGTCTTTTGTTTTGTATTGTTAGAAGCATATGTGGAAGACCATTTATTTCTCTCTTTGTATTAAAATTCAATGTGCAGTTTATGATTCATACTGTGAATTGGTACATGGATAACCAAGCCCTCCAACATTATTCCTGGCCCTTATCCTTCTTCTCTTTTCATGAGCATGACTGAGCATCTTCACCAGTTATTCTTTCTAGAACATCTCTGTTTGCCCTCCATTATGCTTCTTTTTCTAGTTTTATTTGAGACTTTTTCAACTTCCCACCAAATTCATTATAAAGCCCTCATGATCAGATCTCTTTCAAAACACTCATGATTATTTTTTTCTAAAACACTCATGATTATTTTTAATTTTCAGCCTCACTAATTCCTTTACGAGTGCTGCATAGAAGTGACTAAATTCACTGCTCATTTTCCTTGCCCATTCCTTTGCATGCTTTGCTAGAATGGTGGTTAAAAAGCAGTAAACTGATTGAAAAGCAGATAACAGAACAGAGAAACCTCGATAATTCATAAACCAGAACGTCAACTCCTCTTTTACTCACAGTTAGCCAAATACATGTTTTTAATTATGCACATTTTTCTCTGTTTAAGTCAGTGTTTATGGTCCAAAGAGTTTCGAAAGCAGAAACCTAGATCTCTGAGTTTGGGAGGGAAGAAGGTTCCAGGCAACAATGTGCTCCTGGACCACCCAACCTCAAATGGGTATTAGAACCAGGAAGGGGCAAAAATGGGTAGTGTCAAGTGAGGAGACGGTAATGTTTGCTTTGGTTCTCATGCCATCTCCTTGGCCTCTCTATGATACCTTGGAGCCCAGGAGGGGGTGGGAGAGATGAGCCATAAGCCCTGAAAGCTTCGCTACCTTGCAGGGACAAAGCAACATTGTGTCCACCTCATGAATTGTCACGGAGTGGAGAGCGCAGTGGACTAGGGTGAGAGACCAGGGTTATACTCAGCACCATGACCATCTGTCTGTGGCCTTGGGCAAGTCACTTTTCTTCTCTCAATCTTAGTTTCCCATTTGTAAAATGAGGGAAATAGGGCATGTAGGTGTCCTGTTGGCTCTGAGATTCCATGTTCCTGTGCTCTCTGCCCAGCGCCTCTCCATCCATACCAGGCCAGGCTCAGCTGTCAGAGGATTGGACCTTGGGTGTAAAGATCCAGAGACTCCATGAAAGTGATGATTCTGTGACTTTTGTAGAGTGGCCTTTCCCATATTATCGGGCAGAAAACTGAAGTCACCTAATTTTCACTAGTGGTGGCATTCAACTGCCAGAGGCAAGGAGCCTGGTGTAAGCCTAGCTCCGTGGGAGGAAAGAGACAGGAGATATTTAGCTCACTCTGTCTCCTGGGACTCAAAAGAAAACAAAATGAAATTCACTTTTTTTTTTTTTTTTTCGGTGGTGGTAGCGGAGGTCAGGGGGGCTTTTGATGAATTTTCAATGTGCTTCTCATCCTATCTCTATTACCTCCTGGTTAATGTCCTTGTCTCCCTCCCTCCCTCCACAGGCCTGTACAATTCAGTGGATAGCTGGATGATTGTGCCCAACATTAAACAGAACCACTACACAGTGCATGGACTTCAGAGCGGGACCCGCTACATCTTCATTGTTAAAGCCATAAACCAAGCAGGCAGCCGGAACAGTGAACCCACCCGACTAAAAACAAATAGTACGTTGGGGTGATTCCAAAAGGAGAGCTCCGTTTTCCTCTCCGCAGGGACCCACAGCAGTGCAAGAGAGCGGAGGCACTGAGTAGAGGAGCTTTAATAGTCTATGCTTTGGGCGCAGGGTTTGTTGGTGCCCTTGGGAAATACATGAACACAAAGATGTACACAAAGTATATGTAGTAGTAGCTGGTGTTTGGGGAGGGTGTTAGTAAAGGGGTTTTCTCTGCACCCCATCCCATGCTAGGGGAACAGTTGTGTAAGGCAGCACTGTTTGGAATAATCTGGTAGAATCCTTCTGCAGAGAAGCCATACCTGTTAGGAATGCTTCTGACCTAAGGTGATGGGAAATCCAACTAACTCGGCTTAACAAATAGTATTTGTGAGTAGCTAAAACAGTATTTTTTTTTTCTCTTTCTCACATAGCAAGAAGCTTGAGGGTAGGCAGTTCGGGCCAGTGCAGCAGCTGGTTCTGTGATGTTGTCACAGACCCAAGCTCCTTCTCCCTTTGGGTATTGACTTACTGTTACATGGCCACAATACGGCCCTTGTGACCGCCAGATGCCATATTTCCTCTTAAGATAGGAAGAAGGGGAGAGGGTTGGTGCACAGGATGGCTATCTCTTCTATTGGGAAAGCCTGGCACTTTTCCAGAAGTGTCCCCAACCCTGTCTGACTTCTGTTTCCATCTACTTCCATCTTACTAGCCACCCCTAGCAGCAAGAGAGGCTAGAATATCTCGCTTTTCTGGCCTCTATGGTGAAAGAGGAGAAGGGGGAGTGTGTTCACCAACAGTGTCTGCCATGGACCCATTTTGTATAATACACCTCTTGCCATACCCAGCAATTGGATTCTAGTCATTTGTTTCATCATATGGTTATAAGGAATCCTCTCTCACGAATGATCCTACACAACAAATGTGTTCTCTGATCATTCCTGATCCATCAGTCACTCTAACGAAGTTACCTAATGATATGTTATTTACATCCCCATTGTAAGAGAGTAGAAAGATGGTCTTCACTGAGTTCTTCTCATTTTTTTTTTGTTCTGCCACCAACCAGCAATGACCTCATCAGTTCCCCTCACTTTGTCTCACCTCAAATACTCCTTCCCCCAAGACCTACTCAGATCCCAAGCCACCCACTGAAATAAAGCAGAGTATAAAACATACCTGAGAACATGAAAGCCCGAGAGCCCCCTCTTAATTTGATAACCCGTTGAGGGAGGCAGCTTATTCTTGTTTTATTGAAAATGGTGGCTTCAGGCCCTACTTCCTTAATATAATCCAAATAGCAGCCAACTTGCACGGGCCCAAGAATGATCGTCCTATCAAGAATCCCCTGGTAGCGATAGTCCTGGAGGACAGAGATGGCATTCTTAAATACTTTCCCATGCATTGTCTTTTTTTTTTTTTTTTTTTTACTTTTTTTCAGGCCAACCCTTTAAACTGGATCCCAAAATGACTCACAAGAAGTTGAAGATCTCCAATGATGGGCTGCAGATGGAGAAGGATGAGAGCTCTCTGAAGAAGAGCCATACCCCGGAGAGGTTTAGTGGCACAGGCTGCTACGGAGCAGCGGGAAATATATTCATTGACAGTGGCTGCCACTACTGGGAGGTGGTCATGGGCTCCTCCACCTGGTGAGTAGATCCCACTTTTATTTTTTCTCCTCTTTTCCTGCCATTAGGTTCCTGGGAGATCCAGGTCCATAGCACGAACATAGTACCCGCAGGTCAAGGTTAAGAGGCAGGTGATGAAAACCACGCCTAGTAAAATTGGCCAGCTGTCACAAAACCAAAAAATATAAAATCTTGGGAAATACACTGGGCCAGGAGTTGGAAATTCCTCCAGCGCTCTAACTGCTGACTTCGTAAAGCCCTCGTGCTATCAACATTATGGGTCTAAATGTAAACTATTTAGTAAAGGAAGAAGCATGCGTCAGATTTCTTATATATCCCATATGGTGCCTAGTACCACTCAGATCATTCATAAGTGTTTATTTCTCTCTCCTTTCAACGGTCTCACAGGTATGCAATTGGTATTGCCTACAAATCAGCTCCCAAGAATGAATGGATTGGCAAGAACGCCTCCTCGTGGGTCTTCTCTCGATGCAACAGTAACTTTGTAGTGAGACATAACAACAAGGAAATGCTGGTGGATGTGCCCCCACAGTTGAAACGTCTTGGTGTTCTTCTGGATTATGACAACAACATGCTGTCTTTCTATGACCCAGCTAACTCTCTCCATCTTCATACTTTTGACGTGACCTTCATTCTTCCAGTTTGCCCAACATTCACAATCTGGAACAAATCCCTAATGATCCTGTCTGGCTTGCCTGCCCCAGATTTTATTGATTATCCTGAGCGGCAGGAATGCAACTGCAGGCCTCAAGAATCCCCTTATGTTTCTGGGATGAAAGCTTGCCATTAAGTTTCCAGAGAGTGTATAATTCACTGGCTCTCCAGTCCAGCAGTTCTTCCCCTCCTAAACCTCAGTTAGTGTCCAATATACAAGATACAAAATAAAGTTCATCTGAAGCATCCAAAATAACTAGATATTATAGATTTAATTTTCGTGCATTAACGCTTATATTCGAATTAATGTATTGAGTCTCTCAGAACGAATTATCTGAGGAGTCTGGGTTCAAGCCATTGGAGGAGAAATTTAGAGAATACCTCTCTTATCATTGGAGAATTAAAAATTCCCAGTGATTTAGGAGTATAAATGATATTGGAAGGAATTAGGATAATTCTAAGTAAATAATGTAGAAAGATGCTCTGAACAAGGGGCTAGCCAGCTGGAAAGGTGTGTGTGGAGGGTGTCAGCCTTTCTGGCACTGGCCAGTTTGGCCAAGTAGAATTTTGAAGTGTCGAAGGATCACATATTATATGTAGTTTTTGATAAAAAGCCTACAATCAAGGATTTATTATATGAAGAACATGTATGTGTATATATAATATATATATAAAATGAATACATAATATATGTTATGTATTCATTTTATAATTATATATACATAATAAATTTTTTGATTTGCTCATTTGAGTGAGAAATATACTGGAAGGAAAATTAAGTTATATCGTTCATTTTTGTCCCCTAAAGGGAACATCATCAAAATCAGGCCAACATTTCCTCCCTCCCTCCATCCATCCGTCCCATTCTCCCTCCTGTCACACACACACGTGCAATAATGACATAGATGGTCGGAAGAGCTCTAAGGTGGATTAGGAGAGATTGGGGGACAAGATTGCACAAGAGATGCTATTGCTGGATAGAAAACTGATCCAAGTAGAAGCACAGTTTCACTGAGGCTACTTAATGGAGGAGGTTCCTTTGAATTGTTAAAAATTCCGTCACAGAATGTCTCAAAGAAATACCGTCTTATTCCTCTCAAATACATACAGTTACTAGAATTAGGCTAAAAAAAAAAAAAAAGAGTTGCATAATGGATGTTCTTTAGGAACTTTATTTACTTAATCAGGAAGAATGGAGTGTTCTAGATGAAACAACCATTTGCATATAAATATACTTGTATTTTCGGATAAAACACTTCTGAAGTGCTTCAGAATGCCGGAGACCAGTCTGTTTTACTAAACAGGTTAAAGAATCGTTCCTCTTGCGATCTTGTTTACACTAGTCATCTGCTTAGCGGACCCTTCAGTGGCAAATGCAAATATAACTTTCATCCATCCCAGTCTTCCTCGCTATTGTTGAAGGGCATCAAGTTTTACGGTGTGTGCTTTTGTCAGTTCCACCGCAGGGACTGGGGATGTCAGAACCAGAGCTTTCTCCTTCCCAGGAGATAAGTCCACCTCAAGGAGTCTACTTCTCGGGAGTTGCAAAAATATTACTTTTGTACAAAGCGGTAGCTGTCCCAAGCCACCAGACGAGCCTTGAAACAATGCCAAAACGTCTCCCCTCTTCCTTCCGACCACCTCGGTGGACATTCATTCATTCATTCATTCAACAAACTACTAGATGCTGGGTACCACTCTGCTGCTGATGTATTGATAAAAACACGTCCCTTGCTGTCAAATGCCTTACTATTCTGTAGGAGAGACAAAATATCTATATAAATCCCCTAAATAACAGCTTTGTATTGTCTGTTCACCTAACAGGGAAAGCAGGACTGATGCGCATACAGAGGGCAGGCTCAAACTTATGTTATCTAGCAGCAACATCGGCCTTTTGGTTGAAAAAACTGTATGTCATTTCTGCTAATTAGGAAAGGTGCAACCTCAGTCAGATCCAGCAGTGCTGGGAGCTAGCTTGCTGCCGTGGAAAGCCTTTGGACTAAAATAATCCGAGTTCTTCTGCCATTTCCTAGCGGTGTGACCTGGGGTATGCACGTCACTTCTCCGAGCCTCTGTTTCCTCTTCTGTAAAATAATACCTACCTCACAAGGCTGTTGCAAAGATTTCAAAAGATAGCACATGTAAACTGCCTAGCACAGCACCTGGCATGTAGTGAAGTGCACAAGAAATATTAACCTCCTCCTCCCGGCCCCGGTCCCAGTACAGTGTAGCGGTGCTTTAAAATGATGCCTTTCATTTCTCAGTTACTCTGGTCTCTCCTCGAGGGCTTAGCCCCCAGTTTTTAAACAAAAGAAATGATTTCCCCACCCCACCCCCCCCTTCAGAAAACCTCTCACTGGCTCCCATAGCATTCAGTAGAAGGTCCCATTTACCTAGGGTTTGGCTTTTCAGGTCCCCGTTTGCTTTCCCAGCTGCATCCTTTGCCACTTTCCTCCTTCCACTTGTTACTCTAGACAAGGTCAACTCTTCATACAAGTTGTTCTCTGGGCCTAGAATAGAAACATTACTAAAAGTTCTGATGCCCAGAGTGAACAGGAATTGTTCTGACATTGAGGGAATCGTGTGAAAATGCTATAAATGCAGAACACACCCCCTCCACCCCAGTCCAATTCCCTTTACCTTATCCTCGGGGCTCCCCAGCTATTCATTTTTTTGGGCCCTTTAGGTTTTAGTGGCCTGGGACAAAGCTTCAATTTTCCCTCCTTACATTTGACCCTAGCCTAGACTACCTTTCCCCACCCTGCCCCTCTCAACCAGATTAACTCTTGACCCCCTCCCCCTGCCCCTAGACTGGGGTATGTTCTCATCTGAGCTCTCATGGCACCCTGAGCGTTCCCCACCCCCTTCTCAGCAATAATCACCTTGCACAGCAGTGTTTTTCAAAGTCTGGTCCTTAGACCGCCTGTTAGAGTCACCTTTGGTGTTTGTTAAAACAATTGATCCTAGACCCCACCCCTGATCTACTTAATTGGACTATCTGGGCACATAAGTGGAATTTTACATTTTGAACAGGTTCCCAGGTAATTCTGATGTATAATAATCATCTTCCCTACTAGACTGTGAATACCTTGAGGGCAGGGACTGTGTCTTTTGTTGTTGTTGTATTTTTTAATACTCGGCATGGTGTGTGGAACAGAGTGGTTGCCTGACTAATGTTTATTGAATGAATGTATGAATGACGAATGAATAAGCAAAGTTTCCCTGTTGTACTCTGATATCCATACCGGTGTTTGTTATTTCCTGGGCAGAAATTTTGGTTACTTCTCCATTGGGCTATGTTAATATTATTTTGCAAATGTCCCAGGACTCATACATATAAATGACTATTGTCTGCCTCAGAAGCTCTTTGGAAGTTAACTTGGGGAATTGTCTAGAGCATGTGGCACCATTCTTTTCAAGAACTTTCCAATCTTTTCAAACTTCGTTCTTTGAAGGTGGATTTAAGTTTGGGCTACAGCCAAAAATCACTCAGAGCTTAACCTACTGAATAATGCAGGAAATTAAACTGGGTTTGAGGTAAGCAATGACGTTTCTGAGCCAAATAATGAAAAGTGCTTTCCAAGAAACAACATGGTGGTAAAGTACACCTGTGGGGGGTGTGGTGAGTCCTGGAGACTTCAAGGCTTTCATAGATTGTGGCAATGCCAGGGACCTTATTGACTGCCTCTAGCAAAAATAAACCCAGTTGGACAAAGGGAATAGGACCTGTATTTAACATCTTCAAGGAAGGTGACGCCCTCAGTTTTCATTGTTGTTGCCCTACTCAATCTATTCCCCTACGATCCTTTCTGCTAGCAAATTATTCTTTCTGTCTGCAATTTATGCTTGTTTCCACTTTTTTATATTGTCTTATTGAAGAAAGCACAAAATTAATCAAAATAAAGTTAAACCTGTTTTGAGAATATGAAAGAAATTTTAATGCCACATTGGAGTTGTGACTACTTGTAAGAATTGCTGCATCTGTATGTGTTTTTACCATGTAATTCCATTGTGTAACTTTGGATGCAGTGAAATTCAGATTTCAGCAAAATCACTTTTATGTTCTTTTCAGCTTAAATACACTAGGTGAATTTTCTAAGCTTCCATGGTTTACATATTTATATATGACTACCTGGATGGAGCAATCCATGGATGGACTTTTTGATAAGCTCAAATATTTGATACCCTTTCCTCTACAGAATGGAAATGTGAGGCTGACAGATAAGAACCACTCCCATGCTTATTTCAATTCCTGAAGCCAATTGCAGCCTTGGAGCTGTTGGCTGTATTTGGCTGTGTATTACAAGTTGGCCAGGTGGACCGCCATCAGGGCAGGTAAAACTGCCTTTTACAGTCTGGTCTGCCAGCTTCAGACATATACTGTGTTGTTGTTGTTGGCTAGAATATTTATTAGACTATTGTCGGACTATTTTTTATTGAATATTTTATCCCAGGCTTGTTTGTACTGGGAGCTCTGGACCAATAGTGTCTCTCCTAGTGACAGAAATCTGAGCATCTGTGGATTACACAGCCTCATCCTTCTAAAATATCCCAGCCATCCAAAATGCTATATTATGAATTAAATAAATATATATGTATTCATGAGTTCTCGATTGTCTTTCACTGGGGTTTAAATTGGGGGAAGATGAAAAGAAAGATGGCCGTGGGTTACTGGAATTGTCTAAATGACTTGGGGGAAATCAGATACCATATAAAAGGTAGAGATCTGGGCAGAGAAGATCCAGGGGGTCCAGAAATCGGGATCCCATCATGAAGACTGGTTTCCAGGAGCAGACAACAGTCAGGAAGACTAAAGAAATGAAGGTACAAGGCCCAAAGAGACACGCACATTACTTTTTAGGGATTGAAGCAGAAACTGGGAATTCAGGAATAACAAAGAAAATCCCACAGCTGGAACCTATTGGTTAAGGTCCGAGTAGGGCCAGAAGTGACTTGAAATAGGTTGTCAGAACAAGGGCCTATAGAAATGATGGCCCCAACACAAGAAGATTAAAATATAAAAGAGACAAGAATTTGGAATATCAGGGCCCTAGTGGTCTAACTGGAGAGCAACCTAGGCAAAGGCCAAATATGGGGCTATTACCCACAGCTAAGATTGGGATGTGACGTTTGGAAAGTCTGGTTCTATTTGATAGGCCAGGCCAGAGAAGATACGGGGTTCTTTATGTTCCCCTACCTAGGAATAGGGTTCCTCCTGGAGTCCCAGTGAAACTGAGCCTGTAGGTGGGGGTGAGGTGATCTGTTTATAAAGATTAGGAGTTACAGAGGCCATCAAGTCGGTTGTTACATGGACAGTGGAAATGTATACAGCATGATAGCTAATGAGAATGACTCTCCTCCACTGTGAATTTCCAGGGGTGGAGGATCAAGGTGGTCTTCCTATAACTGTTGGGCATGATATGCAAATTACAATTGTGACTGGCCTGGACGGGTCATTCAAGAGGCATTCATTGTGTTCCCAGTATTCCTCTCATTTCTCTGGGGGACATACTAACATGAAAAAAGTATTCCTAACATTTATAATCTAGTGGGGCATCCAATTCAATAATTCATCCCAGATAGTTTTTAACCTACAAACTCAAATTACTCATGGTAGCTGAAAAAGGAAGCCTTTACAGAAGACACAGGGGTGAGAGTAGAAGCTCTTACCAGACTTGCACATAGGACATGCATAGTAAATGCTGATTGAATAGAAATAGAACCTGATAAGCAGAATGACAAGCAGGCCACCTTGTACACTATGAAGTCTGTCTTAGGTGAACTTCACAGCACCACTTGTATAATCCCTCCTGGGCACATATCTCTGGTCCGGCATCCCCACAATTGCCTCTTTGTAACAGGCAACCGTTTTTTAAGGCCAGTCTTCTTCAAAGGGAATAATTACAAGAACTAATAAATTAGCCGTCGATAATGTGCTAATGGAGGAGGATGGGGGAAATTCACACCTCCTCCAGCTTCTCACTCTACCTCTTCCTTCCTTCTCAGAAAATAAGAAAATGTTAACAAGAGCCTTCTAGAGACAATGCTTTTGTTGTCCAATCTGGGGGTTTGGACAAGGTGGGGAGGGCAAGCTGTAGACTTGCAGGTTTGAAAGGGTCAGCCAGCAATGCTCTGGCAGGCTTGTAGGAGACATATTTGGGTTGTCTTTAACTCTACTTCTACTTTAACTCTACTAGCATTTACTATGTATGTCCTATGTCAGGGTAGCCTTGTCCACAGAATGCAGAGGATCTGCTACTCCTCCAGCCAGATTGAAGTCCCAGAAAATGGAATTTGGGCTGGTTTTCTCTTTCATGTCCAGTGGCAGGAAAAAGCCATTATGATCTACACATCTTTTTGCCCAGCTTAACTCCCTTGGTGATAAGGGAGGGTGTTGTGATACACCAGAAATGTGCAATTCACAGCAAGCAGCTGTCAAGCACCCAAATCCAAGGCCTGAGTGATTTAGCAGGTAAAGGTACAATGGATCATTTGTTTGATTCAAACAGTTTATTATTTACACAATGAAAGAAAAAGTAGTCCAAGGTTCCTGCTCCTAGTGGTCCTTGTCCCAAACACCAAAAAGGATGACACCGAAAAAAGGGATCAGAGGACTGCAATGGTAGTTGTGGGACATCCCTTTGCTAAGAAGCCCATTATAGTATGTAGCTCTATTCTGAGAGGGACGAGTCAGGAAGTCTCTTATCTCATCAGATCCCAGGAGGTGGGAGGGGATGAAAAACTCTTGACAGCCTTCCAGGGGATGGGGGGATAAGGAGGCAGTGGGAGAAAAGCAGCAGTGGCCTTGAAGCAGCTCCTTATAGGCCTCCCATCCTCTAGTGCCCTGGGAGGATCACAGGCGTTCTGCCAAGACTCAGATTAGTTATGGTTCAAGCCTTTGCCTGCAGGACCTCTGTAGATAGTGTGAGGCTGCCTGGGTGCCATGGACGAGCTGTTCTCGTACAGCAGCTAGCTGAACACACAGGTACCTTCCCTGGTGTGGGGGGGGAAGCCAAAGGAAGCAAAGTCAGGGTCTGTTGAGGAACTCCCCCCCTCCCTCCCTTCTGCTGACCTTCCATTCACGTCCTTGCACTCTGCTCAGTGTCTTTGGGGTTGGGATGGTGTGGAGGCAGGGATTAAAGGAACAACAGGACACACAACAAATTCAGACCTGGCAAAATTCAGTACCAAGGCCAGAGAATCCCAAAGCGCAAGTCCTTTGCTATCTCTGGCTTAGTTTTTCAACTAGAAATTGAAATGTATGAGTAATTTCTAAGGTCCCTTTTAGCTCTAACAGTAGGCATTTCCATAAATGCAAATTTTCTGAATGTAGTAGTAGGAGCCTAATCTGCATACCTACCCCAAGAATGTTGGGACATCAGGGCAGATCATCAGGAACCTATGACTAGAAGAGAAAGGTAGATAACATTGCTGTTACTTTGGGACCTCCGTCAGACTCCTTTTCAAGGTGACTGTACTCCTTTTTACACACTTCTTTTCACTCAGAGCTCCCATGCCAGTCTCACCCACTTATATTTGACACCATTATTTTTGAGCTTTCCACTTCAGCCCTCTTCCCCTGTTTTATTCACTAACTGTACAAAATACAGATCCTGCTCTAGTTAGTCAGGTCTCAGTTTCAAATTTCAGGTTAGCTGTCTGACAGTTTTCCACGTATCCATGTAGGAAATTGCCAAAGACATTCCACTTTCCAAAGGCAGAACAGGACACTTGATACAGAAACCAAGGTTCCTATGTGCCACCTTCCCCAATCACAGCCTTTCTTCCTCAAACTTCCACAAATATACTCCTTACATGGAAGAGAGAGAGTCTTGGCACTTATCATGCAATTACTCACTTATTCATTCATTCAACGAATAGTTTATTGACAGAATCTTCGTGTCAGGGGCTGGAGTTCAGTGATGACTGAAACACATAGTCTCTGTCCTCATGAGACTCATAATAATCTAGAGGGGAGACAGACCACCGATGAATGAACCTTTGTAATAATAGGGGCTATCACTGATTGCTTACACGTCCCTGACACTATTCCAAGCATTTGAAATGTAGTAACTAATTTAATCCTTCCAGCAACCCTAGGAGCTAAAGACTATTATTGGCTCCATAGAACATGAAAAGTTAATCCCTGTGCCCTTGCCCAGACCGGTAGATTCCGTGAGGCCTGGTGAGCAGCTAGCAAGGCTCCTGGCCTTAGCTGCCTTTGGCGCGGGGGTAAAGGAGTTTAAGGCCCAGCACCTCAGAAATGATCCCGGCCAGTGGCGCCAGGATTTGGGGTTCACCAGGAAGGATTCCCAGGACTGTGCCAGACACCCTCAAAACCGCCCCCGCCAAGGCTTTCCCATTCTCTTTTTTCCTCCCCTTTTCCTCCCAGTACCCCCCCCCAAGTACTCCCCCTTTCCAGGCCGGCCCCTCCCTCTGAGCCGCCTCTTCTCTGAGTCATTTCCCCTTCCCCGCCCCAAAGACCTTGGCTCTCTCTCTGGAGCCCTTCCCTCTGGCAGGAAATTGAGGAAGGGCCAACTAGCTTTGAGAACCAGGTGAGCGCTTTTCCCAGCGGATGAGAAACGCCCCCTCCTCCCCCCACCGCGTTCGGAGGGACAGGAAATCGAGGGAGTTCCCGCAGCCCCGGCAGCTGGCCTCCCTGCTGCCTGAAGGCCCTAGTGGCCGAGCGTGGGAGGTGCCCCGCCCCGCCCGGTGTCTCCTGGGATGTGAGGAGGGAAGGGGCGGCCGCGGGCTCAGGCGGGGTGAGCTGAGCGCGCTGGGGCGGGCACTCGCTGCGGGACAAGCTGGGCCACGGAGCCCGAGCTGGAAGCGGGAGATGCGCATGCGTGGAGAGGTGCGCAGAGGTGCCGACAGGAGCGGCTGTGGGGGGGCGTGGGGGCCACGCGCGCGTGTGACGACTTACAGGGGTGGGTGTGGAGGTGTGCGTGGAGAATGGCAGCGCGTGCGTGTGGGGGTACGTGCGTGTAGGCCTGCGTCAGGGGGAGGGGAGAGCGGGAAGGACAGCTGACTGACGGCGGGGGTGGGACTGAGGTGAAGATGTCCGCGCAGCTCGGGCCGACAGAGCCTAAAGTCCTGACTCTTAACTTTTATTTTCAGAGGTGGGGAGGGAGGGAAGACATGACCCCTTTGAAAATCCGGGAAAACTGTTGACCATCTCCTGGGGGAAAAAAAAAAGGCACACAGGTTGCATGCAAGCAGGGAGGGCTCCTGGGCCCGTGGACGGCCATCCGTGGTCCCCAGATCATGGCTTCAAGTGGGGAGAAACCCCTATTGGTCACTTTAGGATCTACCATCGTGTCTTTGGATTGTGTGAGAGGAGGAACGGGACAGGTGACTGAGCTGTTGTTGCCTGCTCTCTCTGCGGGCCCACCTCGGCTCCGCGTCCCTTCGAGGCTGGGTTTGCTGGGCCTCTGGGTCCTGGTGGCCTCGGAGAGGGGTGACAAGGCGGGATCACCCCCCTTCCCGCCTCGTGAACGACTGGAGGAGGGGACCTCGTGGCCATCCCCTGAAGCCGGGGCGCGGGAGGTGGGGGGCGATCTCGTTAGCCTCAGCCCTGCTGGTGAGCGCCTTGCTAAGGGTGCAGCGCAGGGACTGGGAGCGCGCCCTTGTTTGATTGCCATCCCAGGGTCTCGACAGCCTGTGTGGAGTGTTGGAAGGAGGACTCTAAAGTTGGCGCTTTGGGCGGGGAGACCGGCTTGGGTTCTGATCCCATCTTTGCCATTAACTAACCGTGGAACACAAAGCAATTGTCCTCATCTTCCCGGGTGTCACTTTCCTCATTTATAAAACAGGGTTGTTGGAAGTGTAACCAAGACTACAATAAATTCCCAGCACACGGAAGCATTTAATAAATGGCAGCAAAAGTAGAAATATGTAGATTTCCAGAGAAGTTAAATTAAACATTTTATTCTGGAAGAGTGTATTAAACTGATGGTTTCTTTTTGATCTAATCTAGGCACACTTGGTTGTGCCATCTTCATACAAAGCCCACCAAGCCCATTCCATAAAGTCACACGCCTGAAGTAAGTGGGACTTTAATTTGAATTCTTTGCAGCATTCAGGTAGGTAATGATTAGCCCACTATCAGCTCTCACCTGGATGGCAGCGTTAGTGTTGAAGCCTTCACGTGGGCCCTCCTCCCTCCCATGGTCTCCCTGTTGCAGTCAGAGTTACCTTTCCCTCTGAGTGACAAAGTAACCTGCTGGTTCAGAGCACTGACCTTGATGTCTGACAGATCATGTTCACATTGCAGCTCCACCCTGCTCCACCACCTTCTGGTTGTGTGATCTTGGACAAATCACTTCAGGATTTAAGAATCCTTTCCCTTAAACGACAACAACAACAACAACACCACCAAACCAGAATCCTTTCCCTTATCTGTAAAGGGGATGGACAATGGTGGTCCCTGCCTCATTTAGGAGTTGTGAGAAGTTACAGAGATAATGCATGCAGAGTGGCCCATAGTAACTGCTCAGTAAAGTGGCAGATTAAAAATGGTAAGAGCAGCGAGGCTGCTAAGGAGAGAGTGGTTGCAGTGGTATACCATGGAGTCTAGACTGGCTACGGAGTAAAGGGATGAGGTGGGAATGAGCTGGAGAATGGAAGAAGTCAAAGGATGGGAGATCTTGATGAGAATGAGGAGTGGGTATTCTGAGCACCCAGAAGTAATAAGGGTGGGAGCTTGTAGCCAGAGATTGAGAGAGTGGAGTTCAGGAATTCTGAAGAGGAACAGTCCCATGTTTAACAGGTGGTCTGGAAAACTAATGGCTAGAAATGGCATGTGAAGTGACATGTGATCAGGGATTGCAGAAGTAGAGATCAAGGGACAGTGAAGCTCGAGTGTTGGGTTAGTCATCCGTAGTCATTGAGGTTGCTTATATGATGGCAGGGATTGGAATGGAGAGGAAAATGGAGCTAGTGCCAAAGCCAAGGTCCACCCTGATGAACAGGGAGCGGTCATTTATTTTGCAAATATTTACTGAGCTCTTGCTAGATGTCAGGATATAACAGGACAGACAAAAGTCCTAATCGCACAGAGCTTCCAGTCAAGGGGGGGTGATAATTGGCATTAATAATCCCACCCAAAAATAGAAGACTGCAGACTGTGAAAAGAGCTATAAAGGGAAAAAAAGAGGGGTTATATAAGGGCTTATAGCAGGAGGACCTGACCCTGTCCAAAATGTCAGGGAAGGCTTCCCTGAGGAAGTGATGAGAACTGAAGGATCAGTTGGGGTAGATAGAGGCGGATGAGGGGTGCGTGGAGGAAGTGTCCCAAGTAGAGGAAATAAGCATGTGCAGAGACCTGAAGGTAGAATATGTATAAGGGACTTGAAGAACTGACAGGCATCTCCTGTGACTAGGGCATATTAAGCAAGGGGGGGAGCTGAGGCTGAATGGCAGGCGGCAGGCCTCCTTAATTATTTTAGGTTTTATTCTAGGAGCAATGGGACTACACCTATTAAAGGGTTTTAATTAGGTGAATGACATAATCAGATTTCTCTATTTGTATGTTAATTCTTCCCCCCCAGTTTTATTGAGATATGATTGAGATATAACATTGTTTAAGGTGTAGAACATAATGATTTGATACATGTACATATTGGAAAATTATTACAATATTTCTTAAGTAATGCATAACTATATGCTCATTATAAAAAATAATCAAACACAGAAGTATGTAAATTGTGAAAATCTAGTTTGTACTTTTGTGTGTATACATTAGAATATATGTATGTATATATACACACATATATGTGTACATTGTTGTATTTGTATACAATATAATTATATATATAAAATATAGCAACTGGCTTTTTCCACTTAACAGTGTGTCTTTGACTTTTTCCATGTCTTTATTTTTTAATTACTCAGTAATATATAAGTATATTTTCATGGTAAAAGATCAGAACAATATACAGGTATAGAGAGAATGAATTTTGAAACTTGCCTTTCCTGCTCCCTCCCTATTTGTCATCCCACCAAAAAACAAAACAAAACAAAACCATCAACAGTTTGGTGAATATCCTTATGGTATCCTTTCCATGCATTTATATTAAAAAAGAAGTACTTATACACATATAGAATTTTTTACATAACTGGAGTCATTCATATTGTTATGCTGCTTTTAAATTTCTTATTTATTGACTTAATTCACATATGACACATGAATATATACACTTTTCTTTCAAAGGATTAGAGTTTTAAAGGGAAGGCTAAAAGCTTCTGTCACTGATTTCCTCCCTGCCCCTCCTCCTCCCTACTCACTGTTTGGCTTATCTTCTCTTAGACTTTTTCTGTTCATTTGCAAACATTCTCTCTCCCTCCCTCCCTCTCTCTCTCTCTTCCTCATACACACAGAATATATAGTATTATTTAGTGTTATTAAAAACTATAAATTGTATTGTGCTTATATGTATTGCTTTGCTACTTGCTTTCACTCATTATGTCTGAGAAATTTTCATGTTAGTACATATACATCTAACTTGTCCTTTTTCACTGTTGCATAGTATTCTACAGAATAGATAGGCTATAATTTGTGTAGCGATTTCCCCACTGACATGGTTATTTCCAACTTTTTTGTTAATATAAAACGCACTGCAATGTAAATCCTTGTACGTGCCTCTCTCTTTCCTTTCGCTACTGACTTCTAAATGCTATCTTTAGTCAATACTAGATTTTTATGCATACTTAGGTTTATTTCAGGATTCTCTATTCAGTTCTACTGATCCATTTATTTATACCTGCATTCATACCACATTTTTAATTTCTATAGTTTTATAACATGTTTAATATCTGGCACGGAAAGAGCCTCCTTTTTTCTTCAAAATTTTTTTGTTATTCTTGCATATTTACTTTTTTATAAGGATATTAGAGTGAGATCATCATACCCATATAGAATCTTATTGGGGATTTTGTTGACATTGTCCTGAGTTTATAGATTTAACTGGGGAGAATTTGCATCTTTACATTGAGTCTTCCTTTTTATGAATAAACATGGCTCTCTATTCAAATTTTTAAGTTCTTTAGTAATGTTTTATAATTTTCTTTCTTATAATATGTCTTGAACATACCTTGTTTGGGTCATTTCTAGATACTTTATAGTTTTTGTTGCTACTATTAACAGGATTTTTTCTTTCATTTTATAATTATTATGGGTATATAAGAAAACTATTGAGTTTTCTATGAAATCGTGTGTCCAACAACTTTACTGAATTCTGCTTTATTTCTAATAGTTCGTTCATTGATTCTATTGGATTTTCTAGGTAGGCAAACAGATTATGTGCAAATATTGATAGTTTTGTCTCTTTGTCTTCAACCTGTATACTATGTGCATTTTTTTTTTTTTTGCCTGAATGCATTGGCTAGGACCCTGTATAAGATTGAATAGTAGCAATGATATCAGACATCCTTATCTTATCCCTCCCTTTAACAGATATGCTTCTAAGTGAAATAAGTCAGTTAGAGAAAGACAAATACCATATGATCTCTGTCATATGTGGAATTTAAGAAAGAACACAGATGAACATATGAGAAGGGGAAAATTAAAAAAGGAGAGAGGGAAACAAGCCGTAAGTGACTTTTAATGACAGAGAACAAACTGAGGGTTGATGGAGGGAGGTGGGGGAGGGGATGGGCTAGATGGGGGATGGGTATTAAAGAGGGCACTTGTGATGCCACTGGGTGTTGTATGTAAGTGATGAATCACTGAATTCTACTCCAGAAACCATTATTGCACTATATGATAACTAAAAAAATTTAAATTAAAAAATAAGAATGCTTCTAAAATTTCATCAAGTATGATGCTTATGGTGGGTTTCTGGTAGTTGCTCTTTATTAAATAAGTTTTCTTTAATGCTTAACTTTTTTGGGGCTTTCTTTTTAAAAGCAAGAATGGGTATGAAATTTTGTCATTTGCTTTTTTACCTATAAGTTGGACATATAGGTTTTTCTCCTTTAAATAGTTAATGCATTTAAGTGCATTGAGAGTGTTTTAAAAACTTCCAGTTATGAAAATTTCCAAACATAAATAACAGTAGAGCGTTAAATAAACCCCATGTACCCATAATTCAACTTCAGTAGCCGTCAACATTTGCTGTACTTGGTTCAGCTATCCCTCTCCCCTCTCTTCTGCTGGGATATTTTAGGCTAATCATGAATGTCATCTGACTTCACTCCTAAATATTTCAGTGTGCATCACAAAAATTATAGCACAAAGGACATCTTCTCGTATAATCATAATGCCATTACCACACCACTACCCAGCACATACAAGATTTTTCCGATTGCCTAAAATATGTTTTTTACCACTGGGGTTTGTTCCAATCAGGATCCAACCAAGGTTAACTTGTATTAGGTTATATCTCTCAAGTTTCTTTCAAGTTTTTAAAAAACTAAGACAGAGCAATACCTCCTCTTTTTTATTTTCATGCCATTGGTTTGTTGAAGACACTTCCGTTTGTCCTGTAGACTTACCCACAATATGGATTTGGCTGATTACTTCCTCGAGGTGCTGTTTTACTTATTTTTGTATTGCCTATATTTCCTGTTTACTGGAAGTTAGAGCTAAACACTTGATTAGATTTAGGTTCTTTATTATTACTTGGTGAGACTATCTCATGATTGATACTGTGTACTTCCTTTTACATAGATTGCTCGTCTTACTTTTAGTGATACTGAAAGAGAATTGAAATTGTGATAGTCTGATCCCTTCAGTGTAATGTTCTCCATCATCTTTTCACCTAATGGCTTTACCATCCTTTTGATAACTATTATCTGAATCAATTATTTCAGTAAGGGTTCCAAAGTAATGATTCTGTCATTCTTTCAGCATTTATTAGCTAGCATACCACTCTTTAAGAACTATCCCTCATCTACTATGGCTATTTGATAAGCCTAAAATACAGTTCCTGTAGGAAAGACACGATAAATGCTTAACTCTTTCCCTGTAATTGCCAGTTTTCCAAGTAAGGATTTGGCGCCTTGTTACCCTTTGACAGATCTGTAAATGTTAAAGCTGCCCTGTGTTTCTAGGATTAATCTATGATTAATGACGTATCTTTTTAAATGTACTATGGAATTTGAGTGACTAATATTTTATTTAGCAGTTTTGTATCTGTGTTCACAAGCGAGATTGCCTGTAGCATTAATCTTCAACCTGGGGCTGAACCACCCCTCTGTGGGGCATTTGGAAATGTCTGGAAGTGCTTTAGTTGTCAGTTTCTTGGGTGTGTGTGTGGGGAGTCCTACTGGTATTTAGTAGATCAGGACCAGGGATGCTAAAGGAAGAATTGTCTTACCAAAAAATGCCATTAGCACACCTGTAAAAAATGATGGGCTGTAGTTCCTGCTTGTTTGATTTTGATATTAAGGTTATGCATTTTTATATCTAAGTTCATAAGTGAGGTGGGTCTGTAATTTCTTTCCTTTTACTTATCAGATGATATACTAGCCTTATAACTGTATGGTGTCATTTCCCTTCTTTCACTTTGCCATGGAAAATTTTATATAAAGTTTGATTAATCTGTTCCTAGACAGTTGGTCAAACTCTCCCGCAAAGCTTTTTTGGGCGGGTGACTTTTGAAGTAGATTATTATCATTTCATATTCTTCTATGATTAGTTGGCTTATTTAAGTTTTTTATTTCGTAGGCCAACTTTAGTTATTTATTTTCTTGGGAATTATCCATTTCACCTAGATTTTTTAAGTTGTTGGTATAAAAGTTATACATAGTACTTTTTTGATAATTTTTTAATCTCTGTTTTTGTAGTTTGGCTCCCTTTCATTTTATTAATTTGTGCCTTATTTTTGAAATCATACTTGCTAAAAATTTGTCCATTTTATTAGTCTTATTTATTATCATTTTTAATTTTAATTTTTTAAAAGATTTTTATTTGAGAGAGAGAGAGCATGGGGGGCGGGGGTGGGGGTGGGGAGGAGGAGGGGGAGGAGAAGAGGGAGAGGGAGAAGCAGACTCCCTGCTGAGCAGGGAGCCTGATATGGGGCTCAATCCCAGGACCCTGGGATCATGACCTGAGCTGAAGTCAGGACTTAACCAACTGAGCCACCCAGGCACCTCTTTATTAGTCTTTTCAAAGAACTAGCATTTCCTTTTATTGATCTACTCTATTGTTTTCTTATTGTTTGCTTTCGATTTCAGTAATTATTTTTTTAATTGAGGTGTAATTAACAAACATTATATTAGTTTCAGGTGTACAACATAATGATTTGATATTTGTATATATTGTGAAATGATCACCACAATAAGTCTAGTTAGTATCTATCACCATACAGAATTTTTTTTCTTTTCTTATGATGAGAACTTTTATTATTTTTTTTAAAGATTTTATTTATTTGAGAGACAGACACAGAGACAGTGAGAGAGAACACGATCAGGGAGGAGAGGGAGAAGCAGGTTCCCCGCTGGGCAGGGAGCCTGATGTGGGGCTCAATCCCAAGGCTCTGGGATCATGACCTGAGCTAAAGGCAGACGCTTAACTGCCTGAGCCACTCAGGTGCCCGATGATGAGAACTTTTAAGATCTACTCTCTTAACAACTTTCAAATATGCAATTCAGTGTTATTAACTTTAGTCACCATGGTCTACATTGCATCCCCATGACTTATTTATTTTATAACTGGAAGATTGTGCCTTTTGATTCCCTTCACTCATTTCACCTTCCCCTTACTCACTGCCCCTAGCAACCACCATTCTCTCTGTATCTCTGGGCTAGTTTTTTTTTTTTTTTTTAAGATTCCACATGTAAGTGAGATCATAGAGTTTTTGTCTTTCTCTGTCTGACTTATCTCACTTAGCATAATGCCCTCAAGGTCCATCCATGTTGCTGAAAATGGCAGGTGTTTGTTTGCAACCTTGGGAACTTTCTGATTGTAATATGAAACCAGCCCCATACATGGAAGGCAGGGAGAGATGGAAGGAAGAGGCGGACTACTTCAGATTCGTGGGTGGCAGGTTTAATAAGCAATGGAACTTACCGTGAGGCTTGTCTTGGGCAGCCACAAGAGGAGTAGATCTTCACACCTGTCCACCAGAATCTTAAGTTTATATAGAGGCCTCAAGGGGTTTAGTCATGTATACCATCCACATGGTCTCAATAACACCTTACTCTCTCAAGGCTATGTCCTTGGAACAGCTTCTGGGAGTGGGGAAGGCAAGTGTACTGCACATTCTAAGGATGGGGGAGGGAGTGAGGAGGCTCCAATTGCCCGGGTCCAGCTCATGGGTCAGCTGGAGGTCACATCCTCTTGGCCACTTCCTCCAACAGCAAGATTTCATTCTTTTTTATGGCTGAATAATATTCCATTATCTTTTTATTTATCTATCTCACATTTTCTTTATCCATTCATCCATTAGTGGGCACTTAGGTTGTTCTCTTACCTTGGCTATTGCAGATAATGCTGCAGTGAACATTGGGGTGCATATATCTTTTCAAGCTAGCGTTTTGTGTTCTTTAGATGAGTACATAGAAGTGGAATTGCGGATCAAATGGTAGTTCTATTTTTAATTTTTTAAGGAGCCTCAGTGCTGTTCTCCATAGTAGATGTACCAATTTCCATTCCCACAAACTGTGCACAAGGGTTCACTTTTCTCCACCTTTTCACCAACACTTACTTCTTGTCTTTGTGATAACAGCCATTCTAACAGGTGTGAGGTGACATCTCCTTGTGGAATAATGATTGATTTTACCTTAATTATTTTTATTTCCTTTTGATCTTGCTTTTTAAATTGAAAACTCTTTTACTTTCCATTTTTATAGATTTCTAATAAATGCAGTTAAGGCTATAAACTTCTCTGTTACCATATCCCACAGGAGTTTTTCTCCTCAAATTTTATTATGATACTTTTCAAACATACAGAAATATTCAGTGAATATCCATATACCTAACACTTAGGTTCTAACATTTTTAACATTTTGCTGTGTTTGCTTTATTACATATCTGCCCACTCGTCAATCCATTTTATTTTTTGATGCATTCAGAATAAGTTGCACTTCAGTTCACCCCTGTGCCCTTTAGCATCCATTTCATGAATCAAAGTTCAATATTTCTTTATGATTTTTTAAAGATAAGATTTACTTATAGCGAAATACAAGAATCATGTGTTCCATTGGATGAGTTTTGATAACTGACATAACCAAAACCTCTGTCAAGATACAGAACATTTCTATCATATCAGGGAATTCCCTTTTTGCAGTTAATCCCCATCAGAAGGTGTCACTGTTCTGATTTATTGTGATAGATTAGTTTTGCACATTTTAGTAATTCATATAAATGGGATTACACAAGACCTACTCTTTTGTGTAAAGCTCTCTCTGCATGGTTCATCCGCACTGTTGCTTTTATCAATACTTCATTCCTTTTTATTGCTGAGTAACACTCTATTATATGGATAGATCACAGTTTGCTTATACATTCTTGTGTTGATGGATACCTGGGTTGTTTCTAGTTTATGTTATTGTGAATAAAACTGCTATAGACATTCTTTTTTTTTTTTAAAGATTTTATTTATTTATTTGATAGAGAGAGACTGAGAGAGAGAGCACATGAGAGGGGGGAGGGTCGGGAGGGTCAGAGGGAGAAGCAGACTCCCTGCCGAGCAGGGAGCCTGATGCGGGACTCGATCCAGGGACTCCAGGATCATGTCCTGAGCCGAAGGCAGTCGCTTAACCAACTGAGCCACCCAGGCGCCCCTGCTATAGACATTCTTGTATAATTATTTTGTGAATATATATATATATATATATTCACAAATATATATATATATATATATATTGCAACAGGGAGTGGTAAATATCTAGGTATGGAATTTCTGGGTCATAGGATAGGTGTATGTTTTGTTTTATGTGAAACTGTCATATGTTTGTACCCTTTTCCTCTCCCACCAACATCCTTATAAACATTTGGCAGGGTCTGTCTTATTAATATTAACCATTCTGGTGGGTGTGAAGTGGTACCTCACTGTAGTTTTTATTTGCATTTCCTTAATGACTAGTGATGTTGAGCATCTTTTCATGTGCTGTTGGCCATTTGTATATCTCCCTTTGTGAAAGGTCTGTTCAAATATTTTGCCCATTTTCTTGTTTTATTGTAGTAAAATATACATAACATAAAATGTATCACTTTAGTGATTTTTAAGTGTACAGTTCAAATGTACAGCATTAAGTACATTCACATTGTTATGCAACTATCATCACTATCCATCTCCACAACTTTTTTATCTTCCCAAACTGAAGCTCGTATTATACTCATTAAACAATTCCCCATTGCTCTCTCCCCCCAGCCCCTGGTAACCACCATTCTACTTTTTGACTCTATAAATTTGACTATTCTAGGTTCCTCATATAAGTGGAATCATACAATGTTTGTTCTTTTGTGTCAGACTTATTTCAGTTAGCATTGTGTCTTCAAGGTTCATCCATGTAGCATGCTTCAGAATTTTCTTCCTTTGAAGGCTGAATACTATTGTATGTATATACCACATTTTGTTTATCCCTTTATCCTTTGATGGATATTTGGGTTGTTTCCACCTTCCCATTTTCTTTTTGTAATTGAATTTTTAATTCATTTTTCTACTTTTACAATTGATTCTTTTTGTTAATTGAGATAAATTTTTTTTTTTTAGATTTTATTTATTTATTTGACAGAGAGAGACACGGCGAGAGAGGGAACACAAGCAGGGGGAGTGGGAGAGGGAGAAGCAGGCTTCCCGCGGAGCAGGGAGCCCGGTGCGGGGCTCGATCCCAGGACCCTGGGACCACGACCTGAGCCGAAGGCAGACGCTTAACGACTGAGCCACCCAGGCTCCCTGTGTTAATTGAGATAAAATTGACATATAATATTTTATTAGTTTTAGGTGTACAACATAATGATTTGATATATGTATATATTGCAAAATGATTGCCACAGTAAGTTTGGTTTATTGATTTTATTTGATTGATATTGATTTTAAGTATGTACTATTATATCCACCCTTTTAAAGTGTACAATTTAGTGATTTCTAGTATATTTACAATGCTGTGCAACCATCACTACTACCTAGTTCCCGAGTATTTCCAGCACCCCAGGCAGAAATCCTGTAACCATTAGCAGTTACTGCCGATTCCTCCTTTCTCTCAATTCCTAGCAACCGCTAAATGTACTTTCTGTGTCTACGAATTTGCCTTTTCTGTACATTTCATATAAATGGGATCATGCAATATGTGGCCTTTTGTGTCTGGCTTCTTTCACTTAGCATGTTTTCAAGGTTCATCCATGTTGTATCATATATCAATACTTTGTTCCTTATTATGGCTGGATAATATTTCATCGTAAGTATATGCCACATTTTGTTTATTGGTTCATCCGTCGATGGACATTAGGATGGTTTCCACCTTTCTGCTATTGTGTATAGTGCTGCTGTGAATATCCTTGTGCAAATTTTTGTTTAAATACCCGTTTTCAATTCTTTTGGATATATACCTGGGAGGGGAATTGCCAGGTCATATGGTAATTATATGTTTAACTTACTGAGGTCCTGCCAAACTTTTCCACAGTGGCTGCACCATTTTATATTCCCGTAAGCAATAAACGAGGGTTCCAATTTCTCCACGTCCTTACCATTTTTAAAGTTATAGCCATACTAGTGAATGTGAAATAGATTATTATTCTGTTATAAGTAGAAATGAAGTACTGATACATGCTATAACATGGATGAACCTTGAAAACATGCTAAGTGAAAGAAACCAGACACAAGAGACCATTATTGTATTATTCTGTTTATATGAAATGTCCAGAATAGGCAAATCCTTAGAGACAGAAAGCAGAATTGTGGTTGCTAGGGAACGTGGGGTGGGGAGAATGGGGAGTGTTTGCTTAAAGGGCACAGTGTCTTTTTGGGATTAGATAGTGATGGTTGCAAAACTTTGTGAAGATACTACAAATCATTGAATTGTATACTTTAAAGGGGTGCATTTTATGATATGTGAATTAAATCTCAATTTAAAAAAGCAGAGTCTCATTTTAGGCCTGGAGTTGAAATTTGATGTTTAAATTTGTAGCATTTCTCTTCTATTTTTGGCAGCATGCATACCATGTACAGTCACCATGAAAAGTTGTGTAGTTTGTTGACTGAAGAGGCACATAGCCAAGCGTCTGAATGGGGACTGAAATTAGCCCATATCCTGCTGTCTAACTTGTGTTCCCTAGTTTGGTACTGACTCAGCCCAGAGAAAGAAGCACCATTTTACCCTTTTGTAATTCAGCTGCCCAGAGGAAACCTCTTACCTTGATTTGTCTTCTTGGAGAGGGCATCTTGTACTACTTTGCATTAAAGATGTGATATGTTCTTTTTTTTAAAAAAAGATTTTATTTATTTGACAGAGAGACAGCGAGAGAGAGAACACAAGCAGGGGGAGTGGGAGAGGGAGAAGCAGGCTTCCCGCGGAGCAGGGAGCCCGATACGGGGCTTGATCCCAGGACCCTGGGATCATGACCCGAGCCGAAGGCAGACACTTAACGACTGAGCCACCCAGGTGCCCCAAGATGTGATATGTTCTAATGGAGATCCTAGTACAATGGATACTGCTTTCCTATCCTGGAATCTCACAGCCTTTTACTCAGTCTAATAACCAGTTATAAAATACCCCCATAATCCCCCCAAAGGTCTGTTGACTGTAACTCACTCTCTGGTATAATTTCTATGTCAGGGATTTTTTTTAGCTGCAGGCAATAGAACTTGGTTCTGATTTTTGGAAGACTACTGGAGTTGATCAAAACCAAAGGAAATGCTGAAAAACAAGGCACTCAAGGAGGTCCAGAACTAAGAAAGCTTGGAGTATTTGGGTAGCAGAACCTTAGTCCTTATAAGTCTCCCCTCAGGCTTTTAAATTCAGGCACAGAGAATCTGATTATTCCACTCAGAGGGATAGGGTTTCTTTCTTTTTTTAAATTTTTTTTAAAGATTTTATTTATTTATTTGACAGAGAGAGGCACAGCGAGAGAGGGAACACAAGCAGGGGGGAGTGGGAGAGGGAGAAGCAGGCTTCCCGCTGAGCAGGGAGCCCAACGTGGGGCTCGATCCCAGGACCCTGGTATCATGACCTGAGCCGAAGGCAGACACTTAACGACTGAGCCACCCAGGCGCCCCTGGGATAGGGTTTCTTACCAGAACAAAGATCAGTGAAAGAATGCTGGATAAACCAAATAAAGGAGGTAAGAAAAAGATGGACGTTAACATCCAAGTGGAGATGTTGAATAAATCTTCAGATGTATAAATGTAGATTGCAGAGTAGAGGGCTAGACTGGGATAAACAATTAGAGGTTATAAGGATGATTGAAATAATGGGCATGGTTGAAATTTCCCAGGAAGAGAGTAAGTGGCCATGCATCCCTCCAGCATCATTACCTGAGGGCCGGAACACTTACGGAGCAATTTGTAATTGGAGGATTGTTTCTTTGTTTTGGAGGACATGATATTCCTAGTAATTGGGAAAAGAGTCCGGGGCATGGGACTATAACACTGTGCTGGGAACATTCCATCTCGTAAGAATGAAGTTGTTATGTGGATATTTTAATGGAATGTAACTTCTTTCTGTCAGTTATAATAAATGTCAGCTTATTTTCCATCTCATACTCATTTATATTGCATTTGGTCCTGTGCTAAATGTTTTATGTATGTCATCTAATTTAATCCTCACAACACATTAATGAAATTATTATTATCGCCATATTTTACAGATGGGCTACTGTAGTCTCAGACTTTAATCAATTTACTCAACATATTGCTAGAAAGCAGTGGAAATGAAATTTAAGTAAGGTCTACGTGAATTCAAAGACATTTCTACTTCGTATCAAATGATATAGCAATGCCAATATTAGCTATGGCTTAGGATTATTGAGCCTCTGCTGTGTACCATATAGTGTATTGAAGACTTTATATGCATTATCTCATTTAATGTTCATAATAACCTTATAAGGCAAGTACTGTTGTTATTCCTATTTAACAGTTGAGGAGTCTGAGGTTTAGAGATGTTAATTCAATGGTTGTCACATAGTAAGTGGTAGAGTCAGGGCTTGGACACTTCTGTTTGATTCCAAAGCCTGTGTGCATCACCAGTTCACTCTCCTCTATCAAAAATAACCGAATCTTTGAACAGTGGCTCTCTTCCCCAGCTGAGTATTAGAATCACCTGGGGAGCTTTAAACAAAATCGATGCCAAACCTCATCATCAAATATTCTGATTTAATTTATCAGGAATGCAGACTAGGCCTGGGATTTCTTTTTTAAAAAGCTTTTATTCATTCATCCAACTTCTTCACTAAACATTTAATGTCTTCTGTATGCCAAGCACTCTCTAGGCATTTAATTCCTAGCAAGATGTATCAGTCAGCTATTGTCACAATGATACGTAGCAACAATTATAAAATCTTAGTGGCATGAAAAACTAAGAACTTATTAAGCACTTACTCTCACATTTCTGGAGTCCAGCCAGGATTCAGCTGGTTAAGCAGGGCTTTGTGGGGCAACTGATTTAGGTTGGAGTGACTACTTTAGTTGCTTCAGGATGGTGAGTAAGCTGGTGCGGCTCTGCTTCATGCATTTCTCCTCCGACCACTGGACTAGCTGGCGCTTGTGTCTCTCCTGGCTCATCTCCTGCCAGTGGTAGAATCACAAGAGGGGACGTGTCCAACTGTGCAAGCATATTTCAGGCCCCTGCTTGAGTCACATCTGTGTATATTTCATTAGCCAAAGCAAGTCTCAAGACTGAGCTCAAGCACGGGAGGTGGGGAAAGAAGCCTCACTTCTGTTGTGTGGACTTGCAAAGTTCATGGCAAAGGCTGAGAATTGGGGCCAATAATTCAATTTAGGTGGGAAAGAATAAAAATGAACAATAAGCAGTACACATAAGAAAATTACCAAGTGTGTTAGAAAGTGATAAGTAATAGTGCAAAAAAATTCTGGAGGGTGATAATGAAGGTGATCTTAATATGCAGCTAGGACTGAGAACCACTGATCTTACAGTGTTCAACCTGGAAAGAAACCTGGGCTAACATTCCCCCAGCCATTGTGAAAATAATAAAACAGATCCAGAAAGTAGAAGAATCTTACTCAAGGTCCATAGGTCCATAGCTATAGAAATGGATCTAGGGCCTATGTCCCCTAACACTGTAGACTGTTTCTCTTATACCACAGTATTCCAATCTATGGTCTTAGAATTCTTTATTAATGGCACCAAAAATATGCTGTGGAAAGACACAGTCATTCTTTTTTATCTTGACCCTAGACATTAGACGTGTACTGTCTAAATCCTGTGCTTCCTTTAGTAACCCAATTCAGAGCCCAATTTCACATTTCCCATATTTGTACTGTTCAAAAGTTTACAGACATTCTACCCTCTTTTAGTTTTTCTCCTCTTCAAGTTAAAGACTGTTGGTTTTGATCTATCTTCTTGTGACCCCATAGTCCCACCCTAGCAATCCACTTGATTATTGGGCCTTCTTTCTTCCCCAACTCTGTAACGCCTTGAGTCGTCTTTCTTGAGTTCCTTTTTACTTTGAGCCTCCACTAGGCCTTTCAGTCATCATTTCTGTTTTGGATTACAGTCTTCTTAGATTTGCCAGGATCAACAGTCAAAAGAAAAGAAAAGATATGGAACCTGCTTGTACTTGGAGTTTATTGTCTGAACAGAAAGGTGAGTAACTGAATGAGGTAAGAGAGGGTATAACCTAGATAATCCTGTTCATTCTTTTTCTCCTACTTCTCCTCATGGACTTCGGGACTTTTTTTTGAATCTTTAACATTGTGTTGCATGTGTATAGGTGTATATATATTGAGACATTACATGGATACAATATTTACCCATTAATAATCTCTTGAAAATGTCTCCACAATTTTTGTGTTTTCCGAAGAGAGGAAAAAGAAAAGAGAAGAGGCAACTGTGGTTTCTACTGTTTTCCATGATCCCCAAAGCATTTTTAACCCTAAAAGACCCTCAAGTCTCTCCCTTTACTGTAACCACAGATTTTGACAGGAGACAGCCCAAAAGAGCAAAGAGCAAAGATGGCTGGAGTCCTTCCCCTTGTGGCTGATTCCTGAACTCCAAGGAATATTTAGTTATGAGGAATAGAAATTGGTTATCTTCAACGGACCACTCACTTGCCTGCCCATTTCTGTGACATTCTAACATCTGCCTCTCCAGAGTCTGCTTCCTCCTATCCACCTAGTCACACCTTCTCCCAAGTATAAATCTCACTCTTGCTTTTAAAGGTGTGCAAGTACTAAAAACCTATAGAAATGTGGAGGCTGTGTGTGCGTGTGCACATGTGCGTGTGTGTATGTATGCACGCGTGCCTGCATTTGTCTATTTCTATCTATATACCTATATGTGTGAGTATTTGGGCTGAGTCTCTGTGTATATGTATTTAAATTGTAGGTCATTGTCACACTAACATCAGCAATGCCTTATTTCTCATTAACAAGTTAAGCTTAACAGAAGCTTCAACAAAAGCAATAGGCTAATGCTCAGAGGAAAGCAAAATACCAGAAACAGTCACTTCAAATACTGTATGCCTCTTTAAGTTAATGCCTAAAATTTTCCTTACAGTGCATATAAATGTAAATGTTTAGACCCTAAATATATGTGTGTGAAGGTCTCACATTAGTTATAAAATAATTTTGTGGGTAAGTTGGAATAGATGTGAGGTGACTTACTTCCTTGTATTTCTGCCTGGGGAGCAGTGTGAATTGCTCTAACAGTGTGGCTAAATTTCTGTATATTTCGTGTTTTGATATGAAGGTGTATTTGTGCTACTCTTTTTCTTTTTTTATTAACATATACCAACTCTTTCCTCCCACAGCTGCTTCAACTTCTCAGGCTCCATATTCATGGAAGGATCTCACAGGTAGATGTTTCCTTTCTTTTACTCTCATTTTGTTTTGTGAAAAATGCCTCCTATAAACCTGGCTTCTCGTCCGCATTCCATTCCCATCTCTCCCCCCATATTCATTGGACAGCAACCATTGATATCTTCTAACAAATAGGACTTTTAGATCACATAGAGTAGGTATTTGAATACTAGCAGGACCACTGATGGTGGTCGGGCACCATTTGTACGAACTTGATGGCTAGAACAGACTCTAAGTTGAGGCCAGCAGGTTACAGCTAGTGGGCCAAATCAAGCCAGGGGCCTGTTTTTGTAAATAAAGTTTTACTAGAACCAGCCATGCCCACTCATTTACATATTGTCTGTGGCTACCTTCAAGCTAAGATGGCAGTTGGATTACTGCAACAGAGACCCCAAAGCCTAAACTATTTACAGAATTTTACAGAGGAAGTTTGCCAACACTTACCTGGATCAGCATTCCCCAAGCAGTTCTACGGAGCACTGTGGTCCAGGAGATAATAACTTCGCTCTTAGGAAAGGGTTCTATAGTCATTTAGGACTAGAGAGTGCTGGATTAAACCAAATTAAACAGCCTTTTTTTTTTTTTCTTTTTTACTGTAGGCCATTTCAGATCCTTTCACATGCTAACATGCACTGAGAAGCTCTAAAAGGAGACAAAGGGTGCATTCCCCTTAACTTATTCGACCACTGGACTTCTTTTCCACAGCTCTCTTATTAATATCTTGCAAAATAGTGCTCCAAGGAATGGTTATTTGGGAAATGCTAGCTTAAACATTCACCTAACAGAAGTTTAAACTTGATAACTGACTCCTTGGATTATTTTTTCTAGTTGCAGAAAGTGAAAAGCTATGTAGTATGGTATTTAAGCATATAGACCATGGCTTTAGACAAACCTTAATCTTAATTAAGTCTCTACCACTTACTAGCTGTTGAACCTTGGACAAGTTATCTAATGCAATGAGCAGGACTGGCCACATAATTGGTGGGCTGTGGTGCAAAATGAAAAGGCAGGACCCCTTATTCAAAAGTATTCAGAATTTCAAAATAGCAACAGCAGAACATTACACCAATGGTTCCTTCTGAGCACGAGACCCGTGCACAGATTGTACACCCATGAACTCAGAACCCTGGTTATAAATGTCAATGTCCTTAACCATAAAATGTGGATAATACTTACTTCGTGGGATTATGGTAAGAATTAAATCAGAAATGTATATAAAGAGCCTAGTAAAGGGTCTGGCACAGAATAGGCAGTAATAAGTGACTTGTTTTTAATTCAAAAGCATTTATAGCCATATTCAATAATTACTTATTGAGTCTCTACTATGTGCCAGGCACCATGCTAGGTACTTAAGGTATTATGGTGAAGAATACAAGTAAGGTCCCTGTTTTCATGTAGATTATTGTTTAGTGGGAAAGACAGTGAAAAAATAAACAACACAAGTATAAATTGTGATAAGAGCTATAAAGCGAAAACAGGGTGCCGGGAAAGGGAATAATAGAGAGGATCTGCTTTAAATCGAGTGGTCGGGCAAGTACTCTTCTAGGAAGTGATGTTTAAGTTGAGATCTGAAGGATGAGAAAAAGCTCTCCACGAGAAGAGCGGGAAGAGTGTTCCAGGCAGAGAGAATAGCTAGTGGAAAGGCCCTGAAGTGGGAGAGAACATGGCATTTTTTTAAAAAAGATTATTTATTTATTTATTTGAGAGAGAGAGAATGAGAGATAGAGAGCACGAGAGGGAAGAGGGTCAGAGGGAGAAGCAGACTCCCTGCTGAGCAGGGAGCCTGATGTGGGACTCGATCCTGGGACTCCAGGATCATGACCTGAGCTGAAGGCAGTCGCCCAACCAACTGAGCCACCCAGGCGCCCGAGAACATGGCATTTGTTAGAAACTGAAAGCAGGCTAATGTGGCTTGAGTGTAGGGTCTGAGGAGAGTGATTCACAGTACACCTTGTAAGATAAGGTAAGAGTTTTAGATTTTATATGAAGTGCAATGAAAAGCTCTTGAAAGGTTTTGGGCACGGCAGTCACATATGTAATTGGTATTTTTAGAAGATCATGTTGGCTGCTGTGTGGAGGGGGGCCATAGATAAGCTAGAGTAGATGAGTAGGAGGCTATTTCAGCAGTGCAGGAAAGAGTTGATAGTGCCTTGTACTTGGGTGGTATTTGAGGATGTAGAGATAAATAAAGGAATTGGAGGCTTATTTTGGAGGTATAAATAATAGGCCTTGCTAATTGATTGAATGTGGAGGATTCAAGAGGAGAAAAAGAAATAAAGAATGACTCCTAACATTTTTCTGAGCAACTTGGTGGCACCGTTTAACTGAGATGAGGTGCCTGGGGAGGATTTTGTTTTTTGTTTTTTTTGTTTTTTGGAGGGGCAGCCATGTAGAAATCAAGAGCTCAGGTTTAGACATGTAAAACTGGAGGACCCTTTAAGATGTCCTAGTGGAGAGGGTGGTATGAGTTACAGTTGTTTGTATTGTTGTCTCGGATTCTGTGATTACGAACTCTTGGTGTCACCTCATTAGATTACCAGGAAATATTTAGAAAACATCTAAAAGAAAAATACCTAAACATAGGAGTCCATAAATATTATCACCATGGCAGACATATAGAGTCATGACTGCTTGTTGTAAAAGAACATGGTATATCAGAAAAGACACTGTGTGGGATTCCTCAACAAGATAATTTTATCGAGATGGAACATGTATTTGATCCCAATGAAGAGGGCTCCAGCTCCTCCCAAGCTGTGGTTCTTCAGGGATGTGCGGGGATTGGGAAAACGGCTGTAGTACACAAGTTCATGTTCGACTGGGCAGCAGGAATGGTCACTCCAGGCAGGTCTGACTATCTCATCTATGTACACTGCAGAGAAATAAGCCATATTGCTAACCTGAGTGCTGCCGACCTGATCATTAACACTTTTCAAGATATAGATGGACCAATCCTGGACATTATTCTTGTATATCCAGAGAAGCTTCTGTTCATTCTCGATGGCTTCCCTGAGCTTCAGTATCCTGTAGGTAACCAGGAAGAGGATCTTAGTGCTAATTTCCAGGAGAAGAAGCCAGTAGAGACCCTCTTATGTAGTTTTGTGAGGAAAAAAACTGTTCCCCAAATCTTCCCTGCTGATAACTGCCCGGCCTACAACCATGAAGAAGCTCCACTCTCTGTTAACAAACAACCTATCCAGGCAGAGCTTGTATGGTTTACAGATGCTGAAAAGAGAGCGTATTTCTTGAGTCAGTTTTCAGGTGCTGATGCAGCAATGAGGGTCTTTTATGAGCTTCGACAAAATGAAAGCCTTGACATTATGTCCTCTCTTCCCATCATCACCTGGATGATCTGCAGTGTCCTGCAGTCACAGAGACACGGTGACAGGACTCTTATGAGGTCACTTCAGACCATGACTGATGTGTATCTGTTCTACTTTTCCAAGTGCCTCATAACCCTTACAGGCATGTGGGTGTGGAAGGGACAAAGTTGCCTGTGGGGCCTTTGCTCTTTGGCTGCAGGGGGACCGCAGAACCAGCAGGTCCTAGTTCAAGTCAGTGACCTCAGGAGACATGGGATAGGAGTATATGATATCAGCTGCACTTTTCTAAATCACTTTTTGAAAAAAACTGAAGACGTTGTCAATGTCTACACTTTCCTTCACTTCAGTTTCCAAGAGTTCTTGGCTGCTGTGTTCTGTGCCCTGAAGAATGACAGCAACTGGATGGTTTTTGATCAAGTGGGGAAAACGTGGCAAGAAATATTCCAACAATATGGAAAAGGGTTTTCATCACTAACGATACAGTTCTTATTTGGCCTCTTACATAAAGGAAAGGGAAAGGCCGTGGAAACTACTTTTGGAAGAAAAGTCTCTCCAGGACTTCGAGGGGAGTTATTGAAGTGGACTGAGAAATAAAGAAAGGATAAATCTTCTAGATTACAGATGGGGCCAACAGACTTGTTCCACTATTTGTATGAGATTCAGGAAGAAGAACATGCAAAAAGGATAACTGATGATTTATAGTCAATTACATTGCTTCAACCTACCTACACAAAAATGGACATTCTGGCTATGTCATTCTGTGTAAAAAGCAGTCATAGTCACCTGTCAGTGTCTCTGAAGTCTCAGCACCTACTTGGATTTGAGGAGCCAGAGCGAGCCTCCGCATTCATGCCACCAGCCTTGACACTTAATCAGTGAGTATGTTAATGTCTTTTCTCCGGTATTTTGGCCTTCAGAAAAAAATAGGCATTCATGTTTATTTCAAGTATTCAGGCACATGATCATTTGGAGCATTATTGATAAATAAAATGAATCATCTCCACTTTCCCTATTTTATGTCCGTCACCCCAATAAGGATTTATTGACTATCTATCACATATTGAACACTAGCGTTGGTAGACAATGAGGGAAAGTTAACATTTCTGAGCACTTACTACGTGCCAGGCACTGTGCTAGGTACTACAGATATGTGGATTAGTCTCCTCCGTCACTCTGCGAATGTGCTCTATCATTATAAAGTGTTGTGAGCATGTAAGTAATCAAGATTATCATTGAGGACTCTGATATTTTGGTGTCTATGACTATTCTAAAAAAGGTGGTAAACTTAACATTGAATTGGTCATCACTCTCCCCTACATATACTTCATCACTGAGACCTCAAAGAGCTCCAGGTTGGTAAGGGTCAGAACTGCACTCCTGTGTATATTGCCCTAAAGCCTGGGCTTTTTCCATCAGGCTTGCACCTTCACAAAGGGTCCAGAGCTTGCACCTTTACAAAGGGTTCAAAGAGGCTTAGGTAAACCACTTAAATAATACAGATCCTGTATACTAAAAACAGAGTTCTACTGACTTATTGACTAAAGCAGCCAAGAAGATTTATACCTGTGTTATCTAGAAAATGCCACTGGTCATAAGTCTGTTCTCAATACTTGGGTTAAAATGAACATTGCTGGGGTGCCTGGGTGACTCAGTTGGTTAAGCGTCTGACTCTTGATTTCCACTCAGGTCATGATCTCAGGGTTGTGAGATCGAGCCCCACATTGGGCTCTCTGCTGAGTGTGGAGCTGGCTTAAGATTCTCTTTCCCTCTGCCCCCCCCCCAACTTGTGCATGTGCTCTCGCTCTCTCACCAAAAAAAAAAAAAAAAAAAGGACATTGCAATTCTTTAGTTGTGGGACCACCTGAGGGGTAGGGGACCTTGAGAAGAAGAAATTGGGCAGAGAGCTGTACTTGGGGAGTGAGTTAACCCAAGTCTTTTCTCTGATAGTTGTATTTCCTCATTGGGCAGTAGCATAGAGATAGAAATGACCATGGGATATGTGTGTTTGAGGGAGGTGGGAGGGGGAAGGGAAGTGCAGCAAGAGTTGTGTTTGGGATTAGCGTGGAAGGGGTAAGAGAAGTTACATGGACTTAGAATTACAAAGGACCTTGGCTAGTGTCTTGACAAATTCATGACAGTTTCAATCCAGATGTATACTGTAAAATAAAATAATGGACAAATACATTGAGAATTTTTAAACACTGATGGAAACAAAAAGGGGCTTCTGATTCATTCTAGATTTCCAGAAAATCAGCCTTAAATGGAGTCCCTATCTTAACCCTATTGCCTTTATCAGAGGGTTAAACTTTCTTCAAAATTTAACCCAAAATATTCCTATCATAAGCATGTTGACTGAGATTTTACTATTGAACTTTTCTAGTTTTTTTTTGTTGTTCAAACATAATTAACATGCAGTTTCAGGTGTACTGTATAGTGATTCAATAATTATATACAGTTCTCAGTGCTTGTTAAGGTAAGTGTACTCTTAATCCCCTTTATCTATTTCACCCATCCTCCACCTACCTCCCCTCTGGCAACCACCAATTTGTTCTATTTAAGAGTCTGTTTTTGTCTTTTTTTCTTTGTTCATTTATTGCTTAAATTCCACATATGAGTGAAATTGTGTGGTATTTGTCTTTCTCTGTTTGCTTTCACTTAGCATAATACCCTCTAGGCCCATCCATGTTGTTGCAAAATGGCAAGATTTCATTCTTTTTTATGGCTGAGTAATATTCCATTGTATATATTTGCCACATCTTCTTTATCCATCCATCGATGGACATTTGGGTTGCTTCCATGATGTGGCTATTGTAAATAATACTGCTCTAAACATATGGGTGCATATATATTTTTGAATTACTGTTTTTGTTTTCTTTGGGTGTTCCTCAAAAAAATTAAAAAGAAGGGGCACCTGGGTGGCTCAGTCTTTAAGCGTCTGCCTTCAGCTCAGGTCATGATCCCAGGGTCCTGGGATTGAGCCCCACATCGGGCTCCCTGCTTGGCGGGGAGCCTGCTTCTCCCTCTCCCTGCTGCTCCCCACTACGTGTGCTATCTCTCTGTCAAATAAATAAATAAAACCTTTAAAAAAATTATAAAAAAATAATTAAAAATAAAAGTACCATATGAACTTTTCTAGTTTTCAATTATAGTTAATTCTTCTATTAGTACTGACAACCAAGAAATAGTTATATTATAAAGATAGCTTGGGCAAGTTACTTGACTTCTCTGAGCATCTGCAAAATGGTGATTAAAATATCCATCATTGTTTTGAGGACCAGATGATTTGTCTATGTAAAGTGCTTACCTTGGTGCCTGGCACACAGTAACATGGCTTGGGCTTTGAAGTCAGACAGACCGGAGTGCTGACCTCTGTTCTGTTCCTACCATGTGACCTTAGGCAAATATCTTTTTTGTGCCTTAATTTCCTTATCTGCAAAATGGGGTAATACCTCTTAAGGATTTTAGAAGAGGTGAATGAATACTAGTATGGTGACAGAAGCCAAAATTAACCTTTTACTTAAAATTTTGTTTTTAACTATTTTGTTGTAAATTATTTTTGCTTTTTCATCTCTTTTAGGTCCTTCCAGCTGTGCAATTTGCCAGTGTCTTGGCTACACGTGCTCTCCCGAGCACGGCGTAATCCATACTGTAAAATCAAAGACCTGAAGTAAGTTGAACTTTGCTTTAAACACTTAGGTATTTGCAAGGTAAAGATGGGGTTGCTGGAAACTGCACTGATCAGACCTGAAAACAAAATATAACTAGTGCTCAGCTTCTCCACAGTGGAACAGCAAATGAGAAGATATGCTACGAACCTAGAAGGGGTAGAGAGTCGGGCACAGATCCCTGCTGGCCCCTCCAGCCTCTTCCCCTTTTGTATGTGCTATTTTTGCTGCAGGAGTAGGTGGCAGATTAAAGCATCTAAGAGATTTGTGTCTGGTGCCCCTCCTGGACCTACCCCCCGCTTCTCCTTCCAGATTCCCACCGTCGTCCTCCTTGGTTTTCTTTGTTGGGTCCTATCCCATTCCGTGCAGCTCAGTGATCTTTTTCTCTCCCTCCATGTCTCACCCCCATCCCCTGTAGTTACTCCCCAAAGTGCCATTGCTCAGAAGCTCCCCACCCCCGGCCTGACCTTCATTTCTTGCTCACTCTCAGGTGTCTTGTCAGCTTGTCAGTCAGCATCAGGAGCACAAAGGCACAAGCCCCCTTGTTTCCAAACCCCTCACCGCATAGATCAGTGTCTGTTCTCCTTCCCTTCTGTCCCAGAGGAAGAGGCGGCCTTTCCAATCCTACCCAAGCCAGTAAATTCACTTTTTTTATTTTTGTAAGCATTTAATTATTTCATTTTACACAACACATAAGTACATAACGATCTAAAAGCCCTCCACCCTACTGTCCCAGACCCCACCCCACTTTATATCCCCAACACCCCACCTCCTGCTTACCATCCCCTGACCCTGATGATCTCACCCTCCCTAGGTAATACCTTGTTTGCTAAATGTCTTTCCAGACCTTTTCTATGCTTTTTGAAATATCAATCTATAACATAAGGCACATATAAATCTATAATATACATATCATACATATGCAGAGTTACAGAACTTTGGGGGGTTTTGTTTCACACACACAGAACTGGCTGTTGTATTTTTTCATTGAATAGTACAATGGACATGCCTCCAATACAGTATGCAGGGTCTATCTCCTTCTTTTACACATTGTGTATTTTCAAGCTTTCTTCAGCTGTCTCCTTCCCCATGGTTCAAGTTTCTCCCATATTCCAAAGAACCCTCTCTCAGCCCTGTATCCAACTCCACTCCTTCCCTTCACAGCCAGAAGTACTCGAAGAGCTCGCCCTGACTGCACTTCCTTGCTTCCTGTTTGTAGACCTAAAGGATTTTCTTAGGGATGGCAAATCTCTGCTGTGTTTTAAGCCCAGGGTTAACTGTAGGCCTGTTTTGAACGTTTCTCACAATATAACTTGATCAGAACATGAAAAAGCTTCCCATCCAGTTCATTCCTGGAGACTCTTGGGATGCAGGAATCCTCACTATACCCATAACTCTCTGATACTCCTCCCCAGCCAGTTCCGACATTTTCTTTGACAGTCTTTGGTTTGCAGCTGCTCTTCTGGTGCCAATTTCTGACTTGGAAATAATCTGGTTGCCCAGAACAGGAACCCGCTCAAGTTAGCTTAAAGAAAAGGGGATCTGTGTAGAGTGTATTTTCATGCAGCACAATCGCAGGAAGTAGAAAAGTGGTCATGCCACCACTCTCTCCATCTCTGAGGTTGCAGGATCAACTCCTGTGCTGCTTCTCTGTGCCTTATCTGCTCCCTGGGGCCTCATTCTGACATCCTCTAAAAGACATTTGACATCAATAAAGCACACAGTTCTGCTCCCTGACAACCAGGACCAGGCCTTGGCTGTGGCCTCAGCCCCAACTCCAAATAACCCACTGTTTCCTTACCCAACACCACCCTGACTATGGAATCTGCCTCTCTGTTCACATTCTCTAGTGTGAGAACCTGTTTGGCTCAGGATGGGTCAGGTGTCCACTCCTGCTCCAATCATACACAGCCTAGGTGGGGAGAGGGGTGGGTTGCCATAGACATGGCTGCTCAGGTCCACCAGATACTTGGGTTGGGGAGGGAGACACATACAAACAGAAGCTACAGCACTTTTGGGGTGTGGAATGCTAATGCTCTGGAACACAAAGGGCATCAATCAAAACATGTCTCTCCCTGCCAATCTATACCCTCTCCACTTCCCATCCCACCTCCCTCCCACTCCCTTAGCCCCATTCTCCCATTCATCCCCTCCCCCCACTCCACCCAGTTTCCTCCCTCACCTTGAAAATTGATTTCCCACTGGTATATGTTTTTGTTCAGGGGCTTCACATTTCTAAAATTACTGAGGGCTTTGCAGCCAGATTCCCCTCCCACAGCGGAAGCAAATTTCCCTCCGTGAAAAATTCACAGCTTTACACCAAGGGCAGTCCCAATCCCCAGGCCTGCGAAACATGGGAGGTCTTCTCTGCTGATGGGGTTCAGGGTCTCTCCTGTCTCTTTGGGATTCTTGAAGGTGTGTTCCCTGGGACCCCCCATCAGACCACGAGCTAACATCAGAGGGCTTCCAGTGGGGAGATGTCTGAGATGGAGCTCCTGCTGTGAATGTTACTGCTGGTGGGGATGGTGCGGGCACAGGTGGGAAGGGGGATGAGGGGCATGAGTAGGAATATGTGAATGAGGCAGGGAGCTGGACAGGGAGGGGTGATGGTGTGACTGTGGACCCAGGCTTGAGGGTCCCAGAGAAATAAAACATGGCTGTTTCCACTGACCTGAGATCTCCCTCCCTCTGCCCACCAATGGTGTAATTTTTCTGCTCCATGGCTCCAACCAGGGGCATGAGGCCTCCACCCAGCTCCTTTGCGGCTTCTGCCCCCAGTGCATCCTTCTGTCTTCTTCTTCCTCTTCCTGTGGCACCAGCAGCAGTAACAGAAGTAGCAGCAGCTTGGGATTCCTCCTCCTCCTCATGGGCCCCTTCTGTCCCAGCCCCACTGGCAGTGGCCAGGCCTGGCTCTGAGGCCTGGCCCTGCTCCCCGATACGCCCCAGCTGTTGGAGATAGGAGAGCAGAGTTGAGACCCATTCTGGGGACGGGGCAGGGAGATGGGGTGGGGATCAAGTAGAGATAATCTTACAACCTGGAAGAGCTTCCACCTCAGGAGGTCCCGTTCCTTCTGTGTCTCCACCAGGTTTGCGTGTGTCTGCCACAGCCGGAAGGCTGACTCCTTGCGCTCCATCTCCTGCTGCGCTGTGAGCATCTTTAGGTCTGTGGCCAAGGTCTGTGCAGCGGACTTATGCATTCTGGCAAAATCGCGCAGCCACTGTACCCTGTTCTTGTGTAACTGGCTCTGCCTGTGGGCAATGCGCACGCCCAGGGCCAGGCTGCTCCAGGCACAGGCGTCTTTGGCCTCGCTGGGCACCGCGCTGTCCTCCAGGATGGCCCTGAGCTTGTCCTCTACCTCCTCCCAGGACAGGGATATATTCTCGAGGTAGAACTCAGGGCCTTTCGTGTGCCCGGCCATCTTCTCATTGATGAAGGCCACCACATTGTTGTGCTGGAACCCAGCACTGGGGTCGTCAGGTTTCAAGGACATGACGACTGAGCACCTTAGGGGTTTGGTTGTCCCTGTGGGATGAATCAACCAGTTGTCCACTCTGCAGGGTCCCTCCCCGCCCCCCTGGCCCCCCATCTCCCCTGGCCACCTCACCGCCTGCCCCACGCTCCCCCTCGCCCCCCTTGCTGACCCCTCACCCCCCATCCCCCACTTGCCCCCCGTCCCCCCACTTGCCCCCCGTCCCTCACCCCGGCCCCCCCAACACGCCGCCCCCAGTCTCCACCCACCTGCTGCCCCGCCCTTTCCCTTCCCCCCTCAGACCCTCTTAAAGGCCCTCTGACTGGCTTGCCCCACCCCCGTACACCTCCCACCAAACCTCACCTCCAATGCTGGGGCCAGATAGGGTGCCAGCTAACCACGCCTACCGACTAAGCCCAAAGAGCGCACCTTTCCCTCCGAGGACTCCGGGGGGGAAAAGGAAGTCTTGGGACCAACCCTCGAGGCTTTTACTCTAGGACTGTTCCAACTTCCAGAGACAGTGGGGGTGGGAGGGAATTTGTGAGAAAGGTTCCTCCCAAACTCCAGGACCTAAAAGAACCCGCTACATTGCTGAAAGTCGTTGACGTTGGGAAACAACAAGAGTGGTTAGAAAAGACTTAGAATCGAGAACGTGAAGTATTTATAATCAAGTACAGGAAGTTCCACCCCCCTCCATGATGGTTTGTCCCACGCCAGGGGGCCCTTGTGTCCTAGAGATGGAATGTTCTAGAACCGTCACTGGCTTTCCATACCCCTCGGAGGAAGAGGGTGGAGCCTGGAAACGGCTTCGTCGCCCATTGGCTCAGCACTGAACATTATAGTCGCCCCAAACCGTCTTAAATTCTGGCCATTTCATCCCGAAACCATGCCTCGAATCTGTCCACCTTCACACCCCAGCCACCCTAGTCCGGCTCCCCCTGCCTGTATATCTTCTTACCCCTGCAGCCCTCTGATATCCGGTCTGTCTCCTGCCTACCCTGACGTCAGAGGGATCTGAGCATGTCAGTTTAAACCTCCAATGGCTTTCTGAAGCCTACTGGAAAAACCAGACAGACTTAAGGTTTAATCCTACTTTGCCACTTACTAGATGACCTTCTGCTATAATTGAATCTTAGTTTCTACCTATGGGCCTACTGTGAGTACTGAGTAACAAAGTGCATGTAAAGTTGATGTAATGTTTTCTATGATCGCATTTTTGTAAAATATACAAATTGTGTGTGTGTGTGTATGTGTATGTTTCTATGATCTTGAAGAAGGGAATGGGGGGGTATACACTAGACTCTTAACATTGGTTATCTCTGGGAAGTGGAACTGGAGAGGAGGTCTGGAAAAAGTTTTTATCTTTTTAAAATACATATTTCTATGATTGCATTTGTTACAAAAACATGTATTTCTATATGTATGCATGCATTAAAAATCTGAAAAGTCATGTACCAAAATGTTAACGGTGGTTATTTTGGGGTGGTAGGAATATAGTACTAAAAAAACTTTATATTTTTCTCTATTGTAGAAATTATTTATAATAATCATGTGTTTTAAAAAATTTTTAAACTATTTTTTGATAACTTATGATCATTGTAAATAATTTTTAAATATCCATAAGGTGAATGCATCTCTATAATCTTGCCCTTCCCCAACCTAAAAGATGACTACTATTGATAGTTTGATATATATCCTTCTAGTCTTTTAATATAGGCCATAGTAAATACAGTTGACCTTTGAACAACACAGGATTTGAACTGTGGAGGTCCACTTATATGTGGATTTTTAAAATAAATTCAGTACAGTACTATAAATGTATTTTCTCTTCCTTACGATTTTCTTAAATAAAAAAAACATTTTCTTTTCTCTAGCTTACTTTATTATTATTGTAAGAATACAGTATGTAATACATATAACCTTCAGATATGTGTTAGTTGACTATTTTACTGTTAAGGCTTCTGGTCAATAGTAGGCTATTATCAGTTAAGTTTTGGGGAAGTCAAAAGTTATAGGCAGATTTTCAGCTGTGTGGAGGTCAGAACCCCTAACCCCTGAGTTGTTCAAGGGTCAGCTGCAATTGGCAGGTTCTCAAACAAAGCATCCTCTCACTTGTCTTCCAGCCTTTGCCCAGGCTGCTCCATGAGTGCCCCATGTCCCTGGGCTCCTCCTGTTCTCCCTGCTCCCATTCTCTTCATCCACCTAACTCCTGTTCAATTTCTCTTCCCCTTTCACAACAGCACTCAAATATTTCTTTCTCTTGTGTTTCTTGGTCCTCCAAATCCCACCCCAAGCTAGGCAGAATTGTGCTACCTTTCTGTGTCCCCATGATACCGTATGCATACCACGTGCAGTACCTTTCAAGGCCAGGTCTGGGTCTGAATTATTTTCGTGTTTTCAGCATCTGGCATAGTGGTAAGCACCCAATAAATTAATTGTTGAGTGTATTGAAAGAATTCATTACATCAGTAAGGTACAAACAGATACCTTTAAAGAGAGTCCTATTTTCTTTCTTCTCTGAAATGTCTTTTTCTCCACACAGACTGATTTTCTGCCACCTCACAGCTTCTTGTGGTAGGACCTCTCTTTAGCATTTAAAACTAACCAGTATTTGACAGATACGGAGTTTGTAAAAAATACCCTGGAAGATTCAGGAATGAAGCTTCTGTGTGAAGGATTAAAACAGCCAAACTGTATCTTACAGACATTGAGGTAACTGATAGCAGGAGAATTTGTTGTCTATGTTTGTATCATTTTTGGTCCATTTCTGTTTGCACGAGGGGGAGGGCAAAACATGCACAAGATAATGAGGTCATTCTCTGAAGGTTGTACCGACACCTTATCTCTCCTGCTTCTTGTGGGGCACTGGCAGTTGTTCCAGTACCAGTCGGTGGCTCACTGATCTGGAGTTTAGTGAAACCAAATTGGAAGCTTCAGCTTTGAAATTGCTTTGTGAAGGCTTAAAAGATCCAAATTGCAAATTACAGAAGCTCAAGTAAGTTGTAACTATTAGTTTCCTTGCTGCAAGAAAAAAAATTTAAATATGCAACTGAAGATGGATGTTGTGTGATCAAAACACATTCTGAAGAATCATGGAGAGGAAGAATAAAAGTGACAGTCTCTAAAATTGTTCCTGTGCAACAGGTTTAGGAAAAGAATTTTCTTTGTGGGTGACAATAACATCAATGACTATAATAATAACGCATACTTTTTGAACAATCACTTTGTGTTGAGCATTGCGCTGGCTGCTTTGTATCTGTGATTTCCTTTAATTGTAAAACAGCTCTGAGAGGTTTCAGATTATTATCTCTGTTTTAGCAGATGAGGAAATAGGGACCCAAGGTCATAAGACCAAATAACATGGCAAAGGCACAATTCAGAACCCACATGTATCTGACTTCAAAGTCCATGGTAATGATTTTAATAAAAAAGTTTATCATATATGTATTAGGGTTGTCCAGAGAAACAGAACAAATAAGATGTATATAAATATACAGTTGACCCTTGAACGGCACGGGGGTTGGGGCGCCAACCCCACCCCCCACAGTCGGAAATCCACGTATAACTTTTGACCCTCCAAAAGCTTAACTACTAATAGCCTGCTGTTGACTGGAAGCCTTACTGATAACATGAACAGTTGACTGACACATATTCTGTATATGATATGTATTATATACCACATTCTTGTAAGAAAGTAAGCTGGAGAAAAGAAAATATTACTAAGAAAATCATAAGGAAGAGAAAATACATTTACACTACTGTATGGTATTTATAAAAAAAAAATTCGTGTTTAAGTGAACCCATGCAGTTCAAACCTGTGTTGTTCAGGGGTCAACCGTATAGAGATTTATTTTAAGGAATTGGCTCATGTGGATTAGGGTGGCTGTCAAGTTCAATATTTGCAAGGTAGGCCAACAAGCTGGAGACACAGGGAAAAGCTCATGTTGCAGTTCAAGTCCAAAGGCATTCTGCTTGTGAGAATTCTCTCTTCTTCCCCGGGAGGTCAGTCTATTTCTATAAAACCTTTCAACTGATTAGGCAAGGCCCACCCAAATTATGGAGGGTAAATTACTTTACCCAAAGTCCCCGATTTAAATGTTAATCTCATCTAAAAAATACCTTCCCAGATACATCTAGGATAATTTTTGACCAAATATCTAGATATATGACTTGGCCAATGTGACACAATTAACCATCGCAATATATATGTGGGTTTATTTATTTATTTTTTTTTAAAGTAGACTTCACACTGAGCTCCAGTGGAGCTCAGTGCAGGGTTTGAACTCATGACCCTGGGATCAAGACCTGAGCTGAGATCAAGAGTCGGACGCTTACCCGACTGAGCCACCCAGGCGCCCCTATATGTGGGGTTTTTAAAAGCAAAAGCTCTTTAACATTAAAGCTTTCTAAAATTCACTTTGAAACTCCTTTTTTTCCCCCCAAATGCCTCTTTTTTAAAATTTCTAAATTGGGGAGATATAGACATGTGTACTTATGAGCCCTCTTCAAGGCTAAGGTTGGAGCCTGGTAACTCAAGAGGAAATTGAGGACTCAAAGATTGTAGTATATATCATAGAAATTCTTGAAAGTGATGGAAGAAAAAGTTGCTGGGATTCAAGAAATTAGACTACTCAATATGGAGAAACAAAGATTAAGAAGACAGGAAGGTCGGTAAAAACCACTCTTTGTCCCAAAGAAGGAATATTACATGGATGATGATGGTGGACTGGATCTCTAAGGATGGAAAATTAATGAATAATGAACTTTTTAGATCTTTTGACTATAAAGCTTATTAAAGATATTATGCCATTTCCCCCATGGGATTTGAAAGAAGCTGTGAGCTAGAATTCTAAATTCATGCAGGGAGTTAAAATGAGATGAGGTCATCTTGATATTTCCTCCCAACACTTTTTTGGAGGGGCGGTCAACACTTCCTGAGTTGCCACTGGGGGACACAGTGTTGTGGGGGCAAAGTACGATTCTCCCCTGGAGGCTTTGACGTTATCAAGGTTGGCAGTCTTGTATAGATGGGCCTTTATTTTCTTTGCGCGTGAGGTACTGTGGGTAGGGGGTGAGTAGGACAATAAAGCAGCCAGTTCTGTCTCTGTTCATCTCTCTTCCTCTCCAGGTTGTGTGCTAGCTTTCTCCCTGAAAGCTCAGAGGTTGTTTGCAAGGATCTTGCCTCTGTTCTCATTTGCAATCCAAACCTCGCTGAGCTGGACCTGAGTGAAAATCCCCTGGGGGACACAGGGGTGAAGTATCTTTGTGAAGGTCTCAGACATTCCAACGGTAAAGTGGAGAAGCTAGAGTAAGTTTCTTAGAACTGTCTGGCATCATCTTAGGACTATTGAACTTGGCAAATGCCTGCTTCTGTGCCAGGATCTGTGCTTGGGCTTGGCAGAAGTTGTTTCACCCAATTCATTCCTTCCAATAACCATATAAAATGGATTTTTAATCCCCATTGTACAGATGAGGAAACTGAAGATCACAGGGAAACATGACTTGTCCAAAGTCACATCACTCAAAAGTGGTATAGTCAGGATGTGACTCCAAAATTTGTCTCCACATCTCCTGCTCTTTCCAGTATACAGCCATCTTGCCTGTTTACAGGAATGACACTACTTAAATATTCAGAATATTTACAATGCACCCAACACAGCCCTAGATGTGGGTAGAGTTATCAGAAGGACAAGTGACGAGGCTGCCCTTTAGGACACACAGATATGAACCAATTGGAGAACAACACAATTCAATGTGTAATGAAGTGCCCAACACTGTGGAATCATTTAGAAATGCCAGATGAGCCCAGGGAAAGGTAGGAGGTCACTGTGGGCTGGAGACCTCAGGAAGTGGCTTTGTGAAGGAGGTGTGCCAGGAGCTGGAACTTGAAGGGAGGCTAGGAAAACATTCTCAGAAAGCTAAGAGACAGCAGTGGCTGATTTTACTTCTCCTTTTCTTGGTAGCTTGAGTAGCTAACAGATGCTAGCTGTATGGAGCTCTCTTCCTTCCTGCAAGTGAGTCAGCCTTTAAAAGAGCTGTCTGTGTTTGCCAATGCCCTGGGGGACACAGGAGTACAGCATCTCTGTGAAGGTCTGCAGCATGCAAAGGGTATTCTCAGGACTCTTGTGTAAGTGCTTATCCTTGTTCTCACGGGCCTTGGCACTTGAGATGCAGTGGGACTCCTTGGTTAACGGCCACCTTGGTATCCCCATTCCTCCAGGCTTTCTGAATGTTCCCTTTCTGCAGCTTGTCGTGAGTCCCTTGCCCGAGTCCTGAGCTCCACCCAGAGCCTGACAAGGCTGCTTCTAATTAATAACAAAATTGAAGACTTGGGACTGAAATTGCTGTGCGAAGGATTAAAACAGCCTGACTGTCAGTTAAAGGATCTGGCATAAGGATCGTGGACTATAGCCACAGGCAGAGTTTCCTGATGTTTCAGCAACTCTTAAAATTAAATGAGTATTTTTTGGCCTGGTGATCGAATCTCCAAGGAAGCAATAAATGAAGAACCAAATAATTTAGGGAGTAGAAATGTTCCCCTCTCCACAATCTCTGCTTGGCCCTGGCCCAAGGGATTTTTTTTTTCACACGATACTCTGAGTTTCTAATGTGTTTTTCTAGTGGGCCAACAGAATTCCTAAAGTAACTCAGTGCAGATGAAATGATGCCAGCCTTCTCTACCTTACTTCCTGGCAGATTGTGGACCTGCCGTCTGACTGGAGAGTGTTGTCAGGATTTGTGCAGTGCACTCTACACCAATGAGTACCTAAGAGACCTTGACCTCAGTGATAATGCCTTAGGGGACGAGGGTATGCAGGTGCTGTGTGAAGGGCTGAAACACCCCTCTTGCAAACCGCAGACCTTGTGGTAAGTGCACAGCGACTCTTTGCTCACTGGGCTCTTGTTCCAGGCTCTATATGAGATGGAGGGTCATTGTGGAACTTTCTTGAATCCCCAATTCCCCATAGGTTAGCAGAATGTCATCTCACAGATGCGTGCCGTGGAGCTCTTGCCTCTGTCCTCAACAGAAATGAGAACCTAACATCGCTAGACCTAAGTGGAAACGACCTCAAGGATTTTGGAGTGCAAATGCTGTATGATGCACTGATTCAGCCAATCTGTAAACTACAGACATTCTAGTAACTTACTATGGCGGGGGAGGTGGGAGGGAGGGGGTCAAGATAGACATGTGGGGTTTGATCATAGCCCACTGCAGTGAGGAAAGAAGAAAAACTGAGGGCAAGCCATGCCTAGGCAAAATATCAAAGTAAGTGAAATGACCAGTAGGCCTCCTCCTTGGGCACAGGGACAGGGCTAGAGGCAGAGAACAGGCAGCACTGGATCTCACTGCTAAGAGAAGCAGCATGGAAGAAGAGTGCCAGATCTAGATTCTGTTAGGTCTGGCTTCAATACTGGGTTTAGCATCACTAGCTACATAGCCATGCTTACTTAACCTCCCTGAACTTTTGTATCCATGTCTGTAAAATGGAGCTAATGCTAGTACCTGACTATCTGGTGTTGACAGGGGGATTGAATGAAGTGAAACTTCAGTTGCAAATGTACCGAGTACAACCTTTGGCACATAGGTGTGCTCCACGAATGTTAGATTCCTTCCCTTTTCTCTTCTCATACTTGCCAGGGGCCTTAATATTTACATTTGAGTCTTCAAGACTCAAGGAAATGAAGCTGTAATGATGCAATTATAGGAAGTGGAGGTCTTGACCCTTTCTGGTCAATGTCCATCTGCCAGCTCAGCAGGCTGGCATGACACACAAAGTTGCTCTTAATTAGGACACAGCTATGCTGTGTTGGCAGCTAACCAGTGACCAAATGGCCATTCATTTCTGGCATTCAGAACTGGAACACATAATGGAAAATAAAGGCCGAGTGCAAAAATTCCACATTTCAAAGCCAATTTGACGGATTGAAGTGTAAATGAAAACAACACAAAGGCCTGATTACAAGTCTGGCTGAAAGAGAAGCTGGTTCTCTACTAGCAGAGTGAAGTGTGTTAGTTTCAAAGGCTTGAAAGTGCGCTGATTACTGCCCAGAAAGAGAGAATCATTCAGGACATGATGAGCCTCAGAGATTTAGGGACCTCCACTCCGTGGTGTCTTTCTCAAAAGAGGTAACTGCAGTCTATATTGTCAACAGGTTGGAATAAGCTTAACGATCAATCCCAATGTCTCTTCAAATACTGAGTAATTTAATGTGGTAGCGCTCTATGGCGTGTATGCTTCAGCAAAGGTCTTAAGTGACAGCGAGGAGAAATTATTTTGTGATGGCATGCCATATTTGCTTTTTATTGTAAATTATTACATTGTTTCCTGTATCTCTTGCTCTTTGCCTTTTAACCAATGTGCTTCCATTGTGTTTTCAGGACAACCTTCAAACCCTTATAACTTGTCAGTCGACAAGTTGATAACAGTGTGCAATAATAGCTCAGAATACAAAATAAAGGACACACACACACAGAATAGACACCATCCACTGACCTCAAATCAATTTTGATTGTTAGAGTATATGTAAGACAAACTGTAATTAATAGAAATATATACTTACCCAAGTAAGGTGAAAGGAAATTATGGATGATTTAATGTTGTGGTGGGATTGAAAGGGGGTGTAATTCCAGGAGAGCCTTCTAAAAGGGGGAGTCTCAGCTGGAAATTGCAAAGACTGGAGGAAGAAGGTTATTTTCTAAGAGTTGCTGGAGTGTGGGGGCTGAATCTTATTCCTCATTGTATTCTCCCCCCCACCATAAAGTTCCTGGCTCAGCTTTGCATACAGTAAATACATATAGAAGACCCATTAGTAATTTAGAGCATCTGGAGGCAAGGAATGGAGACAGTTAATGACATGTTCAATAAAGACTGAGTATCTAGACATTCAGAAGGTCAAGGAATAAAAGAGGCTGTGGCCTTAGGGTGGCAGAGCTCACTTTCATTCATTCCACAAATTCTTGCTGAATATCTGCTATGTGCTAGGCAAGTGTGCCAGGTGCTAGGAGACAAGAGTAAATAAGACATAAGACAGTCTATGCTCTTCAGGGGCTAGGGGGCTTAGTGGTAGAGACAGGCACATAAACTGAAGAATACAATAGGGCGATCATGTGGTCTTAAGGGAGTCCTGGCAGGAGACAACTCACCCAGCCCAAGAGGGTCAGGGAAAGCTTCTTGGAGGAAGGACCACCTGAGTTAAGTCTCAGGACTATTAATAGCCAGGAGAAATGGGGGTAAAGATGAAGAAGGGTAGCCCACGCTCAGGAGATAGCATGAACAAGGTAGCCAGACAATAAACTGCATGGTTTATGGTACTTGATGGGGAAAAGGGTGGGAAATATCCGAGGAGTTTGCTCTTGCTGGAGCATAAAGTACAAAACAGAGTGTGTCAAGAAGACTAAGGGGGTAGGCAAGGCCTTGTATGCCATATGTGGTTAATAAGACCTGTTAGCAGAATTCTGAGTGAAAACTCAGTCATTGCTCTCTTTCTCTCACATACTCTAGTAGTGGTCCATTTCGAGGCCTCTCCTCATCTTTCCAAAACTGGTCCCCAAGATAGAGCCAGTTTTGCTTCCAAAGTTGGTTGGAGAGCCAGTCCACTGCTGCTCTGTTTCTCACTGCCACAGGGAGCTGATCTTAAGAACTGACCCTAACCAGTCCCACAGAAGTTTGGTTACTAGACAGTGATGCCCTGGCTGGTCTGGATCCCTGCTAGCCCTGCAGTGCCATCATACTTGGGCTCTGAGGTTACAGATATATTAGTCCACACATAAACATGCAACTGTTGTTCTCTAAAGTATTATATGTGTCAGGGTGGTTGGGTCTAGAGGAGCTCCTGGAATCAACCACAGGTGTATGTATATATGAGACGTGCCCTTGCCCCAGAAAGGTGTAGGCCCCTGAGTTGGGTCAGGGGCCCCACTTGAGCCTTTTTCTTTCATCAAGATAATTTTATTTTATGGGCCTTGGTACCTTTCCCAGGCACTGGGCCTTGGATAAAGGCCCCTAACTCACCCTGATGCATGTCCTAATTCTAAATTTGGAAAGAAGGGGTTGAGAGTAATTGGTCTCTTAATTCCCAGAAGACCTCTGGGCTTCCTAAGCATATTGGCCCACCTCTTGCCCAACAGTGAGCTCTACACATCAAGAGGTAAGGCAGCCTTTGCTAAGTCACTCAAAAAAAATTCTCAAGGTCTTGTTACACTTCCATGGCATTAAATATCTACTTACCCTACAATTTCATATTTAGCAAGGTTACTCATTTCACTTTGCTAGATAAAGATTAGCTTCTATCCATTAAAAACTAAAATCTTAACCTCACTACACACTTGAAAGAGCTTGTACCTTCTTTTGTAGTCAATGGGTTTTAACTGGGGACACACATGTGGAGTTTGAAGTACTTGTTGGACACTGTGGGAAGTTTTCTAGTAGGTGGGCAGTTGGATATAGGAGTGTACCCTGGAGATGATAGCTGAAGCCATGCCAATGGATGAGTTCCTCTAGGGAGAGTGAGAAGAGAAGAACCTCTGAGGAACATCTCTGGGGAATTAACCTTGGGCAATACCAACTTTTAAGAGGTGGGTATGGAAAGGAAAACCCATGGAGTAAACCAGGAGAGAAATGGTGTCCTGGAAGCTATGGGAAAAGTGAGTTTCAAGGAAGAAGTACTCAACAGTGTCCAATGCAGCAGAGAGGGCCAAAAGGATGAGTACTGAAACGTATATCCATTGGATTTAGTCATTGGGAGGCCATAGGTGAGGCTGTCAAGAGCTGTTTCAGTGGTGTGGTGGGGCTGGAAACCAGACTGCTCTGACTTGAAGAGATTGGAGATGAGGAAGAGGAGAAGGAGCAGAGACTAATCCGTCAAGAAGTTTGTGAAAAGGGGGCGCCTGGGTGGCTCAGTCAGTGAAGCGTCTGCCTTCGGCCTCAGGTCATGATCTCAGGGTCCCGGGATCGGCCCTGCGTCGGGCTCCCTGCTCAATGGGGAGTCTGCTCCCCCCTGCTCGTGCTCGCTCACTAGCTCTCATGAATGAATGAATGAATGAATGAGTAAGTAAGTAAGTTTGTGAAAAGGAGAAGAGATGTGGGGCTGTAGCTGGGAGAACTTGTGCAACTGCAGGAAGGAGGGAGTTGTTCTTTTTCCTTCTTGGCTTGTTGAGGATAGGCAAATTCGTAGGCTGAATGAAAGGAGCCCATAGAGAGGGAGAGGTTACATATACAGGAGCAGGAACTAATGGGCTAATGCAGCAGGGCCTTGGACAAAGGCAGAGAGGGACGAGAGTGAGAGTCCAAGAGGAAGTGAAGCATTTTCTCAAGGAGAGGAGCCAAGGCTGAGGGAGGAGGTAGATGGCTGAGTGGGTGAAGTAACTGAGTGGTGCTAGGGAGCAAGTAGAATGGGAATCTTATCTTCGAGGATAGGAAAACTAGTGAAGGCATCTGTTGGCTTGACTTGACACAAGATTCTTTTCGTTTTTCATAGCATTGACACGGATCATTTACATGAAGAAACATTCAGAAAGATGGAAGCTTTAAAAATGAGCAAGCCCGGAATCACCTAGTAATTTCCAAGGAGAGCCCCTGAATCAGCTGCATATAGACCCCCTCCAGTCTGGCACCATCTTTAACAGTTGTGCATTATTCTTCTTCTAATCCTGTTAACCTTTGCTGAGGACCCTAGTGTGAAGCAAGCAGCAGTGATAGCTATTTCTTACATAGAATCATACACTAAGTAGGATGTGAAAGGCAGAAGCACTTTAGTTCAAATGTCTTCAGCAATAATACCTTACATTCATATATTGTGTTATAAAGTTTACTGTGTTTTCACAGAAATCCTCAAAGGTAGGAAGATGAGGCTCAGCGAGGTTGTGACTAACTCTAGGTCATGCAGCTCATTAGTGAGAGGACTGGGACTAGAATCTAGCCAGGCTTTACAATACCCAGACCCGGCAGGGAAACAGTAGAAAAAAGATGTGAATGAGTCAACTTAAAGGAACAAGATACTTGAAGTGATTAAAGGGCAAGAGGGTGTACAAACACATGTTCTATCTTACGGTGCTGATTTTAAGTAAAACTCTAATTCACAAAAGAAAGAGAGAGGAATGAGTTGGTTTGATAGGGAAAGGCTTCCTGGAGGTGCAGCTTGATGTGGGCCTTGAGAATGAGCAGGATTGAGACAGGGGAGATATACTGGCTCCTGGCTACGAGACTGCGGGCCTAGCACGGGGCTGTGTTTGTGAGCAGCTCACCAAAAGCGCCTAGGGAGAGACAAATGGCAGGCAGGTTTCCCGAGCTGCCTTCACTATCTGCATCCTAGGCTCCTAAGGGTGCTCTCCAGTTCCCAGGCTCGGCTCTCTTTCTGAACTTTTACTGCCTACCCCATGTGTTTGTTCTTGTTCATGGACTCCTATGGCCGACTCACCTCTCACCCCTGACAACATGTTGCATAGCCTAGCATGGACCCTACACGACCCCATGTTCTCCCTCTGCCTAGCTTCCACAGAACACTGGATGAGACAAGTGGAGGGAGGGAATGCCAGGCAAAGAAAAAAGCACAAAGTCCACGAAATAGGAGTGAATGTGGTGTGGGATGGACAGAAAGGTAGGCCGACCTGATTAAGGTATAGAGTTGTTTCTGGAAGCTACTTGGCTAGCTCTGTGACCTTAAACAAGTCACTTGGACTCTTACAGTTTCTATTTTCTCATCTGTAAAACGGGGATAAATTGACATTAACATTGCGGGACCGTCGTTCCCAACATGGTGCCAGCCCCCACACGGTAGTACTATAATGGTGGCTGTCGGTAGGAGTGTATAAATGTAACATAACTCAGCCGTGTAGTCTTCGAGCTCCCAGATTCTCCTGCTGTCTAATCAGTGTTAACTGCACATTTGAATGAACTGAGTGCGCTGGAGATAGCAAAGCTAGCAGGAGAAGAGACACATAGTGGGAAGTTACCACAAGTGAGAGGTCCAGCTGCTCCATGTCCTCACCCATCATCACATGTTGTTCCTTGCGAACCCGGGAGATGGTAACTTGCAGTCAGGAGACCATATCTGGCCTGAGAAGAATGGCCAAGACAGCTCTTTGTTTCCAGTTTTCTCAAGTTCTTTCCCTTTAGCTATTTAAGACTTATTTATTGAGAATTATTATGTGCCAGGTTTTGTGCCAAGTGTTGGCTTTACAGAGATGGATATGCCCTTTCCTGTGCACATCCCCTACCATCTTCTCTAACTGCCCTGGTCCCTCTGTCAGTCTGGTAAACATCTGCTAAAACTCAGTCACATTAAGAACTCAAGGATATAGTATTGAATGAAAGATTGCAGAACTCTGTGTGCATGTGTGTTTGTGTATGTCCTGTTTGTATCCAAAAGGATAAATATACATGTGTATGTATATGTCTAGAATATGTGTGGAAGAATGTATACAAGAAATTGCTAACAGGAGTTATCTCTGTCAAGAGGAATTTGACAAGCAGGGGCAGTGAGAGAAGAGGAAAGGAACTTTCCATTTTTATCTGTAGCCCTCTATTCTACTTGATGTTTTTACCATGTGCCTGTATTACTTTTATAATTAATAAACTTGGTGTTAAAAATAACACTGATTTATACTGAGGACTTACTTTTCTTCTTTTCAAACATGACAATTTAGAAGAAAATACAGGGCAGGCATTTATAAGCATGATAGAAAAGGAAAAGAATGAAAGATTTGACATCAAAATTAAAAATCCCTTTATGAGAAAAATACATAAATAAAATGAAAAGACTAGTGATTAGCTGGAAGAACATATTTGGCACATGTAAATATAACAAATCTATGAAAAACAAAACATAAAGGACTTCCAGCAATGATGAAATAACAGTGAATGGATTCATCTTCCCACATTAACAACTCAAAAAAATGGGCAAAATATATGAAATGACAGTTTTCAGACATTGGATAACAGGCAGAGTTGGTAAAAATAAAAAACAAATAGCAAGATGGTAGTTTTAAACAGAACCATATAGCAACCCAATTAAAAGGTTGAGATTGGTAGAATACAAAATTAAAAAAAAACAAACAACCATATGCTACCTATAGGAAACCCACTTTCAACATAAAAACACACAAAAATAAAAAACAAATAAATATAAAAACACAAATAGGTTAAACATAAAAGATAGGGAAAAGATACACCATGTTAACATTGATTTTAAAAAAGCTGGAGTGACTGTATCATCATCAGAGAAAGCAGACTGCAAGCGAAGAATATTACCAGAAATACAGAGGGCTATTTTGTAACAATAACGTGGTTAGTTCATCCTGAGGACATAACAATCCCAAAAGTATATGTACCTAAATAACACATTCAAAATACATGAAGCAAAAACTGGCTGGCAAGGAGAAATAGACAAATCCACAATTTTAGAGACTTCAACATCTTTCTCAATAATTGACAAACCAAGGAGTCAGAAAATAAGCAAGAATATGTAGATGATTTGAACAACACAAATAATAAATTTGACCTAATTGACACCTACACAACGCTCAACCCAACAACAGAAAGCACATTCTTTACAGATGCACATTGAACATTTACTAAGATAGACCATATCTCTGCCATATAGCAAGTCTCAATAAAGCTAAAGGATTCAAGTCAGATAAAGTATGTTCTCTGACCACAATGGAGTTAAATTAAAAATTGGTAAAAGAAAGATATATGGAAAATTCTCTGAATATTTGGAAAATAAATAACACACTTCTAAATAATCTATGGCTTGAGAGTAAGTCTCAAAGAAAATTAGTATTTTAAACTGAATGATATGAAAATCTGAGACATACAAATTTGTGGGATATAGCTAGAAGAGTGCTTAGAGGGACATTTATAGCACCAAACAGCTCTATTAGAAAAGAAAGATCTTAAATCAATGACTTCAACTTCCACAATAAGAAACTAGAAAAAGAACAAGTTTAATTCAAAACAAGCAGAAGAAAGGAAATAATAAATATAAGAACAGACTATATATATACTATATGATTCCATTTTTATAAAATTCTAGAAAATTCAAAGTACTCTATTGTAATAGCTGATTAGTGGTTACCTAGCAACAGAATTGGGGAGAGGAAGGGATGCATTATAAAGGGGCACAAAAATATTTGGAGGTGATGGATATGCTCATTATCTTGTTTGTAGTGGTGATTTCAGTCTAAATTCATCAAATTGTACTTTTTAAATATGTCTAGCTTCTTGTATGTGAATTATACCTTAATAGAGCTGTAAACACACACGTGTGCGTGTGCATGCGCGTGCACACACACACACACACCACAAGCATGTCTGAAAGATTTAAGAAGACCAGTTGTCTAACCCCCTTATTCTACAGATAAGGAACCTGGGGTCCAAAGAGGGCAAGATCACACAGCCAATTCTTAAGACTGGGATTAGAATTTAAGTGTCCTTATTCCTAGTCTTGCTCTTAGTATATCAAAGGCAGAGCTCAGATTAAAGGAATAAATTAAATGGTGGGTTTTCAGTCTTTTGTGGTATACCCTGGGGAAAGAGACATGGACATGGTGAAAAGGAGTGACTTTCCCAGGATTCTTTCAATGACTGCTGGAACTGGCTCATACTGACTCATGAATATTGGTGGTTACATTTTCAGGAATTTTGCAAGTCAGTTGTTAAAGCCATTATTAGAAATTAAATGATATAAACTTGCAATTAAATAAATTTTTATTAAAATAAAGATCATAAATACTCTCAACTCACCACTTCCTAATTATTTTGCTACATTTTACTATCATCTGTGCTCTTGAGGTTGTTCACATCTATTGTATCTTGTGGCGGAAATGTTAAATGATGGTGTTCTATTCTGCATCTCTTCTCTATTCCATGTTCAATGACATCACCTTGATAGCTTGAAATTGGCTACGGTGGGAGTGTTTACACCACAGAAATCAGCAAATGCTACATATAGAGATTCCCCCACCACGCACACTCCCACCAGAGATCTGGTTGTTAAACATTTACCAGAACATACCTGCCTTGAAGCATTACTTGCCCTGGGATTCATTTAAGGCTGACCTAGAAGGCAACCCACCAGTGCCTAAAGTTGTGCTAGGTAAACTGTGGGCAGGCAATAAATGTTTCAGGGTAATCAGCCTTCCCAGTTTGTCTATACTTTTGATAAATTCCCAGGGAGCTCCTCAGTCCTGGGCAAGCCAGGATGGTTGATCATCCTAGCGTTTGCACATTTTTTTTTTTTTTTTAAGGAATCAGGTGTGTAAATCAATGGAAAACTATCTCTTTTCTTGGGGAAATAGCCCAAATAGGTCTCCTTCTGTGAGATAACTAGTGGCACGGTGCACAAAGCCCCACACATTACACAATCTCAATAGTAGCCAGGAGGACTGACAGGATCTTACATATGGTAGGTGATCGAGAAATGCCCATTGGTGGTAGGAGACTGGAGAGAGGCAGGCCTACAATTAGAATGGAGGCCCAAAGATGGTGGAAGTTCTGGAGTTTGGTCTACCAGCTGGTGGCAACTGCAGGTGGCAACAGACAGAGGCAGGCTGGGGTTGGGAAAGCCTCAAAAAAGTATCAAAAAAGACTGTGACAATGGGTGTGAAAGCTAAAGGGGATGGCTGCAACTTTGAAGTGTTCGTTGTGGTTGTTAGCACTTTGAGGACATCAAAGGAGTTTACTGGGAAGGATGTGCCCATTCCACTTGGTTTTCCTTTTCTTCTGTTCAAGGCTCACTCCTTCCAAGGGCTGAGTAGGCAGTTGTCCTATGCAGCATGGGAAAGTTTTCTCTGACCAAAGATCGGCCCCGTCCTTCCCCCCCCACCCAGTCCTGCAGTTTTCACCAAAGTCAGTCTCTCTCATGAGGAAACAAGAAGCTAGTAGCAGCCTGTTAACATTTGACCTCAGATTAGTAAGTTAGTTTCTGATTTGTTCCCAAGAGTCTAGAACATACAGAGCAAGTGAGCTTTGGTGGTGAGAAAAGGAGAGGGAAGGTTCTGAAGCATTGGCAAACAACACACCAGCCCTGGTCTGGGCATATCAGTAAGAGCCTAAACTGGAGGTAAAGACCTGGGCAAGGAAGGGCGATATCACAAACAAATGTCACACGCTTCCCAGTTTTATTTATGGTTGATTCAGTTTCTTTTGCCCACTTGTCTCATTCTTGCTTTTCCAACTCCAGGAAATCTTCCTTCAAAAGGTTCCATTCCCTGTGTGAATGTGTCACACTCCTCCCCAAGCCGTTGGGTAATCGCCATCGGAAGGGGTGGGGGAGGTATGGCTCCTTTTCCAAAAGAAGCAGATAATAATTCATAATAGTAATAATAATAGTAGTAGTAGAAATTATTACTGTTCAAGCACTTAGTTGTGACAGGCATTGTGTTTTACTGTATTTTCTTTTGTTCTTTACTCTTTATTACTGAAGTATAGTTGACACACTAATGTTACATTAGTTTCAGGGGTACAGCACAGTGACTCCCCAACTCTCCGTCCTATGCTGTGCTGACAAGTGTAGCTACCACCTGTCACCATACAACACCAATACAACACCATTGACAGTATTCCCCATGCTGTACCTTTCGTCCCAATGACTTATTCATTCCATAACTGGAAGCCTGTACCTCTCACTCCCCTTTACCCATTTTACCCATCCTTCCCATCCCCCTATCCTCTGGTAACCATCAGTTTGTTCTCTGTATATATGGGTCTGTTTCTGCTTTTTTATTTGTTTTTTAGATTCGACATATAAGTGAAATCGTATGGTATGTGTCTCTCTCTCTATGACTTATTTCACCTAGCATAATATCCTCTAGTTTCATCCATGTTGTTTGCAAATGGCAAGATCTCATTCTTTTTTATGGCTTAGTAATACTCAATTGTGTGCTGTGCTCTGTGTGTGTGTGTGTGTGTGTGTGTGTGTGTGTATGTGTGTATTGTCATATCTTCTTTATCCACTTATCTATTGACAGACATTTAGGTTGCTTCCATATCTTGGCTATTATAAATAATGCTGAAATAAATATAGGACTGCATATATCTTTTCAAATTAGTGTTTTTGTTTTCTTTGGATAAATATCCAGTAGTAGCATTATTTGATTGTGTGGTATTTCTATTTCTAATATTTTGAGGAAACTTGATACTGTTTTCCGAAGTGGCTGTACCAATTTACATTCTCCCAGTAGAGCACAAGGATTCCTTTCTCTCCACATCCTCGCCAACACTTGCTATTTCTTATCTTTTCGATTCTAGCCGTTCTGACAGGTGTAAGGTGGTACCACATTGTGGGTTTTTTTTTATAAAGATTTTATTTATTTGAGAGAGAGAGAGAGCGTGTGCACAAGTGGGGGGAGGGGCAGAAGGAGAGGGACAAGCAGACTCCCCACTGAGCATGGAGCCCAATGCAGGCCAGATCCCAGGACCCTGAGATCATGACCTGAGCTGAAGTCAGATGCTTAACAGACTGAGCCACCCAGGCGCCCCTCTCATTGTGGTTTTGATTTGCATTTCCCTGATGATGATGTTGAGCACATATTCATGTGTCTGTTGGCCATCTTGTATGTCTTCTTTGGAAAAAGGTCTATTCAGGTTCTCTGCCCATTTGTTCATCAGATTGTTTTTTATATGTTCAGTTGTATAAGTTCTTTATATATTTTGGATATTAACTCCTTATCAGACATATCATTTACAAATATCTTCTCCTATGCAGTAGGTTGCCTTTTCATTTTGTTGATGCTTTCCTTCACTGTGCAAAGCTTTTTATTTTGGTGTAGTCCCAATAGTTTATTTTTGCTTTTGTTTCCCTTGCTTGAGGGATATATCTAGAAAAATGTTGCTAAGGCTGATGTCAAACAGATTACTATGTTTTCCTCTATGAAGAAACATGAAACCATGTCTCAACATTTAGGTCCATAATCCATTTTGAGGTTTTTTTTGTGTATGGTGTGAGAAAGTGCTCCTGTTTCATTCTTTTGCATATAGCTGCCCAGTTTTCTCAAGACCATTTATTGAAGAGACTATCTTTTTTCCCATTGTATATTCTTGCTTCCTTTGTCATAGATTAGTTGACCATCTTGGCATGAGTTTATTTCTGGGCTCTCTATTTTGTTCCATTGATCTACCTGTCTATTTTTGTGCTGGTACCATGCTGTTTTGATTACTACAGATTTGTAGTATAGTTTGATATCTGGGATTGTGATACTTCCAGCTTTGTTCTTCTTCCTCAAGATTGCTTTGGGTATTTAGAGTCTTTTGTGGTTTCATAGAAATTTTAATAGTATTTGTTTTAGTTCTGTGAAAAATACTATTGGTATTTTAATAGGGATTGCCTTGAATCTGTAGATTACTTTGGGTAGTGCGGACATTTTAACAATATTAATTCTTTTAATCCATGAATATGGTATGTTTTTCCGTTTGTTTGTGTTGCCTCCAATTTCTTTCATCAGTGTTTATAGATTTCACAGTACATGTCTTTAACCTCCTTGGTTAAGTTTATTCTTGGGTATTTTATTATTTTTGGCGCAATTGTAGGTTGAAATTTTTCTTAATTTCTTTTTCTGCTACTTTGTTATTAGTATAGAAATGCAACAAATTTCTCTATATTAATTTTGTATCCTGCAACATTACTGAATTGTTACTTCAAATAGTTTTCTGGTAGAATATTTAGGGTTTTCTATGTATTATATTTTCTTGTTTAATTCTATGAAGTAGATATTTATTTTCTTCATGTTATATATGAGATGCAGAGTTGTCAAGTAATTTGCCAAAGGTCCCATAGGTGGTAAATGGCAGAGCCCAAATTCAAACCTGTCTGACCCCAAAACTTGTGTTAACAACCATACTTCTTCATGTAGACTCTGTCTAGGGTTGCAGAAAGAAGGAAGTAGACATAAAAGAATAATTATTTCATTCAACAAATGTATATGCACTTCCTGTTATGTGCTGGACCTATAGGGTATAAAAAAATGAGTACACACGGTCTTTGCACTTAACATGATTACAGTTGAACAGAGGGGATACATCCTCCATTGTAATAGATCTAATAGAAGGCAGAGTTGGATCGGGACCATAACATAATAATGATAAAACTACCAATTATTGAGAACATACTATGTGCCGGGTACTATGCAAATACATTCTTCACATATATATTCCTCATGACAGCTCTGGGACTATTACTACATTTTATAGTTTGGGAAACAAGGCTAGTAGAGGCTTCATTAACTTCTGTGGCTCAGAATAGTGTGTTACTGGCCTCTTCAGAGGCGGAAGGAGGGAACTAGACTGAACATTCACTTATGCCTCCTTTTCAAGTGAACTAAAGGGATCTGCACCCAACTCAGAGCCTACAAACAAGAGCCACCAGCTGCTTCAAGATCACATGTACCTCAGCCAGCACCTAGTCTGAAGCAGCCTGACATACTTTCATTGCATTTGGAACTGTGAGAACAGTGAAAGCCACCAGATTCCCATTACTGGCCATCATCATAGATGCACCCCCTTTTTTTGTTTCAAATTATGTATTCATCATATCACGTGCACTGGGTGATATACTCAATTAATGAATTGTTGAACATTATATCAAAAACTAACAATGTACTGTACCTTGGCTAATTGAATTTAAATAAAAAAATTAAAAACCAAAATAAATAAATAAATAAAATGGATAGTCTATCCAATTGATCAGGCAAAATAAATAAACAAAATTATTTATTCATTATGATTGTACCAAGTGCCCCTGAACTGTACACTTTCAAATGGTTAAAATGGTACATTTTATGTTATGTTTATTTTAGCACAATAAAAAACATCTATTACACAAAATGTTGACTTTCTTTTTGAAGGGTGACTTTTTTTTTATCCTGTTCAGTTAGCCACCATATAGTACATCATTAGTTTTTGATGTAGCGTTCAACAATTCATTATGCAACATTTCATATATATCACATGGTTACAGAAAGTCACTTTCCTTCAAAAAAAAGTCCAAAAGCTAAATACTCTATTATGGAGTTCATAATCAGGGCAACAGAGCCTTTTCCCAAGAGACCAGCTCTGCCACCACCTCAGCAGTTTGGAGGCCAGGCAGCCTTGCTGTAGTCATCTCTCACGTTCTCATATTATTTTGTGCTACTTCTCCCCAGCTCTTCTTCCTGTGACATCCTTCCCTCACAAAGATGTCCACTATGTCCACCAGATACTTTGTTATGTGAGAAACAAGCTCTCCTACATGTTCTTCCTCCTCACCAAATGCTACTTGCTTCTCCTTGTCCTCGCTGACTCTGGCATTTTGCCAAGGACATTCATCTATAGGGACTGAAAGAGGGACTTGCATCCTCCTGCTTTTCTGAGGAAGCTTCCAGGCCATTGTTCCTTTGCCCTCTTGGAAATACGATGTTAAGGCACCTGCCAGCGGAATCAATCACTTACTGTACCTTGTTTCTGTTGCCTAGATACTGGTCATGCCCTCAAAGTAATCCTGGCCTTTTAGCCTCTAACACATAGCCTTTCTTTCCTTTCTTTTTTTTAAGATTTTATTTATTTATTTATTTATTTATTTGAGAGAGAGAGAGAGCATGAGCAAGGAGGGGGACAGAGGGAAAGGGAGAAACAGGCTCCCCACTGAGCAGGGAACCCGACATGGGGCTTGATCCCAGGACCCTGGGATCATGACCTGAGCCAAAGGCAGACACTTAACTGGCTGAGCCACCCAGGCACTCCCTAATACATAGCCTTTCTTGCCAACATTCATGTCATTGTCCTGGGGTCTTCACTGTTCACCTGGTTTATGCATCCAAAACTTTGGCCTAGCAGTTCTTGACTTCTTAAAACCTAATGATTTATTAATGCCTCCATTTTAGTTACCCTCTTTCATGGCTACCCTCTAGACCTGTGCAGCCCAAACAGTAACCACTACCCACATGTGGCTATTTACATTTTAACGAACTAAGATTAAATAAAAATTTAAAATCAGCTCCTCAGTTGCATTAGCCACATTTCAAGTACTCAATAGCCACACATGGCTAGTGGCTGCCATATTAGATAATGCAGATAGAGAAAATTTTTATCATTGGAGAAAGTTCTATTAGATAGCATAGCTCATAATTTCATTCTCACCAAGAATGGCTCCACCTCAAAAATATTTAAAAATGTGTTGTGTATTTACAATTTGCTAGGCACTGTTCAAGGGGCTGAGGATACAGTGGTGAACAAAACAAGCATTGTTTATTAAAGTTTACTATACAGCTATAGTATAAAGACAGTGTGGCATTGGAACAGGGAAAGACACATAGGTCATTAGAATAGAGAACTTAGAAATAAACCCACACAAATATGCTCAACTTTTTTTGTTTTTACAAAGCTGTTCAATACAGGAATGATAGCCTTTTCAACTAACAGCAAATTTGATAAGCAATTCAATATTCATAGGTACACACAAAAAAGAAAATATGAACCTCAGCCTAAACTTCACACCTTATACAAAAATTAAGATGAATTGCAGATGTAAATATAAAGTGTAAAATGATAAAACTTCAGAAAATGTATAGGAGAAAATCTTCTGGATCTAGGGCTACATAAAACTTAAAAATTAATTAAAAACTTTTGCTCTGCAAAAGATTCTGTTAAGAGGATGAAAAGATAAGCTACAAACCAGGAGAAAATGTTTACAAACCATGTTTCCAACAAAGGACTCATATCTAAAATATATAAAGAACTCTCAAAACTCAACAGAAAAAAATCAGACAATTTAATTAGAAAATGAGCAAAAGACATAAACAAACATTTTACTGAAGAGGATATACAGATGTCAAATAAGCACACAAACAATGTTAGACATTATTAGCCATTATAGAAATACAAATAGAACCACAATAAAATACCACCACACACCTACCAGAATGGCAAAAATAAAAATAGTAATAACACTAAATGCTGATAATGATGCAGAGAAACAATCACTCATACATTGCTGGTGGAAATATAAAATGGTATAGCCACTGTGGAAAACAGGTTGTCAGTTTCTTATAAAACTAAACATACAACTACTATATGACCCAGTAATTGTACTCCTGGGCATTTATCCCAGAGAAATGTGAATTTATGTTCCCACAAAAACCTATACATAAATATTCATTGGAATTTTATTCCTAATAATTCCAAACTGGAAACAACACAAATGTTCTTCAACAGATGACTAGGAAACAGGTAAATAGGTTTTAAAAATATGGTACATCCATACCCTGGAATACTTCTCAGCAATAAAAAGAAATATTGATTGGTACATGTGATGACCTAGATGAATCTTCAGATAATTATTGTGAGTGAAAAAAAACAAATCTCAAAAGATTACATACTTTATGATTCTGTTTATATAATAATCTTGAAATGACAAAATTTAGAAATGGAGGACATATTAGGGGCTAAGGGCAGGGATGGGGGAGAGCAAGGATCTGGGAGCACTTAGAAGTGGCTATGGCTATAAAAAGTACCGTAAGAGATACTTGCAATAATGGAACTGTTCTAAATATTTGACTATCATTGTCAATATTCTGTCAAAGTTTTGCAGGATGTTACGGCTGGATAAAGCTGGGTGAAGGGTGAGATCTCTGTCTTATTTTTTACAACGCATATGACTCTACAATCGTAATAAGTTCAATTTTTAAAAAGCCAAGGAAAATGAACATTTCAAGGAGGAGGAAGTGATTGGTCAAATGCTGCCAAGAAGTCTAGAAAGATAAGAAATGAAAAATGCCCGTCAGTTTTGACAATATGGAGGTTCCTGTGACCTGCTCAGGAGCTGTTTTGCCATAAGTTAAGGGGCTGGAAACCAGACGGAAATGGGATGAGGTGTAAATAGGAGGCAAGGAAACAATGACAGTAAGAAGAGACAACTCTTTCAAGAAGTTTGGCTGCGAAAAGAATGGTGGTAGCTTGAGTGAAGTGTGGAGTTAAGCAATTTTTGTTTGTTTTGTGTTTTTTTTTTTTTTAATGAAGATACTTGAACATGTTTAAACCTGTTGGGAAGGATCCAATGGAGAGGGAAAAATTGAACAAACAAGAGAGAGAAGGGATCATTAATAACACAAGGTTCCTGAAAGATAGCAGACAATGGGATCAAAACTATACATAAGAGGGACTGCCGTTGGAGAGAAGTGGTATCACCTTTTTCTAATGTAACAGAAGAGAACAAGATGAGGATGGAACCAGATAATTTTCTCTGTGATGCTGCAAGAACTGCTGAGAGCAGAGGTGGATGTGAAGGGAGGAGGGAGATATATATATGAAGGAGAACTGGGGATGGTCTTAAGGAGATGGAAAAGGATTGAAATATTTTTATCTGGAGAATGAGTTGACCAAAGAAATTCACCAGGATTGTCTGGCAGTGATGTGGGTGCATTTAGGATTGATGATCTTGAATTTCTTGTAAATCAGTATAACCTGTTGTGTGAACTTCTCTAACCGTGCTCAGGTGAAGATACAGAGAAAACAGAATTGGATTTAGCAGGGTGAGGGTTTTACGAAACAAGTTTAAGGGGAGGAAGCTTAGTACTGCCAAGAACGTCACTGAAATGATAAACCATGTCATCTAAGCTAAGTAATGAAGGAAGTAAAAAAGAGCCCTGATAGATTGGGAGGAAATAGATGGATCCATGGACTTTAGGAGCTGAGGAGTGATCATAGTACTAATTGAAAAAACTGGGAATAGGAGATTGTTGCTGAAGATGGGGATGCTTGAACTCATGACTTTAGGAATGAAGCAATTTCAGGTAATAACAAGATCTGGGGTGTAGCTATGGGTGTGTGTGACTAAGGGGAAAGAGAAGGTCTTTTGAGATGAAGAGGTCAAGGAACTGAGATGTCAGTTGGGTTAGTTTGGGAGATGTTGAAATCACTCAGGATAGGGCTAGGGCTTAACCTGGGAAGAAAAGTTGTGGATCGGGGGCCAAAGTCATTAGTAAATAAAAAGGAGTGGCCCAAAGGTGATTTGATGAGTGAAGAGGGAAAGAAGGAGTAAAATTAAATGGCCTCAAAGGATTGGATTTTGTTTTTATAGTTTTGGGGTTTGTTTCAGGAGCATAGGGAAGTAATGGTCTGAAAGCAGAAATGGGGAGCAAGCAGAACACCAATTTCCCCCTTCATCTTGCTTTGAGGACAGAAAAGATTAACCCTACTCTAGAGGGCTGTAGTGGTGGCCACAAGGTCTTATGTAACAGATTCACTGAAGAGTCTGAGGATATATGATGGTTATCTGGATATGCTGAGGCAGTTTGTGGGTACAGAGGAAAATTTCTGGGGGTGGAGGAGGAATGGAGTACTGAATCAGGGGCAAGGAAGTACATGGCATTATGGGGATGGTGGTGGAATAGCTGCTGGGGGAGGAAGAGTAGTGATAACCAGGGTGAAGACCTAGTGGATTTAGTCTGAACAGATCTTGGAGAATAGAAATCAAGCCTAATGGCTAGAGTTCCCTCAGCCTAACATCTATAGTCTCTGCCTCTTTGGACTAATATGGTAGCAAAGCCAGAGGTTATAATTTCTGCATTGGCATGGCCTGGAGTGTCACTGGTCCCAGAAGAGGTGGCTTCAGGTCTCAATCCTTGTGTCCTGGAGTTGTGGTATTCCTGGTGGCTAGAGTTCCACTTTTCTGACCAGCACCTTCTATCTCTCTAGTCTTTATGTTTTTATTGTCACTGAAGTTACTCTTCTAACTCATTTAACTCTTTAGTCCTTTGGCCCTTTCATTATTTCCCAAGCAATCTATCAGCCCTGTCTTCTTCCTTTCCAGCCCAGACAACTATATTACTAATATTTTCAAACTGCCTTGCCACTAGTCCACCCACTGTACTCTTATAATAGCAGAACCCTGAACCTAGGTCAAACCAAAATGTCTGTCTCCTATGCATGGAGATTGACTTCAGTCTCAGCTGGGCTTTCCACACTGCCATGGATCCTTCCTGGGCCCTTCATCAGCATTCTCTTCCATTCACCCAAGAAGCAAGTTCAGGTCTTTATCAGTTTTCCTAAGTTCCTTTCCTCCTGTCTCTCAGCAGATAACCTGGACTCCCACTTTACCATAAATACAGAGGCCAGAAATAACCTCAACTTCCTGCCACCCAAACTGATACAACCCTCATAGACTTATAGGCATCTGTCTAAGGTTAAGCATGACATCTATGTTCTGTATCCTCCTTCCTTCTTAGGAACTTTGATCCATTGTTTGAAAACCCTCCCTTCTTGTCCCCTAGCTGTATCTTCAACCTCTCCTTCTCTACTAGCTTCTCCTTGTCACACACACACACACACACACACACCATACACGCATACACTGCTGGGTATAAATAGATCAAGTATCATTCATCCTGGAAAAACAAATTCTCTTGTCAAAAAAATATTTCTCTGATATTTTATTCAAAAATCTATTGTGACAGAATTAATTACATTTCCACTGCACAAAAGCTTGTGTTGGGGGGGTAGGAGGGAAGAGAAGGGAAGATAATAGAAGGAAAAGGAATGGAAAGGATGGGGAAGAGAAGGGATGGGAAGAGAAGAGAAAACAAGACAAGACAAGAAAACACAAGAGAAGACAAGAGAAGAGGAGAGAAGGATGCTAACAGTGTAAGATATAATGTTTCAACACAGGCTGTAGGAATATCAAGCAGCTATTGGAATGATGCTTGCACAGTGCATTTGTCATCATGGCAAAATGTTTACAATGTATTTTAATTGAAAAAAAATTACAGAACAATATGAACGGTTTGATAACATTTTTGTAAAAATGTGTGTGTGTGTGTGTGTGTGTGTGTGTGTGTGTATGTGTTATATAAGGCAGTGATGGGCCAAAGAGATAAATGCCAAAATGTTACCCATGATCTGGTTTGTGGGATACCTTTGATTCACCAGTATTTTCTAAATCTTCTTACATTAAACATGTAAATTTTGTAATAAGGAAAAAAACCTCCCTACACACTAGACCATTCCCTCTCTGTAACTACACCTTATCTCTCTTTTTTCCTTCAAATCTAAACTTTTTGAATAGTCTCCACTCACTGTTTCCATTTCTTCCCTCTCAAGTCTCTCAGTCGTTTGCAATATGGCCTGAGTTCCCACCACCTACTGAAACCGTCCTCACCAAGGTTACCCATGACATCTTTTTTGCTTATCTACTGGATATTTTCTGTACTTATCTGACCTACCCAAGTTGTTGGCCTGGTTGATACTATATTATGGATTACTCTGTTCCTTGTACTCCTTCATCTCTTGGGTCCCAGGATCACATTGTTTCTAGGCTTCCTGGCAGCAAGGGTATGAACTGAAAAGGCAGCCAAATCTGGGTTTAAATCCTGGCTCTGTCACTGACTAGCAGCATAAACTTGGACTTAATGTCTCTGGGGCTCAGTGTCCTTCTCAGAGGATGATCATGCCTACTTCATAAAGTTTTGTTCAGGATGAAATGCGCCGATGCTGATGGAACACTTAGCAGTCACTGGTACGTGGCAAGTGGTAGTAAGTGACAGTAGTAGCATTAGTAAAATTATTATCATTATTATTATTATTATTCCGACTTCTCTGAATTTTCTTCTTAGGTTCCCCTTTAAATGTCAGTGCTGTCTAGGGTTCTGTCCTGGGTCTTGTTCTCTTCTGATGCGAAACCCTGTCCTTGGGTGATCTCATCCATGCTCATGGCTTCAACTACCACCGTATGTTGATAAACTGTCAAATCTGTACCCTCATCCAGACCTTTCTCTAGAGTTCCAGACTCTACTAACCATCTGCCTGAGGTTCACCACTTGAATGTCTCCTACCGGAATTTCAGAGATGAGAGGATTGTGTAGATCAGTGGTTATCAACCGAGGACCATTTTGTTTGGAGTCCTTTTTAGTGGTCATGGCTGGTGGCCTTGTGGAGGGTGTGTGTCTCATTGAAATCAAGTAGGTAGAGGCCAGGGATGCAGTTAAACATCCTACAATACACAGGACAGACTCTCACAACAAAGAATTTTCTGGCCCCAAATATCAATAGTGTCAAGGTTGAGATTCCCTGGCATAAATAACCTCTAAAGGCTCAGCTCTGACATTTTGTAGGGAACATTCAAGTGATGATAAACAGGGACTAGAGAAAGAGGTGGCATGATTAAGATCACAAGGGGTTTCAGTGACAGAGTGATCGTTGATCCCATCCTCCTCATTGCTTATTTGCCTTCCACCCCTCTTGCTGCTTTTCGTCTGCTTCCTTTGTAAACTCTTCTTCCCGTATCCATTCCTTAAACAGCTATCCAGTCTTTTGTCCTCATCTCTGCCCCTCTCAACATCTCTCCCTAGTTCCATAATCTCATCTAGTTCCATGACTTCAACTTCAACCTATGTATTGCTGACTTCCAGGTCTATGTTTCCAGGCCAGACTTTGATCTCTCAAGGTCCAGATTCATAGAGTCACATAACTATTAGTTATAATAATAACTATTATTCAGGGGCGCCTGGGTGGCTCAGTCATTAAGCATCTGCCTTTGGCTCAGGTCATGGTCCCAGGGTCCTGGGATCGAGCCCCGCATCAGGCTCCCTGCTCAGCGGGGAGCCTGCTTCTCCCTCTCCCACTCCCCCTGCTTGTGTTCCCTCTCTCGCTGTGTGTCTCTCTGTCAAATAAATAAATAAAATCTTTAAAAAAATATATTATTCAGAATACCTTCTAAACATAATTTCTCTTCCCATATCCAAGGCTTGAGGATTTTGAAGGACTATAATACATGCTATGTTATTCCCTGTGCCCTCTGCTTTATTCACATAGCTGGGTACTGTCTCATGTTCCAGACCAATTTTTCACTTTTTTCTATCAAAATTTACCCATCTAGTATTCCTCTCCCTGGAATCCTGGAAGGTGGCAAGTGCTAGTCTTATACATTCATTCATACATACATTTGCCAAATGACTTAGTATGTTTGAGACAGCACTGTTCTTGAGGAATTAATACAAGGCTATTTTATTTTTTATTTTATTTTTTATTAAAGATTTTATTTATTTATTTAAGAGAGATGGAGAGAGAGAGCAATAGCGGGGGGTAGGGAGGAGCAGAGGAAGAGGGAGAAGCAGACTCCCTGCTGAGCGGGGAGCCTGATATGGGGCTCAATCCCAGGACCCTGAGATCATGACCTGAGCTGAAGGCAGATGCTTAACCGACTGAGCCACCCAGGCGCCCCTATATAAGGCTACTTTAGAAGATATAACTGATTAGGCTTTATCCTGGTTCTGTCATTAACTGGCTATGTGACGTTGGGTAATTTAGTTTCATTTTCTGGGCCTCAGTTTCCTTATCTGCAAGTTGAGAGGGTTAGATGAGGACAGATTCCAGAATATGCCTGAATATAACAACTACCAGAACTACTTGTTAAAAATAAAAATTTCCAGGCACTTCTCCAAAGTAGTATAGGTTGTTATGTCAGAGAGTTAACCAAGTAAAATCACCCGTGTCAACCTTACCTGCAACAGACAAACTCAAGTGCAAAAATCCATCTGCAAAACTCAGGATTCTCTTTCCAGTCCAGCTCTGTCCCATCCCAGAGGACCCAACACACTTCTGCATTCCCAGCATTAATGTCTCCCCAAATCCCCCTACCACTCCATAGCTGTAGGAGACGTCACATCTGTTGGGGTTAAGAGGAGACATAAAATCAGGGAAAGCTTCATGGAAGAGGTTGCTGGAGCGAGGCCTTGAGGGGTGATGCAGGATTTCACTAAAGGTGAAGGGAAAGAATTTTGCAGAAAGAAGCCATGGTGTGCACTTATTTATTCAAACGATGTTTACTGGTAACTACTATGTGCCAGGCTCTAAGAGCAAGGTTTAGGTTAGAAGAACATGGGCTTTGGAGTCAGAGGGACCTGGGTTCCAGAGACCTGTTTGTTGTACTCTCATCCACCCCACCTCCCTCACTGCCTACAGCAGCCTTCTGTTCCCCTCAGGCCAAAGAGGCAGCTTCCACTCCTGCTCTCACTGCTGAAAAGCAGTTGTATAATGGGCAGCCTTGTTGCTTTACAGTCTGTCCAGTCCCTGCTCCCCAACATCAGAGGCATGTTTTGGTGACATTGGAATTTATCTGTAGCAACTTCGACTCTAAGTATGCAAACTCAGGTACAAAACTTTGAGTCTCTCATCCCCAGTCTCTGATCAGGAAACATCTCTCAGGGCCCATTTGCACAGGTTGCTGCCCCCCCCCCAAGCCTCTGTGCACATGTGCAGTGGCCTGTGGCAGCCATGTTGTCTCCTTTTTCTGGTGGGGTGTCTGTGGTCATGTGGTTACCAGGGGCTGCATGTGCTTGTGAGGTTTTCTGCTCTATACCATCAGTGTTAGTGTGAAAAGGTTTGTAGTTATGGTAACCCTATAGTTTGTTTTCCCAAGGTGGGCTGTAAAAGTGGCACTATTACGCTGTGACAAGAGTGACCATATATCGAGACTTGCCCCACAGGGAAGTAAGTCACAGTAAGTCATTCTATTTATACCCTTATAAGGAGTCTCAACTCCAGGGTACACAATGAGGGGTGCAAATCTCCATATGAAGGCAGGGGATCTGGCCCAGAAAGGCAGTTTGAACCTCTTGGTGGTAAGTCTGAGTATATTGCATTAGTGTTCTCCAGTACTGGGTTATAGTTTGCTTGCAACAAAGTGGAGTCAAAAATCAGGGTGTGGGGCACCTGGGTGGCTCAGTCAGTTGAATGTCTGCCTTTGGCCCAGGTCGTGATCCTAGGGTCCTGGGTTCGAGCCCCGCATCGGGCTCCCTGCTCAGCTGGGGGCCCACTTCTCCCTCTGTCTGCACCTCCCCCTTCTTGTGCACGTGCTCTCTCTCTCTCTCTCTCTCTTTCTGTTTCTCTCTCTCAAATAAATAAATAAAATCTTTAAAAAAAAATCTTATTTGTGTCAGTAGCGACCCCATGCACTCCCACTCCTGTGATCTGCTGGCTGCAGCAGCTTCTGTGGGTCTTGGCCGCGCCTGTAACTAACAGACTCCCAGCCCACCAAAGGACATGGTGCCTTTGGGCTACAGGCTTGGTGGGTCAAGAGGAATGGCGGTAGCTCGGACACAAAAGGGGCTGTGAGGAGCTGTGATGGCCCAAAAAGTCTGGTCAGCATGGATGCTAGCTAGGCCACCTCAACTTTAGATCACGGACCCACAGAGTTGTGGGGGTCTGGTGTGACTGCTGTTTCCCAGTTGCATGAGATGCTACATGGCACTGGCGACAATAGAAAAAGGTGTTGCCGGACCAGGAGTTAGTATGGAGTCCTGACAGAAGACAAGTGGAGGAGTCAGAAGCCAACGAGTGGTCTTCATTCTATAAAATCCTGATAATGGAAGAGAGCAAGGGTAAAATAACATGCCACATTTGGTCAAAAGGAAGTGTTCAATACTGGGAAGATTTTCTGTCCCATTTTAGAAGTCCTGTGTATATAAAGGCTGCTCTTAAAAGAAAACTTATTTTGTTACATCTACATTGGCTTCTAGATGTGAGGACTCCTGCAAATGCCCCAGTTTTTCTCTTTTTAAAGATTAAAAAAAATTCTTGAGATAAATTTCACTATTTTAACCATTTTTAAAAAGATTTATCTATCTATCTATCTATCTATCTATCTATCTATCTATCTATCTATCTATCATCTATTTATTTATTTATTGAGCATGAGTGGGAAGGGCAGAGGGAGAGGGAGAGAGAATCTCAAGCAGACTCCTGCTGAGTGTGGAGCTGAAACCAAGAGTCGGACACTTAACCACCTGCACCACCCAGGTGCCCCTGAACACAGGCTTTTCAATTCTCTTAAGTATATACCTTGGAGTGGAATTGCTGGGTCATATAGTAACTCTAACTTAACTTTTTGAAGAACTGCCATAATTTTTTCCACAGTGGCTGCACCATTTTACATTCCCAACGGCAATGTATGAGGGTTCTAATTTCTCCACATTCTCACGACAATACATTGGTATTTTCCATTTCTTTGATTATAGCCACTCTAATGGATGTATCTCATTGTGGTCTTGATTCACATTTCCCAAATAACTAATGATCTTTGCATGTGTTTACTGGTCATTTGTATATCTTCTTTGGAGATATGTCTTTTCAAATTTTTTGTCCATTTTTAAATTAGATTGTTTGCCTTTTTATTGTTGAGTTGCAAGTGTTCTAATATATTTTGTATACTAGACCATTACCAACTATATGATTTGTAAATATTTTCTCTAATCCAGTGAGTTGTCTTTTCACTTGATGGTGTCCTTTGACATAGAAAAGGTTTTTTTTCCCTCTTTTTTTTAATCCACCTTCCAGTTAGTTAACATACAGTGTAATATTAGTTTCAGGCATACAATATAGTGATTCAACACTTCCATACAACACCTGGTGCTCATCACAACAAGTGACTGCTTAATCTCTATCACCTATTTCACCCACCCCCGACCCCCTCCCCTCTGGTAACCATCAGTTTGTTCTCGAGTTAAGAGTCTGTTTCTTGGTTTGCCTCTCTCTCTCTTTTTTTCCTTTTGCTTATTTGTTTTGTTTCTTAAATTCCACATATGAGTGAAATCTTATGGTATTTGTCTTTCTCTCACTGACTTATTTCACTTAGCATAGTATTCTCTAGCTCCATCCATGTTGTTGCAGATGGCAAGATTTCATTCTTTTTTATGGCGAAGTAATATTCCACTGTAAGTGTATACCACATCTTCCTTCTCAATTCATCAGTAGATGGACACTTGAGCTGTTTCCATAATTTGGCTATTGTAGATAATGCTGTTATAAACATTGGGGTATATGTATCCCTTGGAATTAGTCTTTTTGTATTCTTTGAGCAAATACCTAGTAGTGCAATTGCTGGATGGTAGGGTAGTTCTATTTTTAACTCTTTGAGAAAACTGCATACTGTTTTCCAGAGTGGCTGCACCAGCTTGCATTCCCCAAAACAGTGCAAGAATGTTCCCCTTTCTCCACATCCTCACCAACATCTGTTGTTTCTTATGTTGTTGATTTAGCCATTCTAACAGATGTGAGGTGATATCTCATTATAGTTTTGATTTGTATTTCCCTGATGATGAGTGATGTTGAGCATCTTTTCATGTGTCTGTTGGCCATCTGTATGTCTTCTTTGGAAAAATGTCTACTGATATCTTCTGCCCATTTTTTAATTGGATTATGCATTTTTTGGGTGTTGAGTTTTATAAGTTCTTTACATATTTTGGATACTAACCCATTATCAGATATGTCATTTGAAAATATCTTCTCCCATTCTGTAGAGTGCCTTTTAGTTTTGTTGATTGTTTCCTTTGCTGTGCAGAAGCTTTTTATTTTGATGTAGTCCCAATAGTTTATTTTTGCTTTTCTTTCCCTTGTCTCAGCAGACATATCTAGAAAGAAGTTGCTATGGCCAATGTCAAAGAGGTTACTGCCTGTGTTTTCCTCTAGGAGTTTTATGGTTTCAGGTGTCATATTTACATCATTAATCCATTTTGAATTTATTTTGTGTATGGTCTAAGAAAGTGGTCCAGTTTTGGGACGCCTGGGTGGCTCAGTTGGTTGAGCGTCTGACTCTTGATTTTGGCTCAGGTCATGATCTCACGGTTGTGAGAGCGAGCCCTGTGTCAGGCTCCATGCTTATTGCAGAGTCTGCTTGAGATCCTCTCTCTCCTCTGCCCTTCCCCCTGCTCACATTCACATGTTCTTTCTCTCTCTAAAATAAATAAAAATAAATAAGTCTTTTTTTTTTTTAAAGAAAGTGGTCCAGTTTCATTCTTTTGCATGTGGCTGTCCAATTTTCCCAACACCAATTGTTGAAGAGACTGTCTTTTTCCCATTGGATATTCCTTCCTGCTTTGTCAAAGATTAATTGACCATATAGTTGCGGGTTCATTTCATTGATGGAGTCCAGTTTATTTTTTGTTTGGTTGCTCGTCCTTTTGGTACTTATTTACAAAATGACTGCCTAATCCAAATTATGGAGATATATTGCCTATGTTTTATTCTAAGAGTTTTTTAGTGTTACTAATTACATTTACGTCTTGGATTCACTTTGAACTAATTTTTGTGTATTATGTGAGGTAGGGGTCCAAATTATCATTATTTTTTTAATGTGGATATTCATCTATTCCATTGAACGGTCTTCATATATTTGTTAAAAATCAACTGCCCATAGATGTATGAATTTATTCCTAGACTCTAAACTTTGTCCATCGATCTACAAGTCTGTCCTTATGACAGTATCCCACTGTTTTGATTCCTCTAGGTTTGTAGAAAGTTTTGAAGTTGGGAAGTGTTAGTCACCAGCTTTGTTCTTCCTTTTCAAGATTGTATTTTTTATTCTGGGTTCCTTGCATTTCCATATGAATTTTAGTACCAGATTGTCAATTTCTCCAGAAAAGTCTTTTGGAATTTTGATAAGGACTACTTTGAGTCTGTAGATCAATCCAGTGAGTATTGCCATCTTAAGAGTATTAAGTCTTCCAGTTCATGAACACGGGATGCATTTATAGAACTAGAGAGAAGCTCATCAAGGAAACAGAAGGCCTGAACAGTACTATAAGATCTAACAGACATCTGGAGAGCACTCCACCCAACAACAACAGAATATTCTTCTCAAATGCACATTAAACATTCTCCAGGATAGGGGTGCCTGAGTGGCTCAGTCGGTTAAGTGTCTGCGTTTGGCTCAGGTCCTGGGATCTAGCCCCATATCAGGCTCCCTACTCAGCAGGGAGTCTGCTTCTCCCTCTTCCTATGCCCCTCCCCTGCTCCTTCTCTTTCTCTCTCTCTCTCTCCTTCAAAATAAATAAATAAAATCTTAAAAAAAAAAAAAAAAACATTCTCCAGGATAGATCACATATTAGGCAAAAGTTTCAATAAATTTTAAAAGATTGAAATCATACAAAATATGTTCTATTGCCATAATGGAATGAAATTAGTAATCAATAACAGAATGAAACATGGAAAATTCACAATTAAGTGGAAACTAAACACAGTAGCTAATGAGTCAAAGAAATCAGAAAGTAAATTAGAAAGTACTCTGAGATGAATGAAAACACAAAAGATGAAAACACATGGGATGCAGGAAAAGCAGCGCTCAGAAGGAAGTTTACAGCATTAAAATACCTACATTAAAAAAGAAGAAATATCTAAAATCAATAACCTAATTTTCCACCTTAAGAAAATAGAAAAACAAGAGGAAACTAACCCCAAAAGAAGAAGAAGAAGAAAAGTAATAATAAAGATTAGGGCATAAATGAATTAGAGAAAAGGAAATAATAGAGAAAATCAAGTAAACCAAAAGTTCATTCTTTGAAAAAAACAACAAAATTGACAAACCTTTACCTAGACTGACCAAGAAAAAGAAGGACTCAAATTACTAAAATCAGGAATCAAACTCAATACATTACTACCGACCTTACAGAAATTAAAAAAAAAAAAAAGATTATGAGAGAATACTATTAAGAAATGTACACCAAAAAATTAGATAGTTTATATAGTTTATAGTATTGTTCAGGGTTTATGGTATTTTTCAGGTCTTCTATTTCCTTGATAATCTTCTCTTAATTTGTTCTATCCATTATTGCTAGTGGGGTATTGAAATTTTCTACTCTTATTGTAGAACTATTTCTCATTTCAGTTCTGTCAATTTTTGCCTCAGGTATTTTAGAACTCTATTATTAGGGGAAGTTGTGTTTATAAGTGTTATATATTTTCAAAAGTTTTACATTTTTATCATTATATATCCTTCTTTGTCTCTTGCAACAATTTTTGTCTTAAATAAGACTTGTTTGATATGAGTATAGCCACTCTAGCTCCCTTTTGGTTATTATTTGCATAAATATCTTTTCCCACCCTTTATACTCAACCTATTTGTGTTTGGTTATAAATGAGTCTCCTATAGACAGCACATACCTGGAACATGTTTTTTTCTTTCCATTCTGTTATTCTCTGCCTTTTGAGAGTTCAATCCACTTATATTTAATATAATTACCAATAAGGAAGAACTTCCTTCTGCCATTTCACTATTTATTTTCTTTGTTTGTTCCTCAATTCCTTCAGTACCGAATTATTTTGTGTTCATTAGATATGTTCTAGTGTAACATTTTAATTCCCTAGTCATTTCTTTTAATATATCTTTTGAGGTATTTTCTTGGTGGTTGCCCTGGGGATCACAATTAACACTCTAATCTATAACAATCAAGGACCAGAAAAACTTCTAGCTATCTGGAGTGAAGGCAGACAATAGTAAGTACATATTTAAATCCCTGTGATCTCTCCCTCTCCCTGAGGGAGTTGTGCAAAGTTCAATTCTAAATGTTCAAAGGGTCCCCAAGTCTATGGTTCCTGTCCATGTCCCATCTTAAGAGTTCTTCAAGGGTTATGAATCTGGCAGATGAAACATTCACTGGCAACTTCAGCTACTACCTGATTAATATTTTCTCAACAATGTTGTCCCAGAGTAGTTTTCAAGTTTGTTTACTATGGTGGATCATAGCCTGCAAATTTCTCATCAAGCTTTATTTCAGAAAGACTGGAGAGAGACCGAAGGACAGTCTTGGTATCTCTGTAGCCTATTTGATAGTAGAAACATTGAGATTTCTCTCACTATCTTTTTTTTTTTTTCACAGTCTGATGCTTTAACTGCATTTTGCTCAAGGTTTCATAGAAGTAATCTGGAATAATCAGGTAATCTTTAATTTGCTGGACCAGTTAAACTTGGGTGAGAGTACTCTGTTTAGCATTCTGGTCGGCCAAGGCATTTCCTTTTGCTCCATGTGTTTGTTCCTTAGTATGTTTCAACTTGAATTATAGCCCCTTCCATGGAGAGGAGCAAGGCATCTAGTAAAGCTTGAACATGCTCACACTGCTTTTTGGAAGTACCAGCAGCTGTTAGAAAACCCTGTTGTTTGTATAGCATGCCAAAATAACAAACCACACCAAAGGCATATATGTTTTCTGTGTATATGTTAGTCTTCTGACTCCTTGCTATTTGGTCGGCTGCAAGTTTAGCTAGTTGTGCTAACTTGACTTCAGGAAGGAAATTGTATTCAGCAAGCTGTTGGGAAGTAGTGACAGCATACCCAACTTGAGAATATACTTGGTTAGTCTCAAGATATGACTTGTCTACAAAGAATTCTTAGTCTGGGTTTTGTAGAGATGTTTCAAGGAAATAAGAGATAGACAGCTAGGGTCGCTGGGTGGCTCAGTTGGTTAAGTGTCTTTGGCTCAGGTCATGATCCCTGGGTCCTGGGATCAAGCCCTGTGTCAGGTTCCCTATACAGCAGGGAGTCTGCTTCTCCCTCTCCCTCTGCTGCCCCCCCCCACTTGTGCTCTCTCTCTCTCTCTCTCTCTCAAATAAATAAAAAAAGAGAGAGAAAGAGAGACAGGTAAAGTTCTTAGGTTAAATTTAAACAATCATGAGGTTCTCCCCTCTCTGGAAGAGGAAATAAGATATGACACCAAAACGTACAAATGGCCAATAAACACATGAAGACACTCAACAACATTAGTCATCAGGGAAATTCAAATCAAAACCACACTGAGATACTACTTCATATCCACAAGGTTAGCTATAATCAAAAAAGACAAGTGTGAGGATGTGGAAATGGAAACCCTATACATTGGTGGTAGAAATGTAAAATGGCATAGTCACTGGGGAATAGTTTGGTAGTTTCTCAAAAGGTTAAATATAGAGTTATATGATCTAGCAATTCCAGTCCTAGGGATATACCCAGGAGAATTAAAAATGTATGTCCACGCAAAAACTTGTGCATGAGTGTTCATAGTAACATTATTCATATTAGCCAGAAAGTGGAAACAACCTAAATGTTCATCAACTGATGAATGGTTAAACAAAATGTGGTACAGGCATATGATGGAATATTCTTTAGCAAGAAAAAGTAATGAAGTACTGATGCATACTACAACATGAATGACCCTTAAAGCATAATAGGTGAAAAAAGCTAGACACAAAAGCCCACATATGGTTTGATTCTATTGACATGAAAAGTCCAGAATATACAAATCCATAGACATATAAGGAAGAATAACAGTTGCCCATGGTTGGGGGAAAGAGGGACTAAGAAGTGACTGCTAATGGGTATGGCTTTGCTTTGGAGGATGATGAAAATCTTTGGGAATTAGATAGTGGTGATGGTTGCACAACTTTGTGAATATACTAAAAACCACTGAATTGTGCACTGAAAATGGATAAATTTTATGGTTTCTGAATTCTTTCTCATTTAAAAAAAGATTTTGTTTATTTATTTGAGAGAGAGAGGGAGAGCAAGTGAGAGGGAGAGGGAGAGAGAATCTGAAGCAGATTCCACACTGAGTGAGAACAGAGCCCATCGTGGGGCTCAATCCCACAACCGCAAGATCATGACCTGAGCCGAAACCAAGAGTCAGACATTTAATTGACTAAGCCACCCAGGCACCCCAATTGTATCTCAAATTTTAAAAAGAGTATGACTCCTATTGATGGTAATATATGCTGAGGAGGAAAGCAGCAGTTAATAGGAAGTGAGTCTGAAAGCAGAGAAATGTTGAGTGCTTGGTGAAAAGAGTTTGAATTGCATGAGGTACCATTAGTTAGAAAGGTGACCCCAAGATTAAATGTAGCTGCAGCTACTACCTTTAGACAAGAGAGATATGTTTAACTACTGAGCAGAGAGAATGAATCTCTGATTTTCATTATATTTCTAAGATAAAACTCCAAGAACTTAACCATTTCTTTTATATATAAGCAGAAAAAAAATAGTATACTCTGAGGGTGACTCAGAATGGTAGGGCTGTGGATAGTAACTTTGAGTTCATCAAAGGCTAACTCTGTAGTGACCTCTGAAGGCAGAGGATCAGGGATGCCAATTTTAGTCATGTCGTAGTAGGTGGAAGTTAATTCCAAAAAGCTGGGAATCTACCACCTGCAATATCCTCTAAATCTGCTAAGTTGTCTTTTGGTAACAGGATGAGGGCAGTTTTGAATGGCTGTATTTCTATCTACTCAGCAGGATTTGTCTTCCTAGGATATATCAGGGCTTAGACAGTGGATCTGAGTCTAACAAAATTGTAATTTATCTTTACAAACTGTATGTCCTTTTATAGCCCAAGTTTCTAAGAGATAAAGAGAGCCCTCTTGAGAAGAGATTAGATTAGGTGGGTATAAGAGCAACTCACCTACATGTTGGATTAGGTAGAGGGACAGAGAAATTATAAGTCTTGGAGATTATTATTGAGAACCTGAGATAAGTATGAAGGGGCTTCACTGAGGTCTTGTGGCATCAGATCCAGGTGTATTGCTGTTTTTCCCACGTTAAGATGAAAAGGTATTGGGAATCAGGATGCAAGGGAACACTAAAGAAGACTAAACAGACATCTACTACTCAGAAGTGTGTTCAATTTGGAAGTATAGAAACCAAGATAGTGTTTGGGTTGGGGACTGTAGGAAAATGTGGGCAATACCATATGATTTATAATCCTTATGTCTTGTACAAAGTGGTCCCTATGTCCATTAGTCTGTTTTTCACTGGGTGGTTAGGAGTTTTGCAGGCACTAGTACCAAGAATGATTAAGCCTTTAACTATAAAATCTGCCACAATGGTCATACTCCCTCTAGTGCTTCAGGTTTTAGGGGATACTGGCCAATTCAGCCAGAGGCATTGTGGGGTCAGTATAGATTTGTAAAAGTTCTTTCTATGTCCTTTATTTTTCCCATGTCTGTAGATGAGGAAGCCCAGAGGATATTGGGTACTGAAGAAGTTAAATTAGAAAACTGAAGTAATTTTTAGGGGACTCAGGAGTAGGCTTTAGGTGGTACTCAAGTAGTTGAGGGAAGCCACCATAAGATGGCATACTGGGTTATCAGACTCTAAGAGATCAAGAAAAAGGCCTTTGGGTACACATCTAATGGTAGATCCCGACTGTGCCCAAAGGTCCATTCTCAGTAGGTTGGGGAGAAGGGAAGGAAGGACTGCAGCAAAAGTAATATTGAGAAGTTAAGCATCCCTAAGAGATAAGCAAATGGTTAGAAGAGAGAGAAAATGTGTTCAATGGGTAAGGCCAACCTGAGATTTTTTATTAACCTGGCAGAGTGTGGTGAGAAACTAAAACCAATTAAAGGTATTGAGTATGGCTCCAGTGTCTACTAAAAATGAGATTGAATGATCATTTATGAATACATAAAATTATTTCTCTTTGCTGATCCAAAGGCAATTGGGAAAAGTGGAGGATGCCTTTCATTGGGGAGGGGAATCATTTTGTTTCTTTAAAAAATTTTTAATTTGATTTTATTTTAATTCCACTATAGTTAAATACAGCATTTTATTAGATTCAGGTGTACAATATAGTGATTCAACAATCCCATATATTACTCAGTGCTCATCAAGGTAAGTGTACTGTTAATCACCACCTATTTCTCCCATGCCTCTACCCACCTCCCCTCTGCTAACCATCAGTTTGTTCTCTATAGTTAAGAGTCTGTTTTTTGGTTTGTCTCTTTTTTTTTCCTTCATTCATTTGTATTGCTTCTTAAATTCCACATATGAGTGAAATCATATGGTATTTTTCTTTTTCTGACTGACTTATGTCGCTTAGCATTGAACTCTCTAGATCCATCCATGTTGTTGCAAATGGCAAGATTTCATTATTTTTGTGGTTGAATAACGTGTGTATATCTATATCTATATCTATATCTATATCTATATCTATCTACCACTTCTTTTTCCATTCATCAATGGACACCTGAGCTGCTTCCATAATTCGTCTATTTAAATAATGCTACAATAAATGTAGGAGTGGATATATCCTTTTGAATTAGTGTTTACATATTCTTTGGGTAAATACTGAGTAGTGTGATTACTGGATCATATGATAATTCTATTTTTAGTTTTTTGAAGAACCTCCATACTATTTTCCACAGTGGCTGCATCAGTTTGCATTCCTACCAACAGTGCACAAGGGTTCCTTTTTTCTACATCCTTGCCAATGTTTATTGTTTCTTGAGTTTTTGATGTTAGCCATTCTGACAGGTATGAGGTAATATCTCATTGTGGTTTTGATTTGCATTTCCCTGATGATGGTGATGTTGAGCATCTTTTCATGTGTCTATTGGCCATCTGTGTGTCTTTTGAGAAATGTCTATTCATGTCTTCTGCCCATTTAAAAATTTTTAATTTGATTTATTTTTTTGGTGTTGAGTTGTATCAGTTCTTTATTTTTTTAAGATTTTAAAAAATTTGTCAGAGAGCGAGAGAGAGCACAGGCAGGGGGAGAAGCAGGCTCCCCACTGAGCAAGGAACCTGATACTGGACTCGATCCCAGGACGCTGGGATCATGAGCTGAGCCGAAGGCAGATGCTTAACCGACTGAGCTACTTTGGCTACTCAGGGTCTTTTGTAGTTCCATACAAATTTTACGATTGTTTGTTCTAGTTCTATGAAAAATGCTGTTGGTATTTTGATGGGGATTACATTAAATTTGTAGATTGCTTTAGGTTGTATGGACATTTTAATAATATTTGTTCTTCCAGTCTATGAGCATGGAATGTCTTTCCAATTGTTTGTGTCATCAATTTTTTTATCAGTGTTTTCTAGGTTTCAGAGTACAGATCTTACACTTCTTTGGTTAAGTTTATTTCCAGGTATTTTATTATTTTTGGTGCAATTGTAAATGGGATTATTTTCTTAATTTTTCTTTCTGCTGCTTCATTATTAGTGTTTAGAAATGCAACAGATTTATGTACATTGATTTTGTATCCTGCAACCTTACTGAATTCATTTATCAGTTTTGGTAATTTTTTGGTGGAGTCTTAAGGGTTTTCTATATATAATATTATATAATATTATATCATCTGCAAATAGTGTTTTACACTATTTACATCTTCCTTACCAATTTGAATGTCTTTTATTCCTTTGGTTGTCTAATTGCTATGGCTAGGACTTCCAGTACTATGCTAAATAAAAATGGTGAGAGTGGACATCCTTGTCTTGTTCCTATTTTAGAGGAAAAGCTCTCAGTTTTTCCTCATTATGATGTTAGCTGTGGGTTTTTCATATATGGCCTTTATTATGTTGAGGTATGTTCCCTCTAAACCTACTTTGTTTAGAGTTTTTATCATGAATCGGTGTTGTACTTTGTCAAGTGCTTTTTCTGTGTCTACTGAAGTGATCATATGGTTTTTATCCTTTCTCTTATTGATGTGACATATCACATTGATTTGCAAACATTGAACCACTCTTGCATCCCAGGAATAAATCGCACTTAATTGTTGTGAATGATTTTTTAAAATGTATTGTTGGATTCAGTTTGGTAATATTTTGTTGAGAATTTTTGCATCTATGTTCATCAGAGATATTGGCCTCTAGTTCTCTTTTCTGTAGTCACTTTATCTGGTTTAGGTATCAGGGTAATGCTGTCATAGAATGAATTTAGAAGCTTCCTTCCTCTTCAATTTTGGGAATAGTTGAGAAAAATAGGTATTAACTCTCTTTAAATGTTTGGTAGAAATCACCTGTGAAACCATCTGGTCCTGGACTTCATTTATTGGAAATTTTTTGATTCCAAAAAATTTCTCATTCCTGGTAATAGGTCTGTTCAAATTTTCTATTTCTTCCTCATTCAGTTTGAGAGGTTATATGTTTCTGGGAATGTATCCATTTCTTCTAGATTTTCCAACTTGTTGGCATATAATTTTTCATAATATTCTCTTGTAATCCTTTGTATTTCTGTGGAGTCGGTTGTTATTTCTCTTCTTTCACTTCCGCTTTTGTTTGTTTGAATCCTCTCTCCCTCTCTCTTCTTCTCTCTCTCTTTTGATGAATCTGGCTAAAGGCTTATTAACTTTTTTGATCTTTTCATAGAACCAGCTCCTGGTTTCATTGATCTGTTCTATTGTTTTTTGTTTGTTTGTTTGTTTGTTTAGTTTCTATTTCATTTATTTCTGCTCTCATCTTTATTATTTCCTTCCTTCTACTGGTTTTGAATTTTCTTTGTTCTTTTTCTAGCTCCTTTAAGTGTAAGTTTAGGTTGTTTATTTGAGTTTTTTCTTGCTTCTTGAGGTAGATATGTATTGCTCTAAACTTCCCGCTTAGAACAACTTTTCCTGCATGTTAAAGATTTTGGACCATTGTGTTTCATTTTCATCTGTATCCCCTGCCATTATTGTATTACTATCAATTAGTTCCTTCGTTTGTTATTAACTGCTTTATGTATTTGGGTGTGCCCATGTTGGGTGCATAAATATTTATAATTGTTATGTCTTCTTGTTGGATTGTTCCCTTTTTGGTTACATAGTGTCCTTCTTTGTCTCTTGTTACAGTCTTTGTTTTAAAGTCTATTTTTGTCTGATACAAGTATTGCCATCCCAGCTTTCTTTTCACAACCATTTGCATGATAAATGCTTCTTTAGCCTTTCACTTTCAATCTGCATGTTTCTTTAGTTCTGAAATAAGTCTCTTGAAGGTAGCATATCCATTCCATCACCCTATGTCTTTTTAAAATTTCTTTAAATTTTTATTTTTTTAGAGAGGGAGAGAAAAAGGGAGCGGGCAGAGGGAGAGAGAGAATCTTAAGCAGGCTCTATGCCCAGCTTGTAACCCAATGTGGGGCTTGATCTCACAACCCTGAGATCATGACCTAAGCCAAAATCAAGAGTCAGATGCTTAACCAACTGAGTCACCCAGGTGCCCCACCCTATGTCTTCTGATCTGAGCATTTAGTCCATTACAGCCAAAGTAATTGTTGATAGGTATGTATTTATTGCCATTTTCTTACTTGTTTTATGGTTGTTTTTATATTTCTTCTCTGTTCCTTTCTTCCCTTGCTCTCTTCTTTTAGAACTAGGCTTTCTTTAGTGATATACTTGGATTCCTTTCTTTTTATTTTTTGCATATTACTTATTTTTGATTTGTGGTTACCATTCAGTTTATATATAACATCTTCTGCATATAATAGTCTATATTAAGTTGATGGTCACTTAAGTTTGAACCCATTCTTTACCCTCTCCCCTTCACATTTAGGTATATAGTGTCATCCTTTATATTTTTTTATTTTGTGAGTGTCTTGACTGATTTTTAGAGATATACTTATTTTTACTGCTTTTGTCCTTTTACTTATGGTCTTTCCTTTATACACAGAGTCCCCTTTAACATTTTTTTAAAGATTTTATTTATTTATTTGAGAGAGAGAGAGAGAGAGAGAGAGAGAACATGGGGGGGGGAGGGTCAGAGGGAGAAGCAGACTCCCCGCCGAGCAGGGAGCCCGTTGCAGGACTCGATCCCGGGACTCCAGGATCATGACCTGAGCCAAAGGCAGTCACTTAACCAACTGAGCCACCCAGGTGCCCCTCTTTAACATTTCTTGTAGGGCTGGTTTAGTGGTCATCAATTCCTTTAACTTTTGTTTGTCTGGGAAACTCTTTATCTCTTCTTCTAATCTGAATGATAGTCTTGCTGGATAGAGTATTCTGGGTTGCAGATATTTTTCCTTTTAGCACTTTGAATATATATCATGCCACTTTCTTCTGGCCTGCAAAGTTTCTGCTGAAAAATTCACTGATGGCCTTATGGGATTTCTCTTATCTTGCTGCTTGCTGCTTTTAAAATTCTCTCTTTATCACTACTTTCTGCCATTTTAATTACTGTGTCTTGGTGTGGACCTCCTTGGGTTGATTTTGTTGGGGGATCTCTATGCCTCCTGGACATGGATTTCTGTTTATTTTCCCCAGATTAGGGAAGTTTTTAGCTATTATTACTTCAAATAAATCTTCTGCCTCCTTTTGTCTCTCTTCCCCTTCTGGGATCCCTATAATGTGAATTTTATTATGCTTGATGGTGTTGGTGAGTTCTCTAAGTTTATTCTCATTTTGCATAATTTTTTTCTCTCACCTGCTCAGCTTGATTACTTTCCATTACTTTGTCCTCTAGATCACTGATTCATTCTTCTGCTCCCCTAGTCGGCTATTTATTCCATCTAGTGTATTTTTAATTTCATGTATTATATTCTCCATCTCTGACTGGTTCTTTTTTATTTCTTTGTTAAGAGTCTTACTGATGTCCTTCACCCTTTTCTCAAGCACAGTGAGTATCTTTATGATCATTACTTTAAATTCTCTATCAGGCATATTACTTATCTCAATTTTGCCTAGGTCTCTTGCTGTGATTTTGTCCTGTTCTTTCATTTGAGACATATTACTCTGTCTCCTCATTTTGTCTACCTCTCTGTGTCTGTTTCTGTGTGTTAGGAAAGTCAGATACATCTCTTGCTCTTGAAAGATGAGGTCCTGTAGTGCCCTGCTGTGTAATGTCCCCTGTTCACCAGAACTTGGAGCTTCAAGGGTATCTCCTACATGTGTTGCCTATGCCCTACTGTTGTGGCTGAGCAGCCTTTTCCTTCAATTCAGTTGTCTGCATTGCCTCTCTTTTTCTGTTGTGGGCAGTGTTTGGTTCCTGTGGTATTAGTGGGCCAGACTTGGGCCTCCTTGGGGTCGAATTGAGTCAGACCAGGCATTTTCCAGAGATGTAGTAGCACCAAACTACAGGGTACTTTCCCTGTTTTGTTCCCTGAGAAGCTTTCATTGGTGGATGGGGCCTGCAGTCCGACCAGCTGTCTGCCCCCAGCCCCACTGCTGGGGCTGCAGTCTGACTGATGTTTGTGATTATCTTTTCCTCTTCCCAGGACAGGAGTCACTTTGAAGTGGTGCTGGCCCCTGTCAGGGCTGCTTGCACACTGCCACGCTTGTGGTACCACTTTGGATGGGCTCTGGCCAAGAGCATATTTGAGGGGTAGATCTGCAAAGTGTGAGGGGAGGGAGGTACTGCATTAGCAAGGTTTGAATGCTGGACCTCTGCAAGATGGCACCTGCCACCACCACCTGAACTGAGGCCAGCCAGGTCATAGTGGGGAGATCCGCAAAGCATGGGGGTGTGGGAATGGCAGGTGTGGTGTTTGCAAGGTTTGTGCCAATTCTCTGGAGGAGGGGACCAGCAGCACCAGGACTGTAACAGGCCTGGCTGGAGACGGTGGATCCACCAAGCATGGAGGTGCTGGATACGTGGTATTAGCAAGTTAGGTAGCAAGTTTTGGCATCACACTGGTTCCTGCAGATGGTTGTGTGTTTATGCTGGGCCACAGGGGAGGGAAATGGAGCCTGCTAGCTCCTTTGTTCCTGGAGGAGTCTCCCAATGATCTCTGTCCCTCTAGGATACACTCTGAATTTAATAACTCTAACTCCTGTATGACCCAATTGTTTTTCAAACAGCTGCTGCTTTGCTGTATCTCCGTGGGCTGTTCGTTGTGCTGTCTCTTTAAGGGTGGGAACTCAGTTTCCCCTCATACTCCAGCTCTTCCAGAGCCGAGCACACTGATTTTTAAAATTATAGGTTTTAAGACCTACTGGTTGTAAGAACTCATGCAATTCCGTCCCTCTGGTTTTCAAAGCCAAATGTCATGGGGATTTGTCTTCCCAGTGCAGGTTCCCTGGTGTGATCATCTCTTTCTCTCCCCTCTCAGTGCCCATGAGACAGTCACGTGTGTCTGTTTAGCTCCCCACTGAGTCTCAAACTTTCCTCCCACAGACAGTCACGTGTGTCTGTTTAGCTCCCCACTGAGTCTCAAACTTTCCTCCCACAGACAGTCACGTGTGTCTGTTTAGCTCCGCATTGAGTCTCAAACTTTCCTATCCTCTTTGATGTGGCCTCTTCTCTACATTTAGTTGTGGAGCTTGTTCTGCCAGTCTTCAGGTTGTTTTCTGGGTTATTTACAGTGGAGTGAATGTTATCTCATTGTACCCATGGGATGAAGTGAGCTTAGAGTCCTCCTACTCTGCCATCTTCCCAGCATCTCTCTCCAGAATCACTGTATTTATGATGGAGCAAGCTTTGTAGGGTTGCCAGATAAAATACAGGCTGTCCAGTTAAATTTAGATGTCAGATGCAATGAATCGTTTTTTAGTGTGTGTCCCAGATATTTCATGAGATATACTCATGCTAATACATTACTTGTCATTTATCTGAAATTCAAAATTTCCTATATTTTTATTTTCTAAATTTGTCAACCTAGTTGTGTCTTGTTTCCTGGTCAAAGCAGTACAATAGCAAGCCCCCTGTCATTTTCTCTGCAATATCTGCAAGTGTCCATGTCTCTCTCTCTCTGTTGTATTTGTGGAGGGCCTTTTATTTCCCTTAAACTGTTTAAGTTATAATGGCATAAATTTGTGGTGTGTGGCCTTTTCTTTGCTTATTATGCTCCCCACAAAATGCTGAACTAAACAGTGCTGGACTCAAAGTGCTGTAACTCATGAATGGGTGTGGTCTGCCAGCCTATTTTATGCTTATGAATAGCTTCTGATATTTCAGGCTTAGGGCCACTAACAAAAGATGTGCAGATTGTGGTTGGGGTGTTAGCATTGATGCCCGACTCTGAGTATTCCTTAAATGTGGTTTGTAATGGGTCCCTAAAATTAGAGACCAATTCATCACACCCTTGTTGACAGGTTTGGATTGTTCCTCAGTCAATGAAAGAGGGAAAACCTTCAGGGATTGCCTAGAAGGTCTTTCCCTCTGTCTCTGCTCAGGCAGATCCTGTCCCATTTCTCAAAACCTAGCTCAGATACCACCTCCTCCATGCAGTCTTCTATCTCTATGGCTTTTGCATGCTTGGAGAGTTCTGAAGGTAGGGATTTAAAAGTTAGAGGGAGCTGAAAAAGGGAAAGAGGAGGAGAAAGAGGGCACAACAAAGGACAGAGAACAGGAGAGGTAAAAATCCAGGAGGGAGCTGGGTTATCAGGGGCAGGCACAGAGTTAGAAAGAAGGAGTTCTTTAGGGAGGCAGAAGGCTGAGGTTGTTTTAAGACTCAATAGATTGGAATCTTTCTGATCTTTTTCTTTTCTCAGCATCACCTTACCAGTTAAAGAAAGCTGCTCGTGGGTAGTTAGCCATTTTATTTCCTTTTTGTTCTAAGGCATGAGTCTTGATGTGTTCCCAGAATCCCAAATGGACCCCTGCAATTCAAAATTGCCTTCCTCAAATTCATTCCACTTAGGCCATAATAAAAGATCCAACATAGAAGAAGAGAGAAAGGCATTCTACCTTAGGATCTCATTCTCTGCTCCCAGAGAACATAGAGGGCCAGAGAATTCCCAAAGACAAAAAGAAATAGAGGCAGTGACTTCAGTCAGACAATAGGTTAACCCTTTCAAAGAATCAAAGCCTGCAATTTTCATGCTACAACAAAGAACTGGAGCACATGAGTGGGAAAAGGACTTACCATTTGACCCAATAGGGGACTCTGAGAAGAGAGAAAGAGATTCCTTGACTTGCTGTGTTCTTGTCTGAAATCTCAGTAGGTTTGGGGGCTTATTCAGACCCAACTGGAGTCATAGAATCAGACCGTTACAGACAAAAATAGTTAAAGTGACTCAAATAGAGGTTATAGACTTTATTCAGTTGTGGCACGTCCGGGAGTACCTTGACATCAGTAACTCCATGAGCTGAAATAGGTTGGAGTTTTCATAGGGTGAGAAGAGAAGCGTATAGGACTATAGTCTTGCCCCAGGATGTAGTTTTCTTTGTCTGTAAGTGCCACGCAACTCGCAGTTGAAATGGTTGGAGATTGTTCAACTCTCTCAGGATTGTTGGTGTAATCTCATTTTGGCTGTTCTCAGAACAGTTCCGAAAGCAATCTTTGTTGGCCTGTGGGTTGTCTGTTAACTGTCTAATGCCAGTTGAGGTACAGGGGACAGAGATCTAGAAAAGAAAGAAAACAAGAAGGGGAAATAAAAAGAAAGGAGACAACATTCCAAGCAAGGAAAAATTGGGGTTTGTTTTAATTTTGTTTACAGTTCTCTCAGCTTCCACCAGTTACATATACTCTTCACTCAGGTACACAAATTCTCAAGTTCAAACCTCAAATGTTTCCCTCTTCCTCCAGCTTATCTCTAACCATCCCAGTACTCCCCCCAATACTCCCCTGCACCCCAGTTTTGTTGTCTTCGTGTTCTCTATCCCATAGCCACAGGAAATGTCACATCTATTGGGTGGGGAGTCTGAAATCATGGAAGGCTTCATGGAGAAAGCTGTATCTCAGCTAAGCCTTGAGAGATGGGACAAGATCTGCCTGGGTACAGACAGAGGAAAAGACCTTCCAGGAGATGATGATATGAATTTTTTCATTCTTCAAATAGAGTATTATGGAGGGCTTTCTTTGTGCCAGGCACTAATCATGTTCTGGGTAAGAGTGTAGGTTTTGAGGACAAAGACTCAAACCCCAACCTTTGCTATTTCCTGGCTGTACTAGGGGTTGGGATCAGCTATAACATAATCAATGAAGCAGGCTGGATGGAGACTGACAAATTGGAGAGCAAAAGCCCGCTGTTTAACAAGGACAACTCTTGCTCAGATGCTGGTAGTCATAGCCATGTGGGCTAGTTGGGTGTGATATTCTGATATTTCAAGAAAACTAAGATTCTGGATTTTATGTGAAATACTTTTCTTTTTAAAATACTGGCCATTAAATTTTTTTAAAAAATGAATTTATAGGTCAAACTATACACATCTGTAGGCTGGTTTTCTTCATGGTTGACAAGTTTGCCCCCTCTGACTTAGAGGCTTTACTCTGTACTTAGTAAAGCAAGCAAGGCCCCCCAGCTAGCACTTCTGCTTCATTTCCAGCTTTGTTTTTCCCTACATCTTTCTTTCCCTGCCACTCTGTGGCCCAACACAGTAAAACTGTTGCCCAGATGAACCTCTGTGTTCATGCACAGGTTGTTGAAGTGCCTTTCCCCACATCCCCACTTCAATTTTCTTCTCCTGACTAACATCTCCTATTCTTTGAGAGCCATCTCCTTTGAGAAGCTTTCACTCACTCCTTCCCTGTGCTTCCCCAAACCTTGGATAACTATTAGTGGCACTCTATTGTCATTCCTTGTCTACTTGTCATCTTTTCCACAAGTCTGAGTATATTATGTGTGGGACATAAGGGCATGCGGTAAATAAGTGGTAAATGAATAAGTGGAATGAATATATGTCTGCAATGTCATTTGTTATATGTAAACATGCACCAAGAAAAATATAGAAGTCCCCGTCTCTATCCACTCATCCATTTATCCAGCAAATATTTATTGAGCTCTTATTATATGGAAGGGACTGTTCTAGGTGATGGAGATACAAGAATGAACATGCCAGACAGAGTCCCTGACTTCACACATCTCATATTTTAGTGTGTCTTCCCACACTAAAATATGAAATATTTTAAACAAAATGTGTAATATAATGCAAGATGGTGATAAATGTTAAGAGAAGAAAATAAAAGCAGGGTAAGGGCTTAGAGGGTGACAGGTATACTTTCCAATAGGGTAGCTGGAGAAGGGATCTCTGGGAAGGTGACATCTGACCAAAGGTTTGGGGGAAGGGTGGGAGCAAACCATACAGATAGATGGAGAAGAGCATCCAGGCAGAAGGAACAGAAAGTGCAAAGGCCCTAGGGTGGGAGCATGATTGGCATATTTGAGGAATAACAAGGAGGCCAGAGTGGCTACAGAGGAGTGAGCAAGGGGGAGAGCAATGGGAGGTGAGGTCAGAGAGGCAATGGAGGGCTAGACCATCTTATCATCACCCCTCTCAACCACCCATTGAACACAAACCTTGGTGAATAATGGAGTAAAGAATGTCAGTCTTGCTGGGATGTGTGGTGGCAGTGCCAGGGAGATATGCATAGGTCAAAACAGCTTCCCCCACAGATATATGCTTCTTGTAGTTCCCTCTCTACCCAGAGTCTTTACCACAGGGCCTTCAGAGGCAGGTCCCACCTGAGACCAGGCCCTGTTTGCCTTGGGAGGGTCATGAACCTGTGGAGATTGGCCAAAGTTATTTCCTGCTAGTTGCAGTTGGGACCAGGCTGTGCAGCTCCACCCAGTTGGAAAGGACTCCAGAGTTGTTATTCATCAGATATGCTGCTGTTTAGAACAAGTCCTGAGTTTCCCACTTCTACACCTTTTCCTCTCCCAGGAAGACACACCAAAAGAGTCAGGAGACCTATGTTCTACTTCCTGCTTGACCCCCACAGTGGGTTGTGAGAGCTGGGGCAGGTCTGGTGCTCTGTGAAAGGAACGACTGAGACTTGATGTTCTAGTGCTGTATGTTGCACCTGTGTCTTGACTCTGCATGATGGGCCACCTGATTTCTTTTTTTTATTATTATTATGGTCAGTTAGCCACCATATAGTACATCATGAGTTCTTGATATAGTGCTCAACCATTCATTATTTGCGTATAACACCCAGTGCTCGTCACATCACGTGCCCTCCTTAATACCCATCACCTGGCTACCCCAGCCCCCCAGCCCCCTCAGCCACCTGATTTCTAACCTTGGAAGTGGGCCTTCTATAACCCTCTTCTTGTAGCTGCACCCAGGTGTGAGCATAGCTGTGCTGCCTATTCAAAAGAGGTGGTAAGTGGTGAGGTTTGACTGAAGCCCCAAGGTCTCTTTTCCCAAACATCTCCCACAGCTTCTCCTCTCCTGCACACCCTGACATTCTCACCATTAACTGTTCCTCTCAAGCAAAGGTGGAGGCCGTCTCCAGAGGTGACACCTGGGAGCCCGCAGGCCCGTACACCCAACCTGCCCAAGCAGGATTCAATTATCTTCCTAGCATGCAGAAAGAAAGGACATCTCCTCTGAAGGAGAGACACAAGGCTCCAGGACTGTCAGAAAACCACTGGCAAAGGCTCAGGCCAGGCTCCCTGCTGAGTGGCTCTGAGCAGCTCCCAAGCACGAAGAACAGGGGACCACAGGAAGCCCACTGCCTGGGAATGCTGCAATGGATGGTGGCTCTGAAGAAAAACTTGGTCGCCCTTGTAGCTTGGTTTGGGGCTTGCTGCTGGGTAAATTCTTCCTGAGCTGTGGTGTTTTCAGACCTTCAGGCACAGTTTAACCCCCTAAATGAGCATAAGGAGGAGGACACAATTTGTTAAGGCCTGGCAACTCAGAGGAAGCTTGCACATTCCTGCTTTGCCGATTTCAGCTCTGTGCTTTCCCCAGAGTTGCTGTTGCAAAGGATTGTGGGAGCCCTAAGTCCTCCTTCCCATCAGAAGTGCCGAACTACGGGGCACCTGGGTGGCTCGGTCAGTTAAACGTCTGCCTTCCACTCAGGTCATCATCTCAGGGTCCTGGGATTAAGCCCTGCATCGTCGGGCTCCTTGCTCAGCAGGGAGTCGGCTTCTCCCTCTCCCTCTGTCTCTCCACGCCCCACTCATGCTTGCATACTCTCTCTCGCTCTCTCTCAAATAAATAAATAAATAAAAATTTTAAAAAAGAAGTGTCGAACTAGACAGGAAGGCTTGAAGCAGTAGAGGAGGCTGTGGGGGATGGGGGTGCTGCTGCAGCCCAGTGGCCCAACACCTGGAGCCAAGGAGGGACCCCAGCTGAAGGAGAACAGATACTTCCCTTAGACTCTTAGGGTTAGAGCGTGCTATGAGCTCAGCCAGGCCTGGGTTCCTGGCCCAAATTGCTTCCTTTATGAGCTGTCTTTGTAAATACAGGGTCATATTAGGAACCCGGATGTCCCTTCACTTTAAACCAGGAGTCACAAGATCACATGAAGTGAGCCAGGTATAAGCAGTTGGCGGTGGGGACTGGGAGAGCCCCATCTGAAGGCAGCAGCCACTCCTCCGCTGTCCTCGGTTGCCATGCTGAAATTCGCCTGGAGGGGCCTACCTACCAGTTGTTTTTAAGAGAAAGATCTTTACACAATGATTTTAGAAATTTCCTACATGTTTCAATGTTGATAAGGAATTGCATTTGTATGGGGCCCCTGGGTGGCTCAGTCAGTTGGGCTTCTGACTCTTGGTTTTGGCTCAGGTTGTGATTTCACGGGTCATGGATCGAGCCCTGGGTCAGGCTCTGCGCTCAGCCGGGAGTCTGCTTGGGGATTCTCTCCCTCTGACCCTCCCCCTGTTCTCCCTCTCTCTCAAATAAATGAATAAATCTTTTAAAAAAAGGAATTACATTCGTATATATACAGCAAGCATGTCTAATACCACTTACTATATGCAGGCACTGTTCTAAGCACTTCACAAATAATAACTTGTCCAATTCTTTTTTTAAGATTTTATTTATTTATTTGAGAGAGAGAGAGAATGAGAGAGAGAGAGAGAGAGCACATGAGAGGGGGGAGGGTCAGAGGGAGAAGCAGACTCCCTGCTGAGCAGGGAGCCCGATGCGGGACTTGATCCCGACACTCCAGGACCATGACCCGAGCCGAAGGCAGTTGCCCAACCCACTGAGCCAACCAGGTGCCCAACTTGTCCAATTCTTATAACAATAACAACCTCATGAGGTAGGTCTTCCTTCACCTCATTTATTGATGAGAAAAATGAGGCCCAAAGGAATTAAGTAACTTGCTCACAGTCCCTCAGCTGGTAAGTGGCCGAGCCGGGCTTAAAGCCAAGCTGCCTGACTCTGTAGTCCATGCTCTTTGTCGCTATGTTATGCTGCCTCATTAAAACTAGCAAACGAGCAAACAAAGCCCAGCAAACACAAAACACCATGCAGGACAAAAACCAAATAGGAGAGCAGATGCAAAACAAGCCCTTCATTTGCTTCCTCCGCTTTAAACCAAAGCCAACAGAATTGGACACCTCTGCCATTTTCTTCTGCCTTTGTTGTCTGTCTTCTTTGTAAGCTTCTTCATGCCTGACCCCCATCTTAACACCTCTCTTTTTTAGATATTCCCAACACTGATTTCTTTTCAGCCCTTTCATAAAGCAACCTGGCCTCTTTGCCTTGTCAATTTTGCTCTCTGAAATGTGACCTCTCACTTTTCATTGTTCATTCTCCATCTTTACCTTCAAAAATTCTACTCAAATCCTCCCAGAATCACTGTCACCTGCCAGGTGGAGGTGGATCCCATGAACTTACTTTGTAAGGAAGATTTGGGGGAATCACGGCCATCCCTTGCAATGGCCCACATTTCTCTTTCTGTACTTGTATTCATTTCGTTTCTGTGTTGCATAATGCAGTCTTTTATAGTCACATACGTCTTAGTATTAATCCCTGTTTTGTGTGTATTTATCTTGTCTTTCCAGCAAGAGTGTAAGCCAGACAAGCAGGGGCTGTGTTGACTACGTATTCTACCATCTCTTTTTCAGTGCCAAGAAGTCGCATCACATAATCGGCAAAGGCATGGGCTTTGGAGCACTCTCTCTTGGACCCAAGCCTTGGCTTTGCCACTTACAAACTGTGTGACCAATGACAATTCATATGATCTCTCCAAACCTCTTTCATAAGATTATCATGAGACATAATGCATATAAAATGCTTAACCCGGGGCCTGACTATCATCTAGTAAGCCTTAGCATTTGACAACTCTTATTACTATGTCATAGGTACCATTAATCAGCTCTGGCAGCTGTGAAAGTGTTCAATCTCTTGACTCCAAAAAGATGTCTGATTTTTAGGATTAACTTCACTCAGGCATTGTTAGGAAGTGTTGAAAAGGATTGGCTAAAAAACAAACAAACAAACAAAAAACCCAGGACCCTACAATTGTACAATTAGAATGTAATATTTTGTTTTGGTTCAAGTCAAGCTTGACCTCTCCCAGTTGGAAGGAATTGGAAGATCTAGGACCTCTTTGGGTTGAATAGGTGGGTACATGTGTGTGCAGATGTGCGCATGTTTGTGCCTACACATACATACATGTGAATTTTTCAAAGCAGAGCCTATGACATGTGTTTGTATAGTGCGTCAACACAAACTGCCTAGGAGTAGGCTTCCCCAAACACTTTAATGTACACAGCAGGTTGAGTCACACTATCAGTTAACATAGAGTTCCTGGTACTAACCCTTTCCAGACTCCCTACTATCGCTAGGTAAGCAATCCTAGGCTACTCAACACAAGCTGACTCATACTTATTGTTAAAACATGACTTGCCAAAGGAGAACTTTCTGCAGGATTCTTCCCTCCAGGACAGGAAACAAAGATTTCCCAAATTTAAGAGGAGAGAACCTCCATGGCCCTACCTACCTATACTCCTGTTTCACAGTCTTATTAAAGGCCATTTCTGGCAGTTCTCTGGAGGACTCCCAGTAAGGTGTCCTGAGAGCACATTAAGGACACCAGGTTAACCGTTGAGAGAAATTCCAGTCCTTACACATGGGGATGGAAGGGAGAAAGGAAACTCTTTCACTGTGTAACACCATCACAGGATTCACTTGAGAGTCTATAGTCTGGGACTCTCAGCTTCTTGGTTTGGAGAATTGTAAAATTATGTGCCACTGCTTTTTACTGTTTTCAAGGCAAGTAGGTGTTAACCTGGAATAGGAAATATGTTGTTGTTGATGATAATGGTGTTATCCTAGGTTTGTTTTTCAACAAATACACCAGATCATGCACATCCAAATGAGTGCTACCCTTTCAAATAGTCACGTTGACATATCATATACTTGAAAAAGTGAATTCACCAAACATAACTACTCTGGGTCCCTAAAGTCACAATATACCATAAGTTATGAGCACATATTCTGGAGCCAGCCGACTTGAGCTGAGGGCTTGGCTCCGGTGCTTATGTGGTCTTCAAAAAAATTCTCTCTGAGCCTCATTTTTAGCAATAAGGGGGTTACCAGGGACTGACGCTTTGACCAATAACAGCCTTATTTGTGGGGAGGATGACTGGCAGCCATTTCCCAACAGGGAACTGATAGAGCAAGATTAAAATGACTGCTCACTAGCTGTGTATAATAAAGGATGGGGAGGGGGAGCAGGAGCAAATAGGTACCACCCCGTGAAGAGAACAGAAAACTGCCCAACTACATGTGAAATAGGATGTGGGTTATATAACAGGAATAGTTGAGATCTGTTGAGAGAGGGGAGAATGAGTCCTGAGTCTATATGTTGCTATAAATGAGATTTGAGCAAATTGCTTCATTTCCCAGTGCTTCTGTTGCTTTACCTATAAAATGGGGATAACACTATTACTTACCTCATAAGTCTGTGAAGAAGATTAAGTGAGATACTGCATATAAAGCACTTAGCACAATGCCTGGCCAATAACAAGCTCGTGTGTGTGTGTGTGTGTGTGTGTGTGTGTGTGTGTATGTGTGTGTAAAATCACCTAAACACGGTCCTTATCCTCTTTAGGAGCTTGCATTCTTAGAGGTATGAAGAGCACCAGGACATGAAGAGTTGTGCTATCCTAAGTGCTGTGCAAAAGGTACTGATTAATGCTGTTAATGTGAGATTACATCATGTGGGAATCAGGAGGCAGTCTCTGGAGGAGTTAACAGTTGTGATAAGGCTCACAGGATGAGTAGATTTTTGACAATTCGCTTTGGTGCGGTGGTAGATCTGGGAGGAGGGAATAGCCTTGTAGAGGCACAGGGATGGAAAAGTGAGGCATATGTTCAGGGAAGAGAGTATTCAATTTTGTTTGGAGATCACTTGTAAGACTTTGGCCATCCCTGACATTCTTTGGTGATACAAATCTCAGAAAATAGGCAGCAAAGGTAGGTTGGACACCTATTGAAAGCTAGATAAAAATTCTTATGTCTAGGCAAAAAGGTGATGGGGAGTCGTGGACGATTTTTGAGTATGAGAATGACCTGATGACATTAGACTTTAGGAAAACTTAGCTGGCAGGATTGTTCAGGATGGATTGGAGAGGGAGGAAAATTGGAGGCCAGGAGATGGGCTAGGAGGTTACCACCACCATCTAAATGAGAGCTAACAGGGACTGAACTAGAGGATGACAGGATCATCCTCACCTCTCTCAACTGACCTCAACTATTCCTGTTATATAACCCACATCCTATTTCACATGTAGTTGGGCAGTTTTCTGTTCTCTTCATGGGGCAGTACCTATTTGCTCCTGCTCCCCCCTCCCCATCCTTTATTGCACACATCTAGTGAGCAGCTATTTTTTAAAAAGATTTATTTATTTTAGAGGGAGAGAGAACGCACAAGCGGGAGGGCCAGAGAGAGAGAGAATCTCAAGCATACCCTGCCCTAAGCGCAGAGCCTGGGATGGGGCTCTATCTCATGACCCTGAGATCACGACCCTGAGATCACAAACCTGAGATCACAATCTGAGCTGAAACCAAGAGCCGGTCGTTAAATGGACTGCACCACCCAGGCACCCCTAGTGAGCAGTCATTTTATTTATTTATTTATTTATTTTTTACCAGTTCCTCGTTGGGAAATGGCTGCCAGTCATCCTCCTTGCTGATAAAGCTGTTGTTCATCAAAGCCTCAGGAGATAGAAAAGAGAAGATGGGCTGAAGAGAAGTTCTCAGTAAGATCTGGTACTTCTGGAATGGCAGAGTGAGCAAAGTAAGAGTCAAAGAGTACCCCAATGAAGAGTTAAGGGGGGTGCACCAACAGTGGTTGGGCAGTGGCACAGGTTTGGTGACCAGAGGGTGACATGTGTGAAGTCACTGTGAGGCGCAGGTGGGGCATAGAAGTGGAGTTTCCCGGCAGGGAGTCAGAAAAAGCAATGAGGACTCAATAGTGCTGTGATTGCACAAAGAATGTTTGAAACACTTTCTTTGGAACCATTCCAACAGGAATGAATTAAAGTCTTTAGACTCTAAGCACTGACTAGATTATGCCCTTCTATACGTAATTCAGAATTTTAAAAGTCCCTACAAAACCATAAAATATGTAGAAGGAAGTCCAATAAATTCTGATTTTCCCATGATGACTACTTCAGGGATTAAAAAATATATATGAGAAAATTTACTCCCAAATCTGTCTCTCTGTCTTGATCTCATGCTGGTGCCATAAGTAAGAATGGCCTCAGTCTGTCTTTTGGAAAACCCAAGACTGCCATCTGAACTAGTTCCCAAGCCCCACAAGGACGGCAGGCTCATTACTTTATAATTATGCCCTGTTTCTTTTTTTTTTTTTAAGATTTTATTTATTTATTTGAGAGAGAGAGAGGGAGAGAGTCCACACAAGCAGGGGGGAGCAGCAGGCAGAGGGAGGGAGCAGCAGGCAGAGGGAGGGAGAGAAGCAGGCTTCCCACCGAGCAGGAAACCCAGTGTGGGGCTCCATCCCAAGACCCTGGGCTCAAGACCTGAACTGAAGGCAGACGCTTAACCACCTGAGCCACCCAGGTGCCCCTATGCCCCATTTCTTGGGCACAAAACAGCATTTTCATGAACTTGATCACCTACCTTATTTAATAAAATTAGTCTGAAATGACCTAGCTATTTCCAAAGACCAAATTCCCTCAAAGGGTAATGATCTGTTCCTACTTAGGACGCTAGGACATTTAAAAAAACATTTCTACTGATCTCACACAATACATAAAAATCAAATCTGAATGGGTTAAATTCAGATTCCCAAATCCGTTCATTTAACAAATACTGAGTACCTACTATGTGCAAGGCACTGTTCTAGGCCCTTGGAATAAATAGTAAATGAAATAGACAGAAATCCCTGTCCTCTTGAAACTTACATTCTAGGGGTGCCTGGGTGGCTCAGTCTGTAAAGCGTCTGCTTTCTGCTCAGGTCATGATCCCAGGGTCCTGCGATTGAGCCCCATGTCGGGGCTCCCTGCTCAGTGGGGAGTCTGCTTCTCCCTCTCCCTCTGCACCCCCAACTTCTGCTCTCGCTTTTTCTCTCTCTCTCAAATAAATAAATAAAATCTTAAAAAAAGAGAGAGAAATTTACATTCTAGCTGGGTGGAAAAGTTAACCACAAGTGAACAGCATAGTATGTTGGAAGGTAATGAGTGCTATGTAATAAGGAAAAGGCAGTAGGGGATTGGGAGGGCTGGAGTGGAGAAATCTGCAGTTTTAAACTGTGTACTCAGGGGCAGCATTGTTGAAAACTAACATTCGAACGAAGACTTGAAGAAGATGTGAGTTGGACCTGCTGATACCTGGATTTAAAGGGTCACAGACAGAGGAAACCACCAGTGTAAACGCCCCCAAAAGTGGGAGCGTGCCTGGCTTATTCAAGAGTCAGCAAGAACAGTGTGGTTGGATCAGGGTGAGAGGGAAGGAGTGGTAGGAGATGAGGTAGGTTGGACGGGTGGTGGAAGGGGTGAGGTAGATCATTTTATAGGGTCTTCTGAGCAACTTTGAAGCAATTTTTAAAGATTTATTTATTTAAGGGGGGAGGGACAGACAGAGGGGGAGAGAGAGACTCTCTAGCACACTCTACGCTGAGTGTGGAGCCCCACCCAGGGCTGGATCCCAGGACCCTGAGATCATGACCTGAGCAGAAACCAAGAGTCAAACACTCAGAGCCACCCAGGTGCCCCATAGGCTACTTTAAAGACTTTGGCTTTTACTGTGAGAGAAACTGAGAACTATTGGAAGATCTTGAGCAAAAGTGAGATGGGATCTGACTTACATGTAAAAGGATCATTCTGGCTGCTGTGATGAGAATAGACTATAAGGGGAAAAGGAAGAAACAGGGAGACCAGTTAGGAAGCCATTGCAGTGAGCCTGGCAATTGATGGTGGCAGCTCAGCCCAGGGTGGTAGCAGTGAAAGTGGGGAAGGTCATCGGAGTCTGGGTCTCTTTTGAACATGGACCCAAAAGAATTTGCTGACGATCTGATGTGGTACATGAGGGGAGGAGAGGAATCAAGGATGACACCAAGGCTTTTGGCCTGAGCAACTGGAAGCACAGAGTTGCCATAACTGAAAGGCAGGACAAAATTATAGAAGCATTAAGAGAAAGTATAATATTATATATTAATATATATTATATAATAATATAAAATAACATTTCTATAGTCTGGGATCAGGGAAGGCTTTCTTAAGGAAGACATGAAACTCAGAAGCTATGAAGAAAAAAATTGCTAGATTAACTACAACAAAATGCAAACCTTCTTTATGGTGGAAGATGTAAAATGTTTTAAAAAGTTAGGCTGGAAGAAACTATTTATAATATATATACCAAACTTAATTCCTTTCTAATTAATTCTTGATTATCAATCAATCAATTAATCCTTAATTATGGGGTATGAAATTAAGATTCCTAAGGTATAAGGAGCACTTCAATGATACTGAAAGACAGATAATTCAATGGAAATTGTCCTAAGGCCATAAAAAGGCAAGTCACAGGGAAGGGAACACCAATTAAGCCAGCAAACCTATGAAAAAAGGCTCAGCCTCACTAGAGAACGACAAATTAAAACAGCAGTGTGACACCAGTTCTCACCCACGGTACTAGTAAAAACAAATGGCATACTTTTCATTATTGACAAGGGTGTGAAGAGACAGGCACTCTCATATACTCTTAATGGAGGTGTCAATTTATAAAGGATTTCCGGTGGACAATATTGCAGACTCTACCAAAATTTAAAGCGTTCGTCTCCTTTGATCCAGCAGTTCCATTTCTAGGTACCTAATCTACAGAAATAACCACTCAAGTGGGCGGAGATGTAGGCAAAGGGCCATCCATTTCACCATTGTTAATAGTAGTGAAAAGCTGAAGGCGATGCAAGAATTGACCAACAAGAGAATGGTTAAGTGAGTTGTGGTACATCCGTACAGTGAACTACTCCGCAGCCTTCAAACAGAGAAGGGAGCTCTGTAGATGGTGTTGCACACGCTGACCCAAAGAGACAATAAAAATGCTTTCGCAAGGGGGAAAACAGACTATCGAATGATATGCGTAGTATGATTACCTTTATGATTCAAAAAACCACCACCATGTGCATGTGTCTGTGTGCGTGTGTGTGTGTGTGTGTGAGAGAGAGAGAGAACTCGCAGAAGCTCTGAGAAAAACATGAAACTCCCATTGCTTGTGCGCACGGCGTGGAATTACACCCGTGGGTAAGAGAATGGAGGCTTTCTTTTTATTCCCTGCATACTTCGTCTTTGTTCTTTGAAATCCCATTACAATCAAAATGTGTTATTTTTGTAATTTTTAAGTTAACAAAAATGAGAAATAAGTCAGAGGCTGCAGATTTCTGAAAGTTCCCAAAGACTCCTGGTGCAGTAGCAAGATCGATACGTGACAGTCCCACTGTGTCACTGTGACGGGAGGGACAGCATCTAATGTGCGCTCTGTGGCCTTGGGAAAGACACAACGTTTCTGAGCCTCTGTTTTTTATACAGAGAGTGGAGATAATTCCTCCCCTGTTTATTTTAGTCAGTTGCGAAGATAAAATGGGAAAGCGGCTTAAAAATCATAAAGCCGTGTAAAAATATGAAAGATATTTAACAATACTTCATGTGCTAGTTAATGACCCACTTCTTTGTCAATAACATCAAAATTCAATACCAAGAAGAGAAATTAGATGATCTCTTTGAGTTTGTTTTGACAGAATCCTTCCTGTCCCAATTGGGTGCGACGTAAGCAGAAATGTAGGCATTTTACTTAAATGTTCTAGAGAGTTCTGTGTTTGTCTGAGATAGTCTGTGTGCAGATGGGTTTTGGCAATAGCCTTAAGTCATACTCTCCACCCCACCCATTTCAGGGCCAGCTAGCTTGGACAGTAGCGGATTAATTAGAAAGCTTTTATTTAGCCCCTGCTTTGTGCTTAGCATTCCACCGTGAGCAGGTGGCCAGACATCCAAGTTCACCTGGGACTGTTATGATTTACACCGTCTGTCCCATGTAATGCCAATAGCAGCCTATTCACTCTCAAAAGTGTCCTAGGTTTAATGATGAATTATATGCTCACCTATGGGGCGTGGAAGGAGACATAGGAAGCCCCTGACTTACAAACACCTGACTTAGAAACCTCTTTTCCTGTCCCAGCTCTTCACCACTGGAAAAGCCGGTATTACTTTCATGGATCTTTTGGAGACTTAATGGATTCAGAGGTCAAGGCAGGGCCAAGGCTGAGAATAACTGATGTGGACCTCCAGAGGGCTGCCCTCCAAATTGCCCTCCTTGGCAAAACCTCCTCCCTCAGACCATTTCTCCTTATTGCATTGCCCGATACTCCTGGTGGGAGATTCATTTGGGGTGGGGGAGGCAAGCATTCTATTTTCAATAGTGTAAACCGGTTGGAGAATGTTCATGGCAATTTTTTTTTCCCTTCCTAACATGGAGCTGATTGCTTATACAGAAGAGGGGTATTTCTGGGAGGCATAAGGTTAGAAAGGAAAAGGTAGTCTTGGAGCGTGAGCTTTCTGGTGAGAAGACCCTTCCTTAGGGCAAGCTAGGAACTCAAGGGTCCTGGGGGCCATGAGAGTTGAGGACAGAAAGGAAGGTGGGTGTCAAAAGCATACAGTAGTTATTTGAGGGGGGGGGGAATGTTGCTTTGTGCTCAACACATGTCCTAGGAAGGGAAAGGAATGTTCTTTTTCGGCCCCCTGCTACTCATTCTCCTCTTCCTCTGCTCTGTATGGCCCAGGACCCAGAACTCACACCGGTGGTAGACTATGCGCCTCATAAGTCTGGGAATGAGTCTTCCGTTTAAAGCATCCTGCTTTGGCAAGAATGTGTGCTCTTAGATTCAATCAAAGGGTTTACCAGTACATTTTGGTATATAGCCTTTCTTAACTTGGGGGCTGCCTTATAAGACTTTGTCTCTGCCCTGGAGGGGCTCACAGCTATTGGACTTAGGGTCGACCCAGTTAATAAATAGGAAACTCCTGGAAAACAATCAAGTGCCAACTGTAGTATATTGGTTCTAAGTACAATGCAAATCTATGCAAAGTGGAGCCCAGAGAGGGGTGGTCAACGTTAAAAAATTTAAAAAAAAAAAAGCGCTTTTCACATAAGACAGCATGACTGATCTGCCCTGTGAATCTGCTTAGACAGCAAGAAGATAGAGGAGAAAATTCTAAGCAGTGTTGGAGTTCACCTGGAGCCAAGGTCTGGCACTAGCCATGAGCACGGACAGGAAAGGCTGTGGAAGGAATCAGGAAGCAGTGGGAAACTGGCCTGGCTAAGGTGAGTGGGGCTCAAACATTTCCTGTAAATTAAAGTTCATAAAACGGAGCGCCTGGCGGGCTTGGTTGGAAGAGCATGAGACTCTTGATCTCGAGGTTGTGAGTTTGAGCCCTGCCGCCGGGAGACAGGTTACTTCAATCAATGAAAACTTAAAAAAAAAAAAAAAAAAAGTTCATAAACCACGTCACTGTAGCTTGCCCATGTTTCGTGTGACTGAACACTGTGAGGCAAGAAATTGCGACAGCATTTTTCAGGTGGGTGAAGTTCAGATGAGGGGAGGGTCAGGTCTTGGAAGGCTGGGAATCCAGATTAAGGACTCAGGTCTTGTTGGAAGGAGTCCGTAGTGGTGTTAACTGAAGATGCTTGGTCAGGGTAGGAACATCGGACCTAAGAACCTGGGCTAGAAGCGGCAGATTGGTGAAAGGACAGATCTGAGAGCCATCGCACAGGTGAAAACAGCAGGATTTAGAGATCGCCTAGGACGAGCCCGAGGAGGCCTTCGTGCCTCTCAAATTAAACACGACAGGAACTCTTGTTAGCAAAGGCTTCTCACCAAGGCAACCTGCCATTCCCTCCTAGGGAACCCCCTTTCCAAAGAAATCCCATTACATCTACTCATTAACCTAATTCTGCAAAAGTTGAGACTCATCCAGTGGAAGTCTTAAAGCATTTATTCACTCACCTGGTGGCACAGTGTTCGGTTGGGGGAATGCTATAGGGTTTCTAACCAGGAAGACCAAAGCATGCTATTTGTATTCGTTCTACTGCCAAAGTGGTGAGAACCGCCATGGCTTCAAAAAAAGTGTGACGTGTCCAGAGTTTGTTCACACAGAAATGCGTGCTTTTTGCTTCCTAACCCCCGTGTCCTTCCTGTGAACCCTGTCTCCTGAGAAAATCTTAGAGCACCAATTTACTAACCTAATTTGCGAAAGGAGGTTAGTGAATCCATGCTGGAAGGCTTCGGTGGAAATATTTGAAATTAATTAGCCTTGTCGGCTTTTATTTGTATAGGCTCACTTCCAACTGTATATGCCCCCCCCAAGTTTAACTTTTTAATAAGATTGATTTTAAACGCTAAAACTCAGAGAATCTGTGTACAAAGAGCTTGAAGAATTTAAATGCATGAGTTTATTATTAACACAGTAGCAAATATATCAAAGGAAACACGCCCCGTGAAAAGTGTTTCACAGAAACACAAATCTGCTCTGAGAAAGGACTGTACCCAATAAGTAAGCCCGAAGAGTCTGTTTGCTTCGTGATGCCTGCAGATAAGCCTGGCAAAGCTCGCTGTGATTGAAGGAGGCAGTTTGAGACTAAGCCTAGCCCAGGCAAGCACTCGGCCCTCGGCTGCGCTCGACGAACCTTGACACAATGGTGTTCGCATTTTGGAAGGTCTTTCTGATCCTAAGCTGCCTTGCAGGTAAGGGAAGGATCTCCAAACCATCAAAGATGATTGGGGACGGAGTTTTCTTTTAAGCCGAAATCGCCAATTTTGCCATGAATGTTCTCCTCTTGCACTTCAAAGGAATTATGATTACTTTGCTGAATAAAGTAATTTTCAGAGCTCTAGCTTAGCAAATATAGGCCACGTTGTAAATGTAATTTGATGGAGCTTCTGAATTAAAATTTTCTCACAGAAATCACAGGAGTTTTCTTTCTCTCTCTCTCTCTCTTTTTAATCTGGAAGGTGAACAGATTAATTTGCTTGGAAGCTGAAGTTTGCACTCAGGATAGTTCCCCCCCCCCTTTTATTTTAGTGATTCTTTTAAGGGAACTCACTGTGATCCACTTGCTTTGTTACGACAAGCAGAGCCTGGCTGGGAGGGCCTGCTACGCTTTACTCTCTAACATTTCTTTAGGAGTTGCAGTTTTCCAAACCAAAGGCCTTATTTTGGAAAATATGTGAGTGATTTATTGTTGTGCACGATATGGGTGTTTTTAGGGATTGGAGCAAAACAAAATCATTTTTAGAATCAAGATCCTGATGTTGGTAAGACCCAGGAGAGATCACTAATTCAGAAAATCCCTTGGCTCGTTTTTTCGAATACCAGATCCATTTGAATCTCTTTTTATGATGTTAACTCTATGATAGGTACAATAATAATGTTTACAGTCATTCTGATACAGTTAAGCCATTGGTAATATTAGGCAGTCATTGGAAGGAGGGTCACTGAGCATATTTAATGACAGAAGAAAATGTCCAGGATAAAATATTAAGGGAAAAAGCAGATACACACATTTGACTAGAATAAATTGTGAGAAGGTTATATACCAAAGTGCTCATGGTGATTGCCTCTGGGTGATGGGATTATAGATGACTTGTTTTATTCCCCAGCTTTTCCCTATTTTCTGGAGTTTCTACAAAGAATATTATACTATTTTCATAATTAAAAATTGTGACTTTTCAAAATTACATGGTATTCAGTAATAGTTCTCTAAATGTTCGTTTCTCAATGCTTAAACAGACATGTTCTGTGGAGTCACCAGAAGGCAATATTGTATTTATCCTGTGATCTAACTACGACTTAGAGCTGGAACAAGCCACCTTTCTCAGCTTCTATCCTGGTGGGAACACGTCACAATCCGCACCCCCCCCCCCACCTCCAGGAATATTCATTTTAAACTTTAACTCTAGACAGTGCAAGTCTTTGTTCCTTCTTAAAGAGCTTCCAGTCATTAGCTAATTGGGTTGCCCCTGGGCCTTCTGCACCAGCCCCCTAAAATCACACATGTAGTTAATCCCCATTTCCTTATGTGAGGCCTTAGGCAGGCCTACACTAGACACCAGTTTTGGAATAGTCACAAGAATGATATTTAACATAACTAATTTTTATTGATTACAAATGTAGTGTATGGGTGTTGTGGACAGGTCGAATATATGAAAACATATAAATAAAATAAAAATCACCAGCAATCTTACCACTCAGAGATTTGAGTGAATTTTTTACATATATTTTTTTTTGCCTTCGCAAGTATGTATACACGTCACATGACAAAATTGGGTTTCTACCTTGTATACAGTCTTCTGTTGTTTAAGAAATTACTTAGATGACGTCAGGATCTTATTTGATTGTAACTTTTAGAGCAAGGCCCAATCAGAGTGACCCAATAAATACTTCAGAGCCTTTGTTCTTCAATGTTTTGTTGGCATATAGTGTCTACTGTTTATCTACACATACACAGTCTAGGTGGCCCATAGGGAAAGATGGTAGTGTCAGTCTAGCAGGGAGAATGGAAATATGGTATAATATATTACTGTTTGCTACGCTTACACCCCTATGGAAGTCGGAGAAAGGAAGATTTCAGTAGTCTATACTTGGAATTGGTAGTGCCCTCAGTTGATCCAAATATGTCTGTGAAACAACGATAATGTTTTTATCAAGGCGTAATTTAATGTGCTACCTGGACTTGTTTCCCATCAGGAAGAATGTCATGTTTTTTGGTGTCAAGCACGGTGCCTGGCACATTGTAGGCTCATAGTAAATGTTTGTTGAAAGAATGAATTAGCGGGGCGCCTGAGTGGCTCAGTCGTTAAGCATCTGCCTTCGGCTTAGGTCATGATCTCAGGGTCCTGGGATCGAGCCCCGCATCAGGCTCCCTGCTCAGCGGGAAGCCTGCTTCTCCCTCTCCCACTCCCCCTGCTTGTGTTCCCTCTCTCGCTGTGTCTCTGTCTGTCAAATAAATAAATAAAATCTTAAAAAAAAAAAAAGGTTTAAAAAAAGAATGAATGAATTACCTTCTGAAATGCTGCCATTTGGAACAACATGGATGGACCTCGAGGATGTTATGTTAAGTGAAATAAGTCAGACAGAGAAAGACAAATACTGTAGAATATCACTTAGAAGTGGAATCTACAAGAGCCAAACTCACAGAAACAGAGTAGAATGATGGTTACCAGGGGCTGGGGAGGTGTTAGATAAAGGGTACAAATTTCCAGTTAGAAGATGAGCAAGTTCTGAGGATCTAATGTACAGCATGGTGACTCTAGTTAATAATATTGTATATATACTTGAAAGTTGCTAAGAGAGTAGATCTTAAATGCTCTCGCCACAAAAAAGAGATGGTAATTATGTGATGTGATGGAGGTGTTTAGTTCATACTATGGTGGTAGTCATTTTGCAATATGTAAGTGTATCAACACATTGTACGCCTTACACTCATGCTTTGTTTTTTGTCAATTTTATGTCAGTAAAGCTGGAAAAATAAAAGAATGAATTACTTTCCCAAACCCCAAGCATTCAGAAATAATTTTCACATTCATATTTAAAATCAATTTTCTGTACAATTAAGCAAGACAGATTTTAATCAGAATCTTTCTGTATAATGGCATATGTCATTTATACTGCAATAAAAGTTGATATGATCAAAAAAATCTTTCTGATGACTTCTCAGGAAGTCTTAGGTTACATTCCATTTCAGGAAAATCATTTCCATCAAAAATGTCTTCTGCAGAAAGTTCACACATATCATTTAGATACTTGTAACATATGTTAGTCACCTGTTAAAAAGGCATTTTAATGCTATTTTCATTTTCTGGAGCTATGTGCTAGCACTTCAAAGCAGTAATATACTTGAACTTTAGTCTCACAGACAAATCCAAAAAGTGATCCTTTGGTTATATTATAAGTCAAAAATGAAGCAATTATATGTGAGTTTGCTGGAAATTAAACCACTTCAAATGCATCATGTTAAACATGGTTATTTGAGGAATATTTTTGCTGTGGTATATTAAGAGAATAATTCCCCCATAAGCACAGTGACTGCCATATTGTTGGCATTAAGTACACGAGTGAACAATCATTACCAAACCATGAAAGAAAACGTCTTTTAAAAACGATTAATTTAAGTGTATAGAGTTTGGATTCGTTTCTTTTAATAATCACCACTGAATTTTAAAAACAACCACGCGTATTTTAACCACATATGTGTTGTTTCACTTTCTCATCCAGCCAGGAGAGTGAGGGAGAGTGCAGTTCTGAGTTCTGCTTAAATCAGGAACTAATCTATAGGTTGCTATTCATTCACCGTCTTGTTAATACAGAGATTTTTCTGACTTTTTCTGTTTTAAAATAATTTCCCAATTTAGAGTAAACTAATCCAAAGGGAGGGAACTCTTTTTTTTTTTTTTTTTTTTTTTACCTGCCACTCACAGAATCACTTTCAGTTTGAGGTTACATTTGTACTGTTCACTCTCCGCACGTGACTATCTCAATTTAAATTAATTCAAGTGAAATGAAATGAGAAATTCAGTTCCTCAGTCACAGTAGCCACATTCCATGTGTTCAGCAACCACATGACTTACCGAATCGGACGGTAATGCAGAGATAGAATATTTACGCCATCACAGGAAATCCTATTGGATGGGCTGGAGGCTGATCTCCACGGTTTAAGTAATGTGCACTAATGGAATCAGGTGACATTTTTTAAAAGTTCATCTGGAAATATGTAGCTTTGGGTTCTGAAGCGTATTGTGACTCTATTAGGGAGGGACAACTTCTGAAAACCCTCTTTTCTTCAGAACTTAAGGATTGATTGTGGTGCTGTATTAGGAATCTGGACAATAAAATGGTCTAGAGATACTGCTTGGCCAACTGTTACCTATTTATAGGACAATGTGTAGTATTCTTTTTTTTTTTTTAAAGATTTTATTTATTTGACAGAGAGAGACACAGCGAAAGAGGGAACACAAGCAGAGGGAGTGGGAGAGAGAGAAGCAGGCTTCCCGCCGAGCAGGGAGCCCGATGCGGGGCTCGATCCCAGGACCCTGGGATCATGACCTGAGCCAAAGGCAGACGCTTAACGACTGAGCCACCCAGGCGCCCCAATGTGTAGTATTCTTAAAAAAATACAGTTTCACAGTAGATTTGGAGGTTACCATCCTTATTCCAAGGTGATATTGTCGAGCTTCTATAGATCTCAAATTATTTATGTATTTGTAGGTCTTCTATTTTTAAAAATGTTGCAAATGTTTAAATCACATTTATAGTTCCCAAAGCCTTGATTTTCATTTGCCCTCATTCTGGTCTGTGCTCTAAATGGCGTCCTGCTGTGTCGATAGGGCGGGCAGAGATCGTGTCTGTCCTGTTCATTGGTTCCCCCGGGTTGAGCGCTGTATGTGGTACCAGACAGGTGCGCGACAGGTATGTGTTGATAGACAGCACGGCCTCTTGCACGGCTTGCCTGTGGGACCTGGGAAAGCATGGAGAGGACGTTGGGAAGAGGAAAACTGCAGAGTCAGGAGGTGCTGCATTGGTGTCTATCTTAAATCACTTTTCCCAGTTGATCACGATATCGGTTGCCCTATAAACAGCCAAACTCTGGCAGAGAAGCAGCTGGAGCAGGTGGCTTGGCTGTGACAGAGAACTTGGCTATTGAATAGGGAAAACCAGGGGTCTCAGTACATGGTTTGCTTTTCCTTCTAATTTTTCAAAATGTTTGTCAATTCCCTAATTTATGTTTGCCTGTCGTTAAGTAAGAAACTTTTTAAATTAAAGAAGTGTTGGGGTATGCAGAATTGGGAAGGAGGCCGGGATTTTGTCTTTCTGTACTATTTCCTCTGATCTTTCCATGATCTCTATGTCCTCATTCTCCTCCTTATCTGTAACCATGCAAGCAGCCAGAACTCCCACTCGGGATCCCCTGCAGCATAGAGAGCGTCTCTTAAACTTGACCTCTTCTTCTAATACCTATCTGACGGTCTTATGTTCCATCCTGGAGAACTTCCGTACTCTCTGACTTCGCAGTGGGTAATAACCAGTTAATCAGATGTGCTAGTACCTCTACAGTGTTACCCGAAGTATTGTTCCCTATCACAGCCCTTTGAAAGATGCTTATGTAGTCCTGAGAATTTCAAGCACAGTGGTAGGCTGGGTTTTGGGGTAGGGGTCTCTTTGGTGTTCCTCCAAATCATAGGGGCAGCTCACGCTTTTGGAAGGCCACCAGTTCTCAAACTTGGTGGCCTCAGGACCCTGTTACACTCTTAAAACTTGAGGGAAATTTCTGGTCTGGATAAAAGGGCATGGATCTGCTTGTCCTTGCTTTTTTCTGCTTAGCACAGGTATAAACCCTCCCTGGAGATAATGCAAGAGACAACCAAGAGAAAACTCTGAAAGATGGTAAGAAGAAGCAAAGTGGTTTGGAGCCCTGGGAATAACACAATGGCAAAGTGTCTTAATTCTTTCCACCCCAAAGAAGAAGGGTAGCCAGTTCTGGCATTTCCAGATCCCAACCTAGCAACAGAGGGCAGCCTAGGGAAGCTTATTCTTCCACCAGATCTAATGAGAGTCCCTCTGACATCAAGTGAGCCCAGCACCACTGGGTGAGTCATCAGAAGCCACACTAACAAGAGTAGACAAAGGAAGCATTCTTTTTCCCCACTGGGCCTGAGACTCCTCACTTGCATCTAGAGATACTGAGGTGGGAGGGTAGAACAGACAAGAGGAATGAAGTCACAGCAAATGCTCAGTTCTGGAAGGCTCTTTGTGAGCAAATGCTCCGTTTTGGAAGGTCTGAGACTTTCTCCCCACCCCCGAGACACAGGAGTAGCCAGGGCTCCCAGTAGGAGTGTCCCACCATACTGATCCCCCACTGAGAGACCCCCAGCAACCTGACCTGGGGAAACCCTTCCACCCCCTCAGGCAAAAGAATCAGAGACAAACAGAAGCCCTAGTGATAGCGGATAAACCAAAGAGACCAAAACAACACTGCAGAGACTCTGGAAATGAAACTAGCATTAGAATCCCAGCCCACAAAAGTAGGCTGAGCCCTGTGGGTAAAACATGAAACCAAAGAAAAGAGACTGTCTGCTAAAATGACAGATTTAAATGGGAGTTTCCTAACATGATAGACAAAATGTCTGCGGGTTTGGACAAATGTATAATGGCATGTATCTGCCATATATTATCATATAGAATATATTCACTGCCCTAAAAATCCTCTGTGCTCCACCTATTCATGCCTTCCTCCCCATTAACCCCTTGAATCCGATGATCTTTATACTGTCTCTATAGTTTTGCCTTTTCCAGAATAACAGAATTGAAATAATATAGTATATAGATTTTCCAGATTGGCTTTTTTCACCTAGTAATATGCATTTAATGTCCCTCCATATCTTTCCATGGCTTAATACCTCTTCTTTTTAGCACTGAATAATATTCTGTTGTTTGTATATACCACGGTTTATGTATTTTTATTTTATTTTTAAAAGTATTTTTAAAAAGATTTATTTATATTTAGAGGGAGAGAGCAAGAGAGTGCAAGTGGGCGGAGGGGCAGAGGGAGAGAGAAATCGAGAGAGAGAATCCGCAAACAGACTCCCCACTGAGTAGGGATCCCGCGGGGCTTGATCCCAGGACCCTGAGATCATGACCTGAGCCAAAATCAAGAGTCGGACACTCAACTGACTGAGCTACCCAGGCGCCCCTATATACCACAGTTTATTAATCCATTCACCTACTGAAGGATGTCTTGGTTGCTTCCAAGTTTGGGCAATTATAAATAAGGCTGCTATAAACATTCATGTGCAGATTTTTGTGTGGATATAAATTTTCAACTTTTTTGGGTAAATACCAAGGAGCATAATTGCTGGAGAGTATGGTAATAGTGTGTTTAGTTTTGTAAATAAACACCAAACTGTCTTCCAAAATGCCTGTACCATTTTGCATTCCCACCATTAATGAATGAGAGTTCCTGTTGTTCCAGATCCTCACTAGCATTTGGTGTTGTCGGTCGGTATTCTGGATTTTGGCCATTCTAATGGGTCTGTAGTAGTATCGCATTGTTTTAATTTGCATCCCCTGATGACATAGGATGTGAAGCATCATTTCATATGTTTATTTGCCATCTGTATATCATCTTTGGTGAGATGTCTGTTGAAGTCTTTAATCCATTTTAATGTGGTTGTTTGTTTTCTTATTAATGAGTTTTAAGAGTTCTTTGTATATCTTGGATAGCAGACCATTATCAAATATGTCTTTTGCAAATAGTCTCTGCTAGTCTGTGGCTTTAGTCTTCTCGTTCTCTTGACAGTATCTTTTGCAGAGCAGAATATTTTAGTTTTAATAAAGTCCAGCTTATCAATTATTTCTTTCATGGATTGTGCCTTTGGTGGTATATCTAAAAAATTCATTACTTGGGGCACCTGGGTGGCTCAGTTGGTTAAGCAACAGCCTTTGGCTCAGGTCATGATCCTAGAGTCCCGGGATTGAGTCCCACATCAGGCTCCCTGCTCGGCGGGGAGACTGCTTCTCCCTCTGACCCTCCCCCTCTCATGCTCTCTCTCTCTCTCTCTCTCTAATAAATAAATAAAATCTTTTAAAAAAATTCATTACTATACCAAGATCATCTGGATTTTCTCCTATGTTTTATTCTAGGAGTTTTATATTTTGCTTTTTTCATTTAGAGCTGTGATCCATTTTGAGATGATTTTGGTGAAGGGTGTAAGGTCTGTGGCTAGATTCATTTTTTGTACATAGGCATCCAGTTGTTCCAGCACCATTTGTTGAAAAGATTATCTTTGTTCCATTGTATTGCCTTTGCTCTTTCCTTTGTCAAAGATCAGCTGACTGTTTTATGTGGGTATATTTCAGGGCTTTCTATTGTGTTCCATTGATCTATTTGTCTATTTTTTTCACCAGTACTATACAGTCTTGATTACTATAGCTTTATAGAAAGTCTTGAAGTAGTGTCAGTCCTCCAAATTTTTCTTCTTCAATATTGTGTTGGCTATTCTGGGTCTTTTACTTCTTCATACAAACTTTAGAATAACCTTGCCAATATCCATAAAATAACTTCCTGGGATTTTGATTGGAATAACATTGACTTGATAGATCTAGTTGGGAAGAACTGACATCTTAAAAATATTGAGTCTTCCTATTCTATTGAGACATAGATTACCTCTCCATTTATTTGTGTGTGTTTTTTTTTTTTAATTTCTTTCATCAGAGTTTTCTAGTTTTCCTCATATAGCCTTTGTACAGATTTTGTTAGATTTATTCTCAGGTATTTCATTTTAGGGGGCGCTAATGTAAATGGTATTGTGTTTTCAATTTCAAATTCCACATGTTCATGGCCAGCATATAGGAAAGCAATTAACTTTTGTGCGTTAATCTTGTATCCTGAAAACTGGCTTTAATCGGTATTAGTTCCGTAAGTTTTCTTTGTTGTTGTTGATTCTTTTGGATTTTTTTCTACATGGGCAATCACGTCATCTGTTTTTTTCCTTCACAATCTGTATACTTTTTGTTTCCTTTTTGTATCTTATTGCATTAGGTAGAACTTCCAGAATGAGGTTGAAAAGGAGTGATGAGAGGTAACATCCTTGTCTTGCTCCTGATCTTAGTAGGAAAGCTTCTAGTTTCTCACCATAAAGGATGATGTTAGCTGCAGTTTTTTTTGCAGATGTTCTTGATCAAGTTGAGGAAGTTTCCCTATATTCCCAGTTGAGAGTTTTTATCACAAATGGATGTTGGACTTTGGCAAATGATTTTTCTGCATATACTGATACGATCATGTGATTTTTAAAAACCTGTTCATGTGATAGATTGCGTTAATTCTTTTTCAAATTTTGAGCCAGCCTTGCATACCTGAGATAAATCCCACTTGGCCATAGTGTGGGATTATTTTTATGCATGGTTGGATTTGATTTACTAGTATTTTGTTGAGGATTTTTGCATCTGTGTTCATTAGAGATATTGGTCTATAGTTTTCTTGTAATGTCTTTGTCTGGTTTTAGTATTAGGGTGATGTTGACATTATAGGATGAGTTAGGCAATATTTCTTCTGTTCTATCTTCTGAGAGAGATTGTAGAAAATTGTTAAAATTTCTTCCTTAAATGTTTGGTAGAATTCACCAGTGAACCCATCTGGGCCTAATGCTTTCTGTTTTGGAAGGTTATTAATTATTGATTCAATTTCTTTAGTAGATACAGAGTAGATATAGGCCTGCCAAAATTGTCTACTTCTTGTGTGAGTTTTAGTAGGTTGTGTTTTTCAAGGAATTGCTCCATTTCATCTAGCTTATCAAATTTGTAGGCATAGAGCTGTTCCTAGTATTCTTTTATTATCCTTTTAATGTCCATGGTATCTATAGTCATGCTCTCTTTCATTTCTGATATTAGCAATTTGTGTTCACTGTACTTTTTTCTTAGCCAAGTTAGAGTCTTTTTAATTTTACCATCTTTTCCAATAGCCAGTTTTGGTTTCATTGGTTTTCTGTATTGATTTCTTGTTTTCAATTTCATTGATTTCTGCTCTAATTTTTATTATGCATTTTCTTCTGCTTTGGATTTAATTTGTTCTTTTTTTCTAGTTTCCTAAAGTGCAAGCTTACATGATTGGTTTTAGATCTTTCTTGTTTTCTAATATATGCATTTAATGCTGCGAATTTCCCTCTAAGTGATGCTTTTGTTGCATACCACAAATTTTTAAAAGTTGTGTTTTCATTTGCATTAATTAAAAATATTTTAAAATTTCTCTTGAGATTTCTTTGACTCATGTGTTCTTTAGAAGTGTGTTGTTTAATCTCCATGTATTTTGGGACTTCCCAGTAATCTTTTTGTTAATTTATTTCTACTTTAATTCCATTGTGGTCTGGGAGCAGACATTGTGTGATTTCTCTTCTTTTAAATGTGTTAAGATTTGTTTTAAGGCCCACAATGTGGTCTATCTTGGTGAGTATTCATAGTGGGTTATTTTTTAAGATTTATTTATTTGAGAGATGAGGGAAAGGCAGAGAGAGAGAGAGAGAGAGAGACAGAATCTTTAAGCAGACTCCATGCTGAGCAAGGAGCCTGACATTGGGCTTGATCCCACCACCCTGAGATCATGACCTGAGACAAAACCAAGAATCAGATGCTTAAATGACTGCACCACCCAGGCGTCCCCATAATGTTTTAAAATATATCTCTTTGTATAAAACACTTTACCCAACCATAGCAGAATGCACTTGTTTTCCCGAGCCCCCACAGAATATTTACCAAGATAGAGTATGTGCTTGGCCATAAAAAAAACCCTCCACAAATGTAAAAGAATTAAAATCATGCAGAGTCTGTTCTCTGAGCACAATGGAATCAAACTAGAAATCAAGAACAGAAAGAGAACAAGAAAGTCTCTAAACAGTTGGAAATTATACAACACACTTCTAAATAACCTATGGACTGAAAAGGAAATCTCAAAGGAAATTTAAAGAATATACATAAAGCTGAATTAAAATGAAAACATAACATATGGAAATATGTAATATGCAACTAAAGCAGTGCTGAGGGAGAAAATTATAGCACTAAATGCTTCCATTTGAAATTAAGAAAAGTGTCAAGTCAATAATTGAGGTTTCTACATCAAGGAACTGGAAGAAGAGTAAAATAAACCCAAAGCAAAGAGAAGAAAGGAAGTAATAAAGAGCTGAAATCAATGAAATTGAAATAAGAAAATTATTAAATGAAACAAAAATCTGGTTCTTTGAACAAAGTAGATTAATAATATTAACAAACCTCTAGCAAGATTGGTAAAAATAAAAAGAGATAAGACACAAATCTCCAATATCAGAAATGAAATATGGGATATCAGCACAGATCCTGAAGTCACTAAAAATATAATAAGGAAATACTGTGAACAACTTCACATTCATGTATTTGACAAATTAGAAGAAATGGACCAATTCCCCCAAAACAACAAACTACTAAAACTCACCCAATATAAAATAGATAATCTGAATATCCCCAAACCCTTAAAGAAATTGAATTCATAATTTAAAAGGCTACTGAAAAAGAAATAGCCAGGCCTAGATACTTTCACTGGGTAATTCTACCAAACATTTAAAAAAATAATTAACAACAATTTTACACAATCTCTTCCAAAACATAGAAGAGGAGGGAACACTTTCAACTAATTTTATGAGGCTAGTATTACCCTGATACTAAAACCAGACAGACAGTACAGAAATAGAAAACTATAGAACAAATTCTTTCATGAACTTAGACTCAAAAACCCACAACAAAACATTAGGAAATTGAATCCTACTATGTTTAAAAAGAATTCTACACCATGACCAAGTGGGATTTATTTCAGGTATGTAAGGCTGGCTCAACACTCAAAGTCATTCAGTGTAATCTATCATATCAACTGGGCTAAAGAAAAAAAGCAAATGATTCTATCAATTGATACAGAAAGAGCATCTGACAAAATCCAATACTCATTCATGATAAAGACTCTCAACAAGTTAAGCAATAAAAGGTGTGTTCGTTTCCAAGAGCTGCTGTCACAAATTGCCAGAAACTGGGTGGCTTAAAACAAGAGAAATTTATTCTCTCACAGTTCTGGAAGCTGAAATTCTGAAGTTAAAGCTTTGGCAATATTGTTTCTCTCTAAAATCTCTGAAGGAGAATCTGTGCCATGCCTTTCTGCTCCTTGGCTCCTAGAAATTCTTGATGTCTCTTTGTGTCTATATACAATGCTCCAATGTTTGATTTTATCTTCATATGGCCTTTCTCTTTGTGTATCTGTGTCAAATCTCCCTCTCCTTTTTCTTATGGGGACAGCAATCATTGGATTTAAAGCCCACCCTAAATCCAGAATCATCTCATCTCAAGATCCTTAAATTAATTACATTGCAAAGACCCTATTTCCAAATAAGGTCACGTTCACAGATATCAGGAATTAGAACTTGTACATATCTTTTGGTGGGACACAATTTAACCCATGACAAAGGAGAATTACCTCAACTTGATTAAAAGCATCTACAAATAACCTAACAGCTAACATGTTTTGTATTATGTTATGTACATGTTGTACATGTAAAGTACTGGAAGTTATAGCCACTGCAATAAGGTAATAAAAAGAAATAAAAAACATATAAATTGGAAAGGAAGAAATAAAACTGTCTCTACCCAAGAAGAGACTGGAATCTAGATTATATAAAGAAACTCTCAAAATTCACCAGTTGAAAATTAAATAATCAATCCAATTAGAAAATGTGCTAAAGATATGAACAGACCTTTCACTGAGGAAGATATACAAATGGCAAATTATCACATTAAAAGTTGTTTAGCATCATTAAATTGCATCAGGGAAATAAAAATTAAAATCACAATGATATATTACTACCCACTTATTATAATGGCTAAAGTAGAGGATAGTGACAACACCAGAGACTAGAGAGGATGTGGAGAGACTGGACCACTCATATGTTATTGGTGGAAATGTTTATTGGTATAGCCACTCTGGAAAACAATGTGGCTGGTTTTCGGTTTGCTTGTTTGTTTTTTGCTTTTTGTATTTTTTTAAGTAGGTCCTTTGCCCAGTGTGGGGCCCAACATGGGGCTTTAACCCATGACCCCGAGATCAAGATCTGAGCTGAGATCAAGAGTCGGACACTCAACTGACTGAGTCACCCAGGCACCCTTGTTTCTGTTTTTAATAAAACTAAACATGTCACTACCATCTGACCCATCAGTTGCACTCTTGGGAATTTATCCCAGTGAAATAGAAATTTATGTTCCCACAAAAATCTGTACATCGGAGTTTTATCCAACAGCCCAAACCTGGAAACAACCTAGATGTTCCTAAATGGGTGAATTGTTAAACAGATTAAATACTCCTAACCAATAAATGGCAATGAGTTACCAATACAACTTGGGTACACTGCTAGGTAATTATGATGAGTAAAAAAAGCCCCTCCTGAAAAATTACAAAATGACAAAATTTTATAAATGAAAGACGGATTAGTGGCTGCCAATGCTTAGAATCAGGGATGGGGTGCAGAAGGGAGAGGTGAGTGTGATTATAAAAGGGCAACATCAGGGATCTTTGTGGTGATGGAACTGTTCAGTATCTTGATTGTGATGGGAGATACACAAACTTACACATGTGACAAAAGTGTATCAAACTAAGTGCATACACACACTTGAGTACCAGTAGAACTGGAGAAATACAAATAAGATTGGTGGATTGTATCAATGCCAGTGTCCTAATTGTGATATTATAGTATAGTTTTATAAAATGATACTATTATGGGGGGCTGGGTAAAGTGTACATGGAATATCTGTGCTGTTTCTTAGAATGGCATGTGAATCTACTATTATCTCAGTAAAATTTTCAATTAAAAATTACGGAGGACCCCCAAGGAATTTTTGCTCTGTCACTTATTTATACCTATATTTACTGAATTAGAAATTAAAACTAAAAATTATTTAAACAAAAATACACAAGCACACATTCCATTAGCTGCGAAAGCAATGAATCACTATCACCATCATCAGTAGCTAGTGGAACACTCCACTGTACACTCATGAGAGGATGAGAGTGTAAAAGAAAAATAACCTCTTGGTATTATTATTAATATCATTTTGATCTTAAAGCCTCTCAAAATGGTCTTAGGGATAAGGTGACCAACTCATCCTGGTTTTTCTGCGATTTTCCTGGTTTAAGCACTGAACATCCTAGCAAAACCAGTATGGTTTGCCTGAGACCTAGTTTTAAAACTGAAAGTTCCTCCAAAGAAGACATACAAATAGCCAACAGACGCATGAAAAAAATGCTCAACATCACTCATCATCAGGGAAATACAATCAAAATCACAATGAGATACCACCTCGCACCTGTCAGAATGGCTAAAATAACAACTCAGGAAACAATAGATGTTGGCAAGGATGCAGAGAAAGGGGAACCCTCCTACACTGTTGGTGGGAATGCAAACTGGTGCAGCCACTCTGGAAAACAGAAAGTTAAAAATAGAACCACCCTATGACCCAGCAATCTCACTACTAGGTATTTATCCAAAGGATACAAAAATACTGATTCTAAGGGGTACATGCACCCCAATGTTTATAGCAGCAATGTCCACAATAGCCAAATTATGGAGAGAGCCCAAATGTCCATCGACTGATGAATGGATAAATAAGAGTTAGCACACACACACACACACACACACACACACACTGGAATATTACTCAGCCATCAAAAAGAATAAAATCTTGCCATTTGCAGCAACATGGACAGAACTAGTTCATATGCTAATGTGTCAGTCAGAGAAAGACAAATTCCATATGATTTCACTCCTATGTGGAATTTAAGAAACAAAACAGGTGAACATAGGGGAAGGGAAGGAAAATAAAAAAGATAAAAACAGAGAGGGAGGCAAACCATAAGAGACTCTTAACAATAGAGAACAAACTGAGGGTTGCTGGAGGAGAGGTGGGTGGTGGGATGGGTTAAACGGGTGACGGGCATTAAGGAGGGCACTTGCTGGGATGAGCTCCGGGTATTGTATGTAAGTGATGAATCACTGAATTCTACTCCTGAAACCAATACTACACTATATGTTAACTAACTTCAATTTAAATAAAAACTTGGAAGAAAAAAACCCTGAAAGTTCCACATCCAAGAAATCCGTTAGTCCTGGGCAACCTGGATTAGTTTTTCCCCATATTCATGGACCTTTTAGGTCCCTGGACAACATTTTAAGAACCTCTGTTTAAGGCCATCCTTATACAGAAGAACTAGCAGTTCGGTGTTATTACCTCACCATCACATAGGATTTGAGTTTCATTACATTGTAACTTGTTAGAAACTCCCCTACCCCCACGCCAATTGCTGGCTCAGCTTTCCTGTACAGTTCATTCTACCTCCTCCTCCTCACCTTGGATACCTCAAACAAGATGTCATTGAAAGTGCTTTGTAATGAAAGAGTGTCCTCAGAATGTGAGAGTGTACCATTTTCTTTTTGATGATTATTTTTTCAGGTCAAGTTAATATGGTGCAGGTGACCATCCCAAACAGTGTTGTGAATGTGACTGTTGGATCCGATGTTACACTTGTCTGCACCTACACCAGCACTGTGGCCTCCCGGGACCAGCTCTCGATCCAGTGGTCATTCTTTCACAAGAAGGACTTACCGCCAGCTTCCGTAAGGACTTTTTACCTCAACTATTCCCCTGTGGTAGTTCTGACATAAACTGTTGGGGTCAGTGTGTGAAGGAGTGGTAAACCAGTGACAACAGTGGCAGAATCTCAGGTACAAAGAGTTTGAAGATAGTTGTTTAGGGAAGACCATCATGTATGTGATGTGGCCTTTGTCCTCTCTTCATATTCAGTTATAGCCTGTTATCTCAAATCTGAGTAGGTCAGCAGCTGGTGTATCATGTTTTCTAGAGTAGACAGGAATGGTCCTTCTCCTAGGTGAAATAAGCAGTAGTTCTGAAAAGCCTCCTCCTCCCCCCAAATAATCTCCCTATTATTTCCAGAAGACCCCAGTTCAAATACACGTCCTACTTGATCTGCTGATCTCTGTCAAATGTCGTATCTGGGATCTGCCCCTCAAGTGAGCTAGCTCATTGTGCTAGATGAATCCTGATGGAATGAGCCTCCCAGATGGGTGGAGAAGGGCCAAGGTAGTGATGAATCCTGAGTAACCAAGGGCAACAAGAAGCTAGAGGGTAGAGGATAGGGCAAATAGGCTGGGGTTAGGGGTCAGAGGTTGCTAGAAGAAAGTGGGTGAAAGTCAAAGGAAAATGTTCTACTGTAAGCTTGTCTATTTTCAGGTTTTCTTCATCTGGCCTTAAGGGTAATTCCTTTTTAAATTAGCCCAAGGACGAAAATTATATACTCAAAGTTGTGTGTGTGTGTGTGTGTGAGAGAGAGAGAGAGAGAGAATGCATGCAGAAGTCTGCATGAGTGTGCAACATGTCTGCGAACACATATCCCCTAAGGGAAGAGGCCTATAGCTTTCATCAGATTTTCAAAAAGATATATGATCCAAAACAAGGAGTTCAGAGAAGAAACAAATCAGTATGGCTTGGAATAGTTGGATGGAGTTGAATTGGGGTTTTGATTAGTAGAAAAATGGAGAGCGAGCTGAATGGACTAGAGGAGGTTGAAGGACAGAGGTAGAGAAGAAGGAGGCTGCTAGCTTGGAGGAGCCACACCTTGGCCAGTGTGGCTTCAGCCATCTCTGGTCCTTTGGAGGTGCTAGATCCTCTCTTTACCAGAGGTCCTGAACACTTTCGTAGCAGGAAACACTGTTCAAGAGGTGATTTCATTAATGCCACCCTCTAGTCAGTGTTCAACATTTTTGCTTAGCACTGGTTACCTCAGACATGCATCTGAATCACTCTGTGCCTCTCTTCAAAACATGGTGGAATGCTAACGCTCTTCTATATATCTCATGGGGAACCAGCTGACATGCTGTATGTGAAAAGGCTTGGGAAAAATATAAAGGCCTGTAAGTTTTCTCCCTTGTAAACACCTTTATCATCTTAAGCAGCAGCAACAACAACAACAACAGTGATTTTACCTCTTTTGTCACCCGGACGCCCTGACCCAAGACCTCACATATTGCAATCAACTGAGAAATCATCCCTTTGCAGGTTGCTCTCTTGTATTGTGGATGACAATAATCACATGAACTTTCTTCCTTTTTAAAATTCAGTTTCCTGAATAGTCTTTTCAATGCATTCTTTATCTGTAGGCTTGAAGTCCTTCCCATTTAGCCAGTAGGGGCTGAAATTAGAGAAGCCTTGCCAATATATTTTGAATTATTTTTATGTGTGGTCCTCAAATCCAGCTGTCCTCGACTGCCTGGAAGTGAGGCCAGGCCAACCTGCATTCAAAAATACAAATTGTTGGGCGCCTGGGTGGCTCAGTTGGTTAAGCGACTGCCTTCGGCTCAGGTCATGATCCTGGAGTCCCGGGATCGAGTTCCACATCGGGCTCCCTGCTCGGCAGGGAGTCTGCTTCTCCCTCTGACCCTCCCCCCTCTCATGCTCTCTCTCATTCTCTCTCTCAAATAAATAAATAAAATCTTTAAAAAAAAAAATACAAATTGTTCTTTATGCCTCCTCTGACACTGGACTTTACAAGGCCATCCCTTGGTTGAACCAAGTAGTTCTGAGTTGGGAGATGCAGGGCAGAAGGATCTTGTGACCAGCAATGGGTTTTTTCTAGACCTGGAGATGCACAGAAGGTGTAGGTGATCGAACGGGGTGTGGCTTGACCTCAGGACATCTGTTAGAGGCACTTTGGAAAGAAACTTTAGTAACAAGTGTGTATTTACTGAGTAGCTTATTTACTTGCCATTTGCCTCATTCTTCAAAATGTCAGGTACAGGCAAGGCAAGTAATTTAAGGTATCTAGGCTTTTGAGATGTCCAAATCAAAGGAGCTCCTCTGCACTGAGCCGCTGATTCAGTGAGAACATTCTTCTTGATCTTAAAATGTTTTAGATATTTCTCTGATGCATGAGACCTTTGTTATGCCTGTGCCTTAGCTGCATAGGAGACAGGGTGGGTGGGGGGTGGTCTAGCTCTTGGCTTAGAGACAGTGAAAACCACCTCCAAAAAGTCAAGCTTCCTCTTCTTTCTCTTTTTCCATCTTGTTTTAGCTTGCCCCAGCAAGGTCCCCATTTCAACCATCCTTAGGTCTCTACCTCCAAAGAACTGGAGGCTCTCACCTTTTTCCCCATACCCTGCAGGCATGTGCTTCTCTCTGCTTTTCCAGATGAGTAGTTTTGGAGCACCAGTGGAAACTTCCTAATGGCTATTGGTTCTACTCCTTGCTCTGCTACTTAGCTGCTGGCTGGATGACCTTAGACAAGTCAGCTGACTTTTCAGAGGGTCAGTTTTCCCATCTGTGTAATGGGGCTACTTACCTATCTCATAGGTTTACTGTGAAGATTAAATGAGATGATGCTTGTAAAGCACTGGGAAGTCTTCCACATAGTAGCCGTTCAATGAATGTGAGCTATTATTAGTAGTATCATTACTTACAAAATGGTGATATTGTAAAATCCCTAGCCCATCCAGACCCCCTGCATCATGGGCGCTAGGGATCCGGCCCAACAAAGATATTTAGTATAGCTCAACAGCTGGGACAGAGCTCTTGGGGGAGTCCTGGCCCAGGATTAGTTTCCTGCTTCACCGCCTGCCAGGTTCCCGTGGCTGAAGGGAGGCGTTAGCCTTCTCTGCCTGCTCCTCTCCCTGAACAGAGTCCGCTCAACAAAGAAGTTGTAGACATCTTCAATTGAGATGGTATTTTTCAAAATGGGATTTGACCTCTATTTCGAATTTGTTTCTTCTTTGAGTACTTCCATGCATTCAGAATTCTGTAGAGCATGTTGTATGCTAATCTAGGGATGGCTGGTGAACATTTTGGGGATGATAAAAAGAGACTGCTGTGCTATTAGACAATTTCCTGATTTATGGGAGTAAGATGTTGCCAGACTGATCACTGAGTGATTCACTTCAACTCCTGGGTTGATGCGGCAGTATATCATGCAGCATTCAGCTCTCAGACCCACCCATTTCTGCTCAAACACAGCACAGCCCGTGCCTCAATACTGAGGGTATGGAGGAAAAGGCAGTCAGTCAGTGTCTAAATATGGCGCATGCAAGAGACGCTCGGGGAAGATGTAGCTGGACCTCTCAGGTAAGAACACCAATTGGTGTACTACTGGACCCCTTCATTGTTTGGAATATCTAGGGCAATGGCACCAGCCTTTAGGAGTGGGATGGGATGGTCCAAGTTTGGTAACAGCCCAGATCAGCACAGGCTCCTGGCAAAACTGGGACAGTCTTGAGTTTGCCTTCTCACACCCATGTCTGGACTTCTTCTCAGCCTCCTCCAAAAGGCTCAGGGACTTATTGCTGCCTCGAGCAGGGCAGGGACCCACTCTTGCCATAGGCTCGCATTCTTCTCCTACCCCAAAATCATTGTGTAAAAGGAGCAGTTGACTCCAAGGCGTAGTGGTTCTCCATACCCAGGGGAGGGTGTTACCACTTACTGACTATCCCCTCCAAGGGGTTCCTTTGGTGAATGGGGACTACAGAAGTATCCCATAAGTCTTCTGACCAGGAGGGACAGGACATTTATTAGCATGGTCCTCCTCTTAGAGAAGCCCTCCTCTCAGAAGACAGGGACAGTTTCAGATGATCAGTCCCTCAGCAGAGACTTTCAGCTGAAGACTCTAGGCCCTGGAACAGGCAGGCTAACATGGAAGTTTTGGGTAGTTTGGTGCCCCTCTGATCTCACCAATTTTCTCCTCTTCCACCCAGCCAGTAACTGGTAAAACTAAAGAGACCTCACCTGCCCGTGAACAGAACAGGCATTGATCCTACTTAGCATGGGTCTCGCAGACAATACTTAGAACATCCTTAGTGGATGAAACCTGTTGCCATTTTCATCTCCCCAGCATACATTTAATGTGGACAACTCCCTTCTAGAACCTAGTGTCTTCGTATTCTCTGGCTGTTCAAATTCTCCCCACCTGGACTGTCCTCTTCAGATAGCATTATATCAAATGCTTCCCAAATGTTGGCAGGGTGGGGGTGTACCATCTCTTCACATGCATTTGAAAATGAGGGGGGTGTTGGTGTAATGGTTATAAATGAGAGTCACTGCTGGCAGTTAGTAGGTGGGAGCTAGAGGTGCTAGATGTCTTGCAATACGCAGGCTAAACCCACAGGAGAAAGAACGGTCTGCCCAAAATACCAGTGTCACTCCCATTGAGAAACAGTCCACATTCTTCCCTTCCCACCACCCCCTCCCATCAAAATTTATCTGTTCTGTATCCCATGGCCTCAGGTGTATATTCTTGCTAAACCTGATCAATCAATCTAACGCTGAGGTGCTAGGGACTGGTGATACTAATTCATTTTGTTCTCTTCCAAAGAAAATCCTTTAAGTGTAGACTTGTTCCATGCCTTCACCCCAAAGAAGCAGTTCAAATGGTGGGGACCTCAGGCAAATGGCAGCCTGGGAAGGGAGTGGTTTGAAGGCAGGGATGTCTATCTTTTGGTGTTCTTTCCCTTCCACGTGCAATCTCAACCCCCACCCTCACCCCAAGAACAGTCCAGAAAAAGTGCGGGGCTTGAGACCATTGCCACTCCCCCCCTCCTCCCCTCCCACAGCTAGCCCCTTTATGAGTAGTGCAGGAAAACGAGAAGCTGAAGGGAAAGAATGGGTGCTTTACTGTGGGTTTCCACACCCTCCACATTTCCAAAAGGAACCCACAAAAGCAGCTCTGGAGGCTAAATGCATTTATTAATTCCAACTCAGACTCAAACAGAAAGCAGACTGAATTCTTTCAACCCTTCTTGTTTATATTCCAACCTCTGGTTAGAGAACTGTGTCACAAAGCTGAGGGGGGAAAAAAATCTTTTTGGACAAATCTGGCTCCCAGCTGCATGGCCTCATGTGAATAGGAACTTGGCATCATAGGAGGGGAGAGGCTGTTGTCGCAGCTGGCAAACATTGAAGGCATCAGGTGGCAGGCCCACTCGGCATGGGCAGTGCCATGCCAATGAATAGTAGCAATCGGCAGGAAAAGGGTTGGGAAAGATTACCTAGGAATCACCCCCCCCCCCCCCCCCCCCCCCCCCCCCCCGCCCAAAGCAGCACTAGGAGTGCTATTTTTGTGTATTCGGAGAGAATCAGGAGGTCTGAATTCCAGGTCTGGTTATAAATTGTGTGACCTTGGACAAATCACTTCCTCTATTGGGGCCTCAGTGTCCTTTTCTGTTATTGAAGAGGATGAATCAGAGGTTGCAAACTGGCGGCCTCTGGGCCCGATTTGACCAGTGGATTCGTGTTGGTTGACCAGCCCAGTATTTTGTTTGTTTGTTTCCACAGTTTGGAAGCCTTGTTTGTATTGGCTCTCCGGTTCACCATGGTCCCCGCTGTCCTTGTGATCTTACCACCATCCATCAGCCCCTCCCAGCTATTTCCCATATTTCTAATATCCATCTGGCTCCTGAAGAGTCGTCAACCTTAGAAACCATGAATGAAATGATCTCAAAGGGGATCTTATAACAATGTGTCATTATGACTACATGTCAGCCTCTAACATCACGGAGGAGCAGAGGGTACCTGGGGGGCGTGGGGAGTAGGGCAGCCACGAAGGGCAAGTGGGCAACAAATTAACAAGTACCACTTAAGGGAACACTTGGATGGATTTTTCTTTAAGCAGATTTGCCACCCTGTCCCCCCACCCCAAAGGATGTGTGGCCTGTGGAACATCCATGGCTTTTCCTGGACCTCATTTGCTTTGATCTCTCAATTGACAATATACTTTCTTTGAAAAGGTACAAGTCCCACAGGATCATGGGCTGAGTCTTGGCCATTGTTCAGCTTTGATTTTTCAAAGAGTTATTCTTTTGTGGAAAATGGCACCACGTTTCAGTACTTCCTGTGTGATTAGATAAGCAGTTTCAGGAAAACATTTCTATTTTTTTTTTCTTTACAAGGACAGTGTGACAGCTTGGACTTCCCCTAACAGAAAGTCCCTCCATCTGTGTGTCTGGCCACTGGCTAGCCCTGGGGACTTTCCTTCTCAGGCCTAGGCCTTTCCCTTTTAGGTGTCCATTGCTATCCCTCTTTAGCTCCATTCCTATCCCTGACACCCTTCAGTATTATTTGTGAGAGGGCAAGATATATGAGGGGACGGTGTGAGGAGTGAGGGTAGAAGGGATGGGAAGGGTCCTTTTTAGAGGGAAGTTACAAGTCCAGAGCCTCATAACTTATCTGCTCATTTCACCTGGATTCATGACCAAAGGTGAGACTTTTACAGTGGCTTCTTTGCATGTTCTAGTCCTGGCCTAAAACACACACTCTCTTGGTTCCCTGCTCTGGGCAGAAACAAGGTCTTTTCTCCCAGACCCTCTGGCACTCACTGTGGGCCGTAGGCAGGACTGATGTATCTCATTGTGATGTCGCCGAGCCTCAGCATAAAACAGGCTGACTTATCCCCAGTCTTCCTGGGAGCAGGGGAAGCAGCCAGATGTCTACATTGTAAAAGGGCTTCCTGGATGGCCTGCAGGCTGTGTTCCAGGTAAGAGTTCACAGGGCCTCAGATTGTTGATTAGCAAGTAAATAAGCCCCATGCTGGCTAGTGAAATGGAAAGCCCAATAGCTTGGGTGTCAACTCAGAGGAAGGCAATAGACCTCTGACCAGCTGAACCTCCTCCTGGACCCCTTGAATACCTTCAGTTAACATTGGCTTTCCAGTTTATAAGTCCAACAAGACCCCTTTGGGGCAAATGTTGGTGATTTCAGTAGGTGTGAATGGACAAATTGAATTATAAATGGCTCATTTGGGGCAGGAAAGAAAGCTAGTTGATGTTAGACAACCGGAGGAGAGAGACAAGTTTTTTCTCCTTAAATATGGTCTTTGAATTTTCCCTCAGAATCTACCTTTCTGCTTTCGTTTAAAACTATATTGGCTTTCGATTTGAAGGAGAATATTTCTGAATTTATCTTGATCATATCTTTTGGTTTGTTGATTGCCTTTCCTCTCTCATTATCCTATTAAGGTAAAGAGCACCGGACAAGGAGTTAGAAGAACCAGGTTCTAGACCTTTCCTCACTTAACTTTGTGTGTGTGTCTTTTTTTTTTTTTTTTTAACCTCTCTGGGCTTCAGCTTCCACTAGAAAGTAAGGAGAGTGAATTAAATGAATAAGACCCTTTTAGTAGATTTTATGAAAACATTAATTAGTTCCACTGGACTAGGGCGATACCAGTTTATTAAAAAATAAACCATCACTTGAATGACACACATTTATATGAAACTAACAAAGTGTGTAGGATGTGTGTGTATGATGAAGAAACCTCAGGGATCACCTAGTCCAGTGATTTCCAAGCTTCAGTCCTTTATGTCTCATCTTTACGATTTTTGTCATAATTGTGTGTCACCAGCAGTATTATTTAATGTCATTTTCTATAGTGACTTGGTTTTAAAAAATTTTTTAAATATCTATCTTAGTGTCACCCTAAGCAATAATATCCATGAAGTCACAGATGCGATATGCAAGATATGTGTCTTTCTAGTAAGTTTTCATTTATGTACCACCTAAAATCAGCTTATGTGCCTATACCTGGGGAATACATCTCAATTTGGAGGACATTGCTCTGGCTCCTCATTCAGATGTGGAAACGAAAGGTTGGAGAGTTTAAATCACATTATTTCTCACCACAAAGCAGGTCGCCATGGAGGCATGACCGGCGGCCCCACCTTCCCTATGTCACAGTCAGAGGCAGAGCTGTGGCTAAAACCCAGGTCATCTGACTCCTAGACCAGGCCTCTTTCCACCTCACCATGCTGCTCCCACAGTTGCCATTATGATCTAACTATTCATAATCTTTACTAGAGATGGGACTAGAGCCCAGATCTTCCTCGAGTGTGGTAAATCATAGTAATAATAAATGAAGCCTGTGACTTTGGATGAGTCATTTAATCGTTCTGGATTTGAGGGCCCTTATTTGTCTAAATGAAAGAATAATTCCAGTTCTGCCCCCTGCCACATGGGGAGAAAGGGAGGAGCCGCCATTGACGAAGCATTTCCTAGGCCACTATGAGGGGATGGGACCAAATGATTTCTCAGGGGCCTCTCTGCTCTGAAATGTGACTCTTCTAACAAACAGGATAAACCCGAGTTTGCTTATCCAGAGGAGTAGGTGTGTATGAAAGGAGTACGAATATTCTAACTCTTAGGGAAACTGAATAGTCCCGTAGTCCCACTGAGTAAATTAAAAAAAAAAAAAAGTTTATAAAGTGGGGTTAAAAATGATGGTTTTGGCTTTCCCACAGGCATTTGTGTTTTATACAGTGAGTTTCCTCCGGGTAGACTCCTCAGGTGAGCATCTTGATCTAGCCTAAGCTTAGCAGTTGAACCCTGTCAGCTCCAGCTGTTTATCATCTCTAAGATCGGCACACGTCCCTGCTCTGATGACATCACAGAAGGGCTGTGAGCTCACATGAGGAGGTGGTTGTGCACAGCTGTGAGAAAGCTAAAGCACCCCACTGAATTGAGACTCCCCCCTTTGCCATGGGATCTGTTCTGTGCGGGAGGGGGTGGGTAGGAATGTTGCCTCTTGCCAACAAAGGTAATGTCGGATGGAGGGTGCTTCCGGGTAGCTTATCTTAGCCCTGGACACTCTCCAGTTCTCATTTCTGCCATTTTTCTGTCCTAGATTTACTATTCTGAAGGTGGACAAGCTGTAGCCATCGGGCAATTTAAAGATCGAATTGTAGGGTCCAACGATCCAGATAACGCATCTATCACCATTTCGCATATGCAACCAGCAGATAGTGGTGTCTACATCTGTGATGTTAACAACCCCCCTGACTTTGTCGGAAAAAATCAAGGCATCCTCCAAGTCAATGTGTTAGGTATGGGCAATTTTTTTTTTTTTTCTCTTCTTGGAACAACTTAGGACCTTCAATGAGCCAGGGCAGTGAGTTATGGTGCTAATTAAGTCCCAGGGGGTAAATATCCTCTCTGCTCCTTTTCTTGTTGGGGAAATAGAGACACACCACCAACCCAACCCTTAGAGTAACACTGAGAAATCACTCACAAAACATGTTGAAACAATTGCCAAACCAAAAGTGCTGCCAAAATGACAGCAGATGACCCAACCCCCGGGGATCCATGTCTCTGAAGGGTGGAATGAGGACAGATGGGACGACATACCATCCCCACTAAATGATCACTAGCAACTGGAGGGAACCTCTGATTAGAGCCAGTCCTACCTGGGGGAGATCACTGTCTATTTATGATCTCTCCTAAGCCAGCCACAATTCCCACCATGAAATCATTCTTTTGAGTAAAGGCAGGAGGGTCCCTTTTAAAAACATTAGCACTATCTGGAAAAAGGACCACAGGTTAAGCCAGAGTTGAGAATATGGGCACAGATATTCATTATGTGACATTCGGCAAGTCATATCTGATTTTCAAATGCACCTGGAGTGGTTCGTTTATACAGTATTTACTGAGTGCTTCCTATTTTGTGCCAGGAGCCATGAAGTTTACAATGATGGAGGCATGGTTTCTGCTCTTGGAGAGTTCACAGTTTTGGGGGATGTCTAGCTCTCCTTCCAATCTCTGAGAGGACAATGGGAGCTTTGCTCCTGTCTGGAGGCCTAGCAAGGTCTTGTCTGCAGGCCTTCAGAAGTACTGAAGGGAGAGAGGAAAGAGTTGTCAACCCTCACCAATTAACCAGTTGAGCTGAGGGCTCTCCCATTTCTAAGTGATCCCAAATGGAGCCAATCTAGTCATTGTTCCTTTCAAGCTGTGTACATCCATCACAGGAGAGGAGGAACTAGATCAAACCAGTGACTTGAAAATTGACTGGCTTGGAAAAGCAGCAATTAGTAAAAGGTGCACACCTAGGAGAACCATCCAGAGTTGTCTGAGCTTGCCTCCTGGGTGACGCCCCAGATGAGGTTTGGTAGTTAACCTCATCTGGAAAGGAGGGAAAGGTAATCAGGAGCTGAGTTTTAAGAGTGGGGTAGCTCAATCGTGCCTTTATTTTGCTGAGCCTCATGCTAGGTATTGGGGTACAGGAAGAAGACAAGAGAATTACACACAAACCCTTTCCTGGGAGAGTTGATGTTCCAATTTGGAAGACTGGTCATTTACCTGGGAACTAAACAGTGAAGCGCAGATGCTAGGAGTCCAAAGGCTTAGGTTCTAGTTCGTACTTTGCTACTCAGTGGCCTCGGGCCTGTCAGTCCACTTTTCTCTGGCCATTTTGAGATGGAGTTGTAATTCCTGCCCTGTCTTCACAAGTTTGTTAGGAGGATCAAACGATAGACTAGAGATTCCACATTAAAAGCATTTGAGGGATTAGTCCTCTCATGGTTTCCTGCTGCTCCCTGGCTCTGGGTTGTCCAAACCAAGCCTCTTTATCTCTGAGCTAAATTTAGACAGGAAGGTTAATATTCTTAAGTTTAAAGCTCAGAGAATCCTAAGAAGTTGAGAGTCATTTCCTCTTCAAGTTGCTTTCCCATGAGTCTTTGGGTCCGTTGTTCCTGCAATGACTGTGTCATGACTTTTCCTTAAGCATCCAGGATCCAGGCAAGGTAAAAGGCAGAAGAATCTGTGGATTATCTTGTTTGGGAACTCTCAAGAATTCTATTTTTATTAGTTGGGGTAAGAACCAAGGTCTTGTACAGATACATGCTTTCTGGAAATCTTGAGACTGATAATTTTCTCAAAAAATTGCAGAGGCTGTTTGCAGTTCTCAAGTTCTATGGCCTATGAGTTTCTGTCCTGCTTGCCCTGACTGAGGGTTGGGGCATAGTGGGGGCGGGGGGTAAGGGAGGCTAACTGTGGGGAGAGGTGTTGATATTTCCTTAGTGACCACGCTTCCTAGCAATGCATTGCCCAGAGACATTCCATGACACAGTGATGGACGTAGATCCCACTCCCTCATGCATAAATTCATTCAACGGATCCTGAACACACATCTGGTTACAGTGCCACACAACGGAGATGGAAAGATGTAAAAGATGGGGTTTCAGCCCTCTAAAAGTTTTGAGAATAGGGGCTGAGGTGGCAGGGCATGACTTAGGTAAAGGAAACAGCTATGAGCAAAGGCCCAGGTGGTTTGGATGACCGTTCATTTGAGAGGCTTCCATTAGGTATGACAGCCTTGGAAAATGCATCTCTGAAAAATACCCAGGTAGAAGTTTGAATAATTATTTTGTATGTGTTTGGAATGAGCATCATATTCCTTCTGCGATTTGGCACCTAAAAAGAAAATGATGAATAGAGGGAAGGCTTGGGCAATGAAGCATTTTCATTTTCATTGATTTTTCTGCGGTGAGCCTCTCCCTCCCACCCCCATTCTGCTGAAAGCAATAATGCTAAATGGTAGATCAATGGCTTTGCCAGTAAAACATCAAAGTTCTACTGGGGTCGTTAGCTGGATGAAATGTCAATTCAATCCTGATTCAGTAGTTGTAGAAAATATATAGGTTTGGGACGTGGTTCAAAGTGATTCGCTAAGTGTTTTGTTAATAAAAAATAAAGGGAGGAAACTGTGTTCAGGGGGAAAAAAGCCTATCTGGGGTTGATTCTGGGCTCTAGAAATACCCCCATTTAATTTTCTGTTCAAAATTCTGTAAAGGCCATCAAGTCATCATGGTTTTAAACAGGCCGTATCTAAATCTAGTGATGCTTGCAATGGACTTCCGGTTAAATAGCCTAGCTTAGGGGAAGCAAATCGAATGAGATGTCCCCATCCGAGAAAATCAATGGTAAGGAAAAGAGAATAAAGAGCTAAAGGGAAAAATACTTAATTTTTTAAAAGATCTTATTTATTTAGTTGTCAGAGAGAGCACAAGCACGGGGAGCGGCAGGCAGAGGCAGAGGGAGAAGCAGGCTCCCCGCGGAGCAGGGAGCCCGATGCGGGGCCCGATCCCAGGACCCTGGGATCGTGACCTGAGCCGAAGGCAGACGCTTAACCGACTGAGCCGCCCAGGTGTCCTGAAAAATACTTATTTTAATTTAAAACCACCTGTTTAAAAGATAGCAATGGTGCAGGCTTTCAGAGAGTTGCCGTCTCCATCTCCTCACTCCTGTGTACAGTGGGTTGGAGTCTGAGCCTGGAAGATTAACTTCAGTAGAAAACTATACAATGTGGCAGTAGAAATTAGTCCTGCCCATGGCCAAGAGCAATTCCATGTGCGAGGCACTACAGACACCATTTTATTTATCTAAATTCAGTATGTTTGGATTAGTCAGAGGCCAGACGGTCTCTTGTTCACATTTATACAGATGAGTCAGCTGAGGTTTGGGTGGGTGAGGGTACTTGCCTAAACACACCCAGAGTAAAGCTGCAGAGAGTGGTCTGTGTGGATCCAACGCTGTGCTCTTCACTGCTGCCTCCAAAGGGTTTTACGCCTAAGTTAAGACAAGCAAGGTGAGGTGGTAAGTACTGAAATTCAGATTATTATCTATATGTAACACGAGGCTTAGGACAAGCTGTGAGCAGTAAGACGAATGAGGAGATCCAGATCCTCGGTTTCCCACAGGACCCCTCCCACAGAGATGTTTCATAAACAGCTAAGACTCAGTATGTCCCCAAATAACGGTATCATTGTCCCTTTCTCCTCCTCCCTCCATCCCAGAAAACCTGCCCCTCCCCTGTTTATCTGGGGCTAAGCCCAGCTGTCCAAGTCAGAAACCTGGGAGCCATCACCGCCTGTGCCCTCTTCCTCATGCCCCCTATTCGTTTGGCCACCAAGTCCCATCGATTCTACTTCCTTGAGACCTTTTGATTCTGCCCCCTCCTCTCCCTTGGTTCGGGCACCCCCAGAGTGCGAGCCAACCGTCTAAAGCATTAAAAATGACCACCATCCTTCCCCTACTTAAATTCCTTCCTTGGTCCTCCTTGCCGTCTGTGTAAAATACATGAAATACAAAGCCCTCCAAGCTGTAGCTTCTGCAGCTCTCTGGCCTCATCTCCCACTACTCCCCCCACGCCACTTCAGACATTACTTGGGCATTTCCGGTGCCTAGTGCCGTGCCAGGCACACAGAAGGGGTGAAAGATGAGTAAAGATTTCAGCATTGCATAGCACACCCCTTCCAAAATGGGCTTCCCCGACCAATGAGGGACGCAGGCCAATTCAGACCCTCCAGTAATTTTGGGTCACCCACCCCCAGAGATATAAATGCCCAAACGTGATTCCTGAAGGAAAGGAAAGATACAGCATTGACAAAACAAAGGTTGTAAAAAGAATAAATAACAACTTAATCTCAAAGTATCTAAAGGTTCTATTTTTCCCTTAAAACTGGGCTTCAAATGTATAAACTGTGTCTTTAGTCATTTAGCGTTTGCTTCCATTTGGCTGTCTTAATAAAGGCGTATTTTAAGACACAATGCGGAAATTCATGGTCATGAATCTGGGGAGGGAGGCAGACGGAAGAGGAAGAGATGCCGCTAGAATCTTAATGGCCGGGTGCCTGGCAGGTCCTTGAACCTGAAGTGCTCTACTCCCACCTGGCGGTACAATCGGAAAACGGTCACAGGAAGTTCATAAAGCTTTCAAAACTGAGCGCCCAGCACGGTAGTCTACAAAATGACAGTAGGGAGTGGCTGCTGATTGTGACAGGTTTCAACTTCCCCTGCAGCATTTTTACTCTGTGTCATTGCCTTACAGTCAAACCGTCTAAGCCCTTTTGCAGCATCCAAGGAGTCCCAGAAACTGGCCATCCGATATCTCTTTCCTGCCTCTCTGTGCTTGGGACACCTTCCCCTGTGTACTACTGGTATAGACTCGAAGGTGGAGACATCATCCCAGTGAAAGGAAACTTCAGTAAGTCCAGCCCACTGCAGCCCCTGGCAAGGCCTGGTGTGTGTGGTTGGCTGACGGATGGCACGTGTGTGTGGCTGGTTGCTCGTCTTTAGAGCTCAGTCTTCTGGGAAGGGGAGGGAAAAAGCAGATCTCCTAGCAAGGTGACTGTGGTCTGGTCTTACCCCCAACCTCTAGTAGTCAAGCCTGTTTCTGGCTCACTTAGAGGTGGTGGATTTGGAGGGAAGAGGCATGGTCCCAGGTGGACTACCTTTGGAAGAGTCCTGAGGGGTCTAGCGGGACCCTGGACAGCTCAAGAAAGGGAGGCCAATGTGAGGGAGTGGGTGGGCACGGAGTGATTCGGCTATGATGACATGATCTGTACCCTCCATAAGAGATTTCAAAAGTCTATATCCTGTTTTTGACAGACCCAGCCACTGGGACTTTGGTTATTGGAAATCTGACCAGTTTTGAACAAGGTTATTACCAGTGCACGGCTAGCAACAACCTTGGCAACAGTTCCTGTGAAATTGATCTAACTTCTTCCCGTGAGTTGATCATCCAACTTTAACGCACTTTCTCCTTAAGTCAAGTATCCTGCGCCTGCCAACCAAGTGAATTAATTAGGATCCCTGCTTAGTCCTTCCTGCCTCTCTGGTGATTTTGGTGGTTTGTTTATAGGTTGATATGCTGAATTATTATCATCCTAATATCTAAACGCTTACATGATACTTAATATGTGCCATATACTGCCCCAAAGCATTTACAAAACTTTTGTTTATCCCTCACGAAATTTCTAAAAAGTAGGTATTACTATTTAATAAATAAAACAGCAGCCCCATGGATAGTAATAGGCTGGATTTTCTTTGTGATGCTGTTGGTGAATCCAGGGGAAACCGGCAATCTATGTTGAACATGGAGCTCACAGACTTTCCAGTTCTTCTGCAATTTGTTAAGATCTGCCTCTAATAATAGTAGTAATAATAACACTTGTACCTACAACCACAGTAGCTAATATCTGTGGAGCACAAATTATGTGCCAGGCACGTGGCCAGGTGCAGTGAGCATTATCTCACTCAATCCTCCGACCACCCTGTCTAGGAGGCACAATATATTGTTAGCCTCATTTTGCTGAAAAGGAAACTGAAACTCAAGGAGATAAGTGACTTTCCCAAGGTTACCCAGGTAGTGACTAGCAGGGCCAGGTTGCCTTATTTTTTATTTTTTCTAAAGATTTCATTTATTTGTCAGAGAGAGGGAGGGAGAGAGCACAAGCAGGGGGAGCGGCAGGCAGAGGGAGATGCAGGCTCCCCGCTGAGCTAGGAGCCCATTGTGGGGCTGAGCCCAAGGCAGATGCTTAACTGACGGAGCCACCCAGGCGCCTCTTGCCACACCTTTGAATGATCCCTTAATAACACTTAGGATCATGTCATCTATTCATTATTCCTAACTCACTTTGAATCTGTGACTAATACATACTGTATCCAGGTGGCCAGTTCCCTTGGACCATCGCTCTCCTAGGAAGCTAAGCTTTCTTCCTTTCACTTGTCCTGAATCAAACATTTTCCAATTCCAGGCTGCTTCTTCATTCACCTAATTTCTGTTCAAAGGTGAAGAGATGTCTTTTGGGTCTTCGTCTGTGGTCTCATTCTCCCCCTAGTCCCTTGATCATTTCTGCTGTCTCTCTCTGTATCTTCCGCAGTTCCATTTTGCCTTTCCAGTAGTTATACTGTACCTGTAGAGACTCAGGAGTTGTATTTGAGCCTTGCTTCCGCCCAAATACTCTTTTTAAATGATGCTGGCACTTGGTTGCCTGCTTGCCTGCCTGCCTCCCTCCCTCCCTCCCTTCCCACCTGCTTCCCTGTCTCCCTCCTTCAAACCTTAATTTGATATCTACTCTATGCCAGGAACTATTACAGATGATGCAGATACAGAGATTAATAAGGTCTATGTCTTACACTCAAGGAACTCACAGTTTAGCTAGAGGGACAAACAGTAAAATGTGTTAAATGCTAGAATAGCCATCTGTACAGGATCTCTAGGACCCTAAAGAAGAAACAATTAATTATGTTTATAAAGCCAGGGCCAGCTGTATTGACAAAGTGCTCTTTGAGCTGGATCTTGAAAGGATTTGCAAAGCCTGTTTCTTTATCTATAAAACAGGGATGAAGGTGAAAGGCAGCTGACGGATGATGACACTACAGCAGCAGGCTTAGGAGGGCAACCAGTCCATGCTGGGGGAGGAGGGTGGAGGGTTCCAGAAGGGATGTCTCCAAGGGAAAAAATCATAAGAAACCAATAGATTATCTGATGCGTTTAAATCTACTGAAAGGAGTTTTGACGGTTTGGGTGGAAATGTTGGGGGTTACTAGTTATACATTTAAAAAAATCCCCAAATGAGGCAATTATTAACCTCAAAGAAAAATTTTAAATGTACAGGAATAATAATATGGGGGCGCCTGGGTGGCTCAGTTGGTTAAGCGTTTGACTCTTGATCTCGGCTCAGGTCTCAGTCTCAGGGTTGTGAGTTCAAGTGCCAAGTTGGGCTCCCAGCGTGGAGCCCATTTAAAAAAAAAATCTTAAATAAAAACCAAGAATCATAGGATGTATGATGTTCTGCAGCTGTGAATGATATTTACCTGGTCATAATCCTGTGAACTTTGATGTCACTACAATTTGTGCTATGGCTTATATCAGAACGTGTGAGTGGGGTGGAGTAAGAAGACAATCTCCACCGTTCCAGGGGAGGAAGTCATCAAAAAAAAATGACAAAAATTGGAAAGTTAAACAGTCTTTTTTTTTTTTTTAAAGATTTTATTTATTTATTTGACAGAGAGAGAGAGACAGCGAGAGAGGGAACACAAGCAGGGGGAGTGGGAAAGGGAGAAGCAGGCTTCCTGCTGAGCAGGGAGCCCGATGTGGGGCTCGATCCCAGGACCCTAAGATCATGACCTGAGCCGAAGGCAGTTGCTTAATCAACTGAGCCACCCAGGCGCCCCAAAAATTGGAAAGTTAAAACAAGCACAATAGAAACATGGGGGCAAATACCAGATGATTAAAAAAAAGAAAAGAGTTAAGAGTGGTTGCCTCTAGAGAATGGGACACAAAGACGGGGAGGAGCGGGGACGGGGACTGCTGCATCTTTGCTAGAAGTCTAGTAGACTTTCCAAATCGTGCACACAGATTCCTTTAATCATAAAAAGTTGAAAGAATGACCAGGCAACTCAACTAGCCTCTCATCTCAAAATATAAAATGTCCAGCCTTATTTGAAGGGAGGCAGGTGGGGATGGGCCCACCGGAACTCAGGCAAGGTCTCCCAGGGACAGCGGAAGGTCTGGTGCTCAGCTGGATCATCACACATTTGCTGAGTTTTTCCAAAGACTGATCGAATAGACCAGATGCCTGTTTATGGAAATGGGCATATCCTTTTCCAGTGGCCAGAATGCCTGAGGCTCCTTGGTGAGCATGGCATCCGAGGGAGAGGTTTATAGGGACCTACTTCACCTATGCTCCGCATAAGCCTAGTGAAATGTCCCTGCCTGTATCAGAAGTCCTTTCTCTGGTTACCAGATTGTAGCTCTGTGGGGTCTCTTTCATTGGTCAAGCAGAGGCCCCTTGAAGACTCACTTCCCTCAGCCCTGTTTTGAAAGAGAGCCCCGCGCCCCCCTCCCCCAAGTTGGCATATGTCTTCTTTATGTGTATCAGTGCGAATGGGTGAGCTCCACAGTTGAGCCAGGGTGAGTCCAACTGGCAAGAGTTCTAGGGGTTTCCAGCCTATACAAGTCATTTCCCCCACCGTATGAGGGCTCCAGATATCCCACACTGGTCACAAATGCACACGTGTGGGGCAGACAGTATGTTCCACTTTACCAACCAGCTGCTTGTTTCTTCTAGATCCGGAAGTTGGAATCATTGTTGGGGCGCTGGTGGGTACCCTAGTGGGTGCTGCCATTATCATCTCTGTTGTGTGCTTCGCAAGGAGCAAGGCAAAGGCCAAGGCAAAGGGGAAGGAGAGGAAGAGAAATTCAAAAACCAGCACAGAACTCGAGTAAGATCTTACTTTGTTGTCTTTACTTGAACGCTGACATTTGTCGGGCGCAGCTCTATCCACCAGCTCTTCCTCAGTGCCCCCTTTAGACCAACATATCAGAGGTGTCTTTCCACTCCCCTCACTGCTTCTAGAAACGACGGGTGGCGGCAGCTACCAGCTCCCGACCACCATGTGCCAGACTCTGCTCTAAGCTCTATGTCTCTCAACTCCTTTAACCAGCTTTGGGACCCTAGTTTTTCTCTCTCGGACTCTCATTCTCTGGTCGAGACCTAACCTCTCTGGTCGGGAGCGAAGACGAACGCGTGGTGTGACAGTGAGTCAGAATCTCAGACATCACAGAGGTCCTGAACAGATTGGAACCTGTGGTCACTGAAGCTACAGAGCCTAGGGCTCCGCGTGAAATGCTGAACCCTAACTCGTTCTTCCCTGGGCCTTCTTCCTGCAGACCAATGACAAAGATAAACCAGAGTACAGAGCTCGAGGCAATGCCAGCCGAACACGTTCTCCAACTAGAAGCCACTCTGCCACCTTCTGGCCGGGAGAATGACCCCGATACCATCCTGGGGCCAGATCACGAGCCTACCCCCGAGCCCGCCCCACAGCCTGTCCTGGTGCCTGAGCTCGAGATGGAGCTGGAGCCCGAGCCCAAGCCCGAGCCGGAGTCTGAGCCCGAGCCCAGGATTGTAATGGAGCCCTTGTGTGACAGGGAAAAGGGAATGAATAAGCCATAGGCTGCTAGCCTAAGTACAGCGTTCATCAGTAAGGAACCCATTACTGGCATTTGGAGTTGCCCTAATCAATCTCCCACCACGTCCCTTTCTTCTGACCTGCCCTCTTCTAACAAGGTGCTCCTACCATCGATCCAAAATAAACAGGTCAAGATAAATGCACGGGTTCCTGTGTTACTTACACTAACACGCAAGCATGACTAATGACAAAGCAAGTGATTTCTAATTCGGTTGAAAGCGTTTTGCAGCAATATCTCCATTGTACTTTGGAAAATCTTATTTCTCTGTTTTCAGCTACTCTGTTACATTCCGCATGCACACATGACAAGGTGGCATTAATTGGATTCAATGTTACTCCTAAGATCAGTTGGTCAGGGCTTCCCTAATTCATTTTCACACTGGCCACGAAGACAAGAATTTGCCAGCATTCTCTCAGAGATTGGGGGGGGGGGAATCCCCAAAAATCCCAGAGGAGAATATGTAGAGGGTACATATTAAAATGGGTACCTATTTAAAATATTAAAATTAAAATTATCATATTAGATTTCCCAAGGAACCACCCTGCCATAGGGTTTGCTTGAGCATAGCAAAATTCTTAAATGACCTAATTTTTAAATGCAAGATAATGTACAAGCAAACAATTCCAAATAACATGTTCCTTCGGTGACCACAAAATGTTGATATCATGGGTGATGTACAATTTAGCTTTTAATGAGATGTTATCACTATGTCTGATGCTGTCTACTTTAGAAGGGCCAGAATGAGGTAAGTGTTCTAAATGAACACTTAAGATCTGTTTTAGATAATCTGAACTAATCATTTAATCTGTTTCACTGGTGAGATATTCCACATTAATACATACCATTCGTGTATAAATGCTAAATATTAACTAACATGCTAGAAGGTTTTTCCCATTGATCATATTTTCCCCACATTCCACCTTGAAGAAATTTATAGGTAGACTTTTTCATTTGTGTAATCAGATTTTAAATTGTATTTTGAGGCTCAATAAATACTCAATAAAATCGTATTTGAATGATCCTAAGGTAAATCTTTTATTAACATTATTGACATATACTTCACATACAATAAAGCACACCCATTTCAAGTGTACCATTTGATGAGTTTTGACAGACGTATACGCCCATGAAACCACCAGTTTAAATAGAGCATTTCCATCAATCCAAAGTGTTTCCTGTGCCCCTCTGTGCAATCCCACCGTCACTCCGGCCCTAGGCAACCACTGATTTGCTTTCTGTCATTAGAGATTAGCTTTGCCTTTTCTTGACCTATGTCTAAATGCGATCATACAGTCTACTTGTTTTGTGTCTGACTCCAAGGTGAATCTTTTTTAAATGAAGTAATGACTCTCTAATATCACATCCCGATTTTCATGTAGGGGATTTTCTTAAGCTGCGAAGCCCTTTATATAGAGAACATACCTATACACTAATTGAGGTAGAGCCTTTATTGGTTTTAAGGCAGACTGAACTTAACATTTACACTTCTGGAGCCATGGAGAGAAATAACAAGTTTTACGTAGGTAATTTCTTTGATGTGTCGATTTTCAGCCAATTGTAGGGATTTTTTGGAGCATCTATAATTCCATTCACATTAAATACAATATTATGATACACATTGTCTGATGGGTCCAGTAAGCACAATGATGAAGGTTTTGAGAATGATCTAATATTTAAAGATTAAAAACTAAACACCAGCTGTGTAAAAATCTCAATCACCAGAACACCAAAGTAGCTGGAATTCACTTTTCTCTTCCACTTTTATAATAGAGGCAGAACACAAGAAGAGAGACTAATATATAATACTCAATAGCTGTACCCCCAAATTTCTGATGGATCAGTGCTGAGCAGGAAGGAAGTCACTCTTGGTGATCTTACAGAACTCTGTCCTGATTAGCATTGTTCTGGTCAAAATACTGATGAATAGTTGGATTTAGTGGTTTTCAACTTTTTTTGAGGTCAAGGATCACCTTGAAAATCTGTTGAAAACTCTGGCCCCCTCTCCATAAGAAAAACGCTTATATACACAAAGTGTCATGTACAGTTTTAGGTAAATTACAGACTCCCTGAATCCAAGATTAAGAACTAGTGACTTAGATAAAAACACAGAAGGGACACTTAACAAATGTGTGGATGCCTTCCTCCTGGGGAGAATGATTACTATGTTGTAGGACTCAAAATGATCTCGATAGCCTGAAAGCTAAGCCGAAATCAGACAGGAATGGAAGGGAAAGTCCAGATTTAAAAATATAGAGTACATGTTGCCCATGAAGAAACCTTAGCTGGGCAAGGCTGGGAAGTAGGCGAGGTTAATCTGAAATGGTATCTTTGGATCTCTCCTTTCAGTGCCCTTCCTGGCCATCTGGCATCTTAGTTTCCAAACACCCAGGATTCTCATGCACCTACTAGCTCAGTGACCCACTCAGCTCTGCATCCCTCAGGCATAATTCATTGCTCAGGACCTACCTCTACCCTTGCAACCACTTTATTTATTTTTTACAGATTTTATCTATTTATTTGAGAGAGAGAATGCATGCGAGTGGGGGGGAAGGGGCAGAGGGAAAGAATCTTCAAGCAGACTCCCCGCTGAGCACAGAGCCTGGATGTGGGGCTCAATGTCAGGACCCTGAGCTCATGACCTGAGCTGAAATCAAGAGTTGGACACTCAACGGACTGGGCTCTCCAGCCCCCCAACCTTGGCCCCATTTTAAAAAGCAGTTGTTGTGTGACCTGTTCTTGTCTAGTGACCATGATGTTTTATCATCCGGTGATGTCATTTGGATTGATAATGAGCGAGCTCTCTTTTTAAGAATATTTTACCTTTTGAAAGAGGACTCTTGAACACAGGGAATTCCTTAATCCAAAGAGTCTAAATGGTGGGATTTCAAGCACCGGAACAATCCCGAGGGGAGCTATTGCTGGGAAAAGGAGTCTTCTCGCATCAAACCATGTGGGTTTTCAGCTACGCTACCTACTTGTAAGGCCACTCGGGGTGAGTGCGAGTTTCATCTCGGTCGCCTCAGTTTTCTAGTAGCACATCCATAATATACCATGTATTTGTTTGTGATAAAGCCTGAGACCCTGTAAAATATGAAAGCGTAACAAAATTTTCACTAAAGTTTACTTGGGCAGAAAAGTGGGCTCATGTTAAAGAGCTTTCCAGCAAGGGAACCAAGCAAAGGTGGATCAGAAAATAAGTAATAGAAGAGATCATTACCCACACATTCTGATTGAACTTCAAATTATTTCAGTGTAATTCTCATTCAGAGAGGATACTACCGGATTTATTTTGCCATAGAGAGTTAAAATTTAAGTGGGTGGTCCCAATGAAATCCCAGGTTTCTTAACCATTCACTCTTCTCACTACCCAAAAAGATTTCCAGGAACTTCCCTCAGCTCTTTGTTTCTGTACTTAGCAACTGGGATATGCTAAAGTCAACAGAACAGCTTTTTGGCTGTAGGTATTTATTCTCCTCAAATTCATCTGTTTATTCAGTCATCCGTTGGGTATTAATGGATTGAACGGCTGCTATGAACCAGGTACTGTGGCCGGTGACACAATGATGAGCAGAATTAGAGCTACCTCTTGTCCCTGAGGAGTTTACAGCCTCGCTAACTATGACAATTTCTTGCATGTTATCAACAGTAGTGTACTGACAGCAGGCGAGGAAGGCTGGAATTTGTACTGCACAGGGGAGGGCCTCCAAATTATAGGCCTCCTTTCTCTGTGAGAAAAAGGGACTAAAACATAGTGATTCTTGACCAATAGCTAAGAAATCACGTGCACTGATATCTCCAATGGCCTTCAGAGTACCAGGTGACCTCTACCCCCAATACACACTGGGAAGTTCCTATTTGCAGCTCTTACCCTGGCCTTTGTGTAACTCGGGCTCGATGAGCTTTCAGTAAGAAAAGCTAGAAGAGCTAGGAGGGGGCTTTGGGAGAATAGCACTCAACCTTTTTCAACTGCAGCATACGTTGGGGGTCATAACACACACAATGGCCCACTCCTGACTCTGATGGGGTGGAGGGGGGAGATAATAAGAGAGTTACCTTCTTAGTTGGGGAGACAGGAAGGGGTAAACGTTTAAAAAGTTGCGTCATTCCTATGTATCCCCACCCAATCCCCAGAGGAGACTCCCTGAGAGAAAATAATCTATCTGCCTGAGATTATACCGAGTCGACTAGATCCCAGTGTAATGCTCTTTCAACAGCAACAAATTAATATCAGTGAAACAAACCCAAAGTTGTAGTAATAAAAGATTGTTTTACAATGTCTATGTGCTGGAAAACAGGTCAGAGGGTCTCATGAAAGCTTCAAACCAATCAATAATCAATAATCTTGTCTTTGAAGCTTTGGTTTCAACAAGACAAAACAAAACAAAGGCTTAGAGATGTTACCGAAGGTTGCAGGAAACCAAAAACAAACCACCAAAGTAAAGAAAAGCAGGTGGGGGGGGAGGGCGAAGGTGTACAACTACCAGGTTATCATCAAAATGCCACAGTACTTTCCATTTGGTCCAGTTTTTGACTAGAGGCAGACAGAAAATGGACCAGGATCCGGGAAAGCTCCATTCCTCTGGCTCTGGGTATTTTCTCAACTGTAACATGGGAGATGATTTTTTGCCTTCTTAAAGGCTGCAGTGGAGAATGGATTATAAATGTTTGTGAACTATATAGTGTGGTAGAACTATACTGTTGTAAAAACCACATCCCCCGCTAATTGGTTCAATACTCTTTTTTTCTCTTGACCAGAGATTCTTAACCTTTTGGGGAGTCACAGATCCCTCTGAGAATCTGGTGAAAGCTACAGAAAGAACCCTTTTCCCAGAAAAATGGACATACAAACGTCTGCAATTTCAGGCAGTCAGAACTGTGACACTGGAGCCACAGAACCCAAAGTAAAGAGCCCCCACACCGTATCACACTTGCCCGCAGACTGACCTGGGGGCGCGACAGCGTGACATGATACGGAAACAGCAGCAGACACAGCCATGTCATGATCTCACTGTAGTTGACGGAGTTAAGAAATGGGGAAATCGGAACACAGGGGTCATTCGGTTAAACTGCTAAGTCAAAGATTATGAAGTAAAATGCTGATTTACCCTGAGTATCACAGAAACTCCCTCAAATTGTGGATTCCCTCCAAGAGATACTTACACTTTTTTCCCACTGTTCCTATTTACCTGCATCTTTCAGCTTATATTCAGTTAAGCTTACAACTGAAATTCTCATCTTTCTTGAGTTCATTTGGAAGCAACTGTAAAACCTGCTGACCTTGAATCACCTTCATCTCTACTGGGTTTCCTATATGAACAGATAACAATCTGATCAGTATCCAAGGCCATTAATATCCTTATAATATATAGTTGATATTTATAAAATGCCAGTAGCCTACAAATTAACTGAGGCTTGGTTTCATCTGTTTCTTATTAAAGAACTAAGATCAGTTTTCTTTCACACCCAAAAAGCCGATTACCTCAGATAAGAAAGTCAGTGTTTATGAAGAGTAAATGCCTTCGGACCTAACAGGCCCGATTAGATGAGATACGACTTTACTCTCTGTTCACGGCTAAAAACCACTGGAAAGAAATTATTTCCCCTGTCATCAATTCTACCCTGGCATTCAATAAACAAACGTTTAGTTGCATAAGAAGATGCTTCCCTGATTAACATTTGTAAAGATCAGCACCCAAAATATTTATGTAAAGGTTTTACATTATCAACGACACCATTTGTGTTTACAGAACTCATTTCAGCTACTGGCGGTTAAGTCTCTGACCCACAATTAATGCAAGTTTGTGGGCTCACTAGGATCACTTATTTTAAGCAATATTTGCAGCATGAGATTCGAATTAAAAAAATAATTTGGAGTCACTTGGAGTTCATTAGATTTTATGACAACAGCAATCATTTACGTTGTTTCCCTAAATTGAGATCAAGGTTACACTTATTTTCTTTGCTCACAATTAATTAGCAATTCAGAAGATTACTATTTTTAAAGATTTTAGCTGCAGCTCAAGCTTCGCTAATTTTATTGACGTTAGAGCTAGCAAAACTGAGAAATGTCTTTATGGAGGATTTTAAGGCTTACATGGGATGTCTGATTTGAAAGAGAAACCGGGAGATTCTCGCAACATTTTATTTTTTGTTTCTGAAATACAAATCAAAATACATTTTTGTTACATATCACGTTAACAAGTTTGACATTTCTTCCCAATACAGGATGACTTAATATAGGTACTTTAAAACTTCTGTTTTAAAAACAATACATTTTATTTTGGAGGGAAAGAGCTCATTAAAAAGATACATGGATACACAGGCTCTTATTTTTCATTATTTTAGTGTTTAGGAATTCTAAACTTGGATAGCATGGCCTCCAACTGAAAATTTGGTCCTTTAAAATATATATGTATTCCTCCCAAAACAAAAAGATCGAAGCGTATTGTTGAAAAAACAGAAATTTTTGGTATAGGCCTCTGAGTGAGCTTGAGAGACAAGTTAGGATGTGTTTCAACTGGACAGTGGAACATTCAAGAACCTACTTAGAAACATGTGACAAACAGCGTGGTGCTATTGGGGTTGTTCTGCCTCAGAGGGGAGGGTGCTAAAGACGCACCAAAGCCACAGAACCAACTAACTCAAAATTAACCCAAATTCGGTATGGCATAATATACAACAAGAGTAGAACAATCTCAACAGTTATTCAATGCCTGGCAAGCTAGTTGTAAGCTTAGAACAAAGACCTCAGCAGGAACAATATTTGACACGTTTATAAGACTTTGAAGATGAAAACACTTCATTGTTCACAGACGATGGACTGTGCACAAGAACATGAGTTTCCAGGACACTGGGGACAACCACAGAAACATACACAGGAAGAATACATCCAAGCTGCTTAACCTTCCACCATTCTCTTGAGTATTAAACCCAAACCACCTCTGGCCACTTGCAGGGGTGTCTTTTCTTCTTTATTCTCAATGTAAATGCTTGCTCCTTGGGACACCAGCAGTTTCGCTTCTTCCACTCTCTCCTCGTCACAGGCTAAGTGTCTGAAATTGAGGACCACAAAGACTGATTACTCCCTACCGATTCTATGTAACAATGAGAATTTCCTGATAGGTGGTCTGAACTGCATATTACTAGGTGGTATAATATTAGAATATTTAGTTAGGAAAGGAAAGATCGATTTGCATGGGAAAGACTGTTCGTAAGCTAAAATTCCGTGGAACAGCCTTATGGTACCAGATCACGTATCGTAATTCTGGACACACAACCATCGAAGAAGGGATCTAAATGCCAGCCTAAGAACAGCTTCCATATTTTATGGAGATCAGAGTAGTCTGCCCCAAAGGCACCCAATACTTCGGGGCTATAATTTAGAAAAGCCCCAGCTCATAATCTGCTAACAGCAATTTGTGTGGTTAGAATTTTGGAAAAGCAGTTTAAAAGGTGTTGTTATCTCATTTGATCCTTACATCCACCTTGTAAGTTAACATGGTGGTAATTATCCCCACTCTACAGTTGAAATTGTGGCAGAGGTCGAAGTCCTTACCTTTGTTGACAGGGCTGGGCGGTAACTGAGGGGGAAACCTCAGCAGGCACTTACGGTTTATCAGGCAGGGTATCAAGCGCTTTACCTGTCATGTTATCTAAGCCTCACAACGATCTAGTGAGGAAGGAATTATTATCCTCATATTACAGGTGCGAAAATTAAGGCTCGGGAAGGTTAAGTTACTTCTCCAAGTTACTTAATGTATGTATTTAATATAGTTGGTTAAGTGGCTGAGTTTGAGTTGAGTAAACAGCATCTAGCTATCCCCAAATCCTAGGCTCTTTCCGGGACCCTGTCCTGCCTGACTCCTAGGTTTCTTCCTTGTTATGGAGAAAAGAGCTAGCATGGGCAAGTCTTTCTAAACAGAGTCACTTGGGACTAAAGAAAAGATTTTTAAAACGAAGAGTTAAGAAAACAATACTTGAAAAAGACTGAATCTCACTTTAGACTAAAAAGGAGACTCAGAATTTCTGGTTCAAAAAAGTCACCACTCACTAAGGAAGAAAAATAGCCACGTACTGCAGAAAAAAATACCAAGGCAGAGGATGGCCTCAGGTCATAGGCATGAATCAATTCCAGATGGATCTAGTTACATGAAGAACAGGAACTCTCAACCAAAACCAATGCAATGTCTTTGTTTTTTGTTTTTTGTTTTAAAAACCTACAATAAAATACAGGTAAATATTTAACTAATTTCAGGGTGAGAAAGGACTTTCCAGTCATGAGGGAAGATTAATAGGTCTGACTACTTAGAAGCTGAAAAACTTCTGTTCTTTAAAAAAAATAATGAACATGAAAAGACAAACTGGGAAAAAAATAGTTTCGACTAACACAGCAAGCTAATATTTTTAGCACGTCAAGTCAAGTGCACTTAAAAAAAAAAATCACAAAAAATAAATTAATTCCCTGAAAGCAGAGAAAGGGACACACAAAAGGTTCTAATTTAGAGCAGAAATCTAATTAGTTGGAGGCATTAAAAGATGTTTCACTTCGCTGATAATAAAAAAATGCAAATGACAACTTGAAATACCACGTCTGATATAACAGAAGGCTATTTTCCGTGTTGGTGAGGGGGTAACAGGCATTCTCAAACCTGCTGTCGGGCGGGTACAGCGATGCAACTCCTCTGGAAGCAATGTGGCAATATATAGCAATAGTCTCAAGATGTGTGTATTCGTTGACTCAGCAGTCCTACTTCTAGGAGACTATACTAAGGTAATAATCAACAATATGGCCAACGATTTTTGTATAAACTTGGTCAATGTAGCATGATTTATATTCATGGAAAACTCAAAAAAGCTTAAACAATACAGAGGAATGATTAAATCCTGGCACATCCATAAAATGGAATTGTATATAGCCATTCAAAAATGTTTTAAAAACATTTAATAAAAAAAATATTTAATAACATTGGAAAATGCTCACAATATACTATGAGGTTAAAGGAACAGGATATAATTACATACATAGTATGATCCCAATTTTGCAAAAAAACTTTTTTAAATATGCATATTTGCATACAAAAGAATGGGAGGAAATATATGAAAAGTACAGAGGCAATTTTAACTTTTATCCTTATACTTTTGTGTTCATACACATGTATTATGATTATAAGCAGAAAAAAAAGAAACGACGTGTGAGAATTAGTGCAAGCAGGCTAATGTCAAGGAGAGCACAAATGACTGCTACTTGTCACTTACAGAGGAGTGTTACCCTCAGTGTCTTGGATATTTGTGGATGCTTTGTAGTACAGAAGGATATGAATCATCTTCAAGTTACCCTTGGCTGCCGCCCGGTGCATTGCTGTGGCCTCATAATGGTCCTTAGCATCTGGATTAGCCCCGCCTTCCAGTAACATGACAGCGATCTGGAACCCCGGGGAAGAAAACAATGCAGACGTCTAGTTGTGTTTGTGTACAGGTTCGGAACTCAAGAGGAGCAGCCAAGGAACGGGAGCCTACCTCGTGCCTGTTTTTGGAAGCTGCGTAATGTAGGGGGGTACAGCCATTTTGGTTGATGGCATTCACTTGAGCACCTTTACCCAGAAGGGCTTTTACGATCTCATCCCGGCCGGCAGAAGCAGCAATATGAAGAGGAGACCAACCTGCCTATGAAAGAGGTAGGGGGTACAAAAAAGAGGGGGGAAGGCACAGGGATTAATGCTGACATGTACGTAGGGTTTACAAAGAGCTGTGTGTGAATGATTTAAAAAAAAAAAATAACCTTCTTTTCCCCTCATTTAACACTGCAGAAAATTTGGAAAGTAGATGTATATAGGAGGGACGCCAAACCACCCATAATCCCGTAACACAGAAATAATGATATAAGAGTAATTCTAATGTGTTTTCCAATTGGGATTATAGGATATAAAGTTCTGTGAGTTGCATTTCCCACAATGTCCACTTCTTGCCTTGTTGTGAGAATTTTCTGTCCTTTGGATTCTTGACTTTATTGGTTGCATATTATTTTATTAATATGGCTACGCCTACTGTATTCAACCAATCCTACACTGAATTGTTTTTATTTCTTTGCTATTATAAATATTCCTTCAGTGAGCATCCTTGAAAAGGCATCTTTGCCTACAAAACATTTCCATCCTTATTCTTCACCAAGTTTTATCTTAATATAACCAATACCATTACAATAAATCTCTGTGTAACAACAACAAAAGGATACCCAGGCCCTGAGTATTCAGGCAATGCTCACACAAAAAAAGCCTTCCAACATAATAAAAAGGATTTGTAGTCTTGTAGCCTTAATCTGCATGTTAACCTTAAATTATGGGGTATGAGTGGCAGAACCAACATTCTAAAATAATGCACCCACTAGACCTGTGTGAGGTCACCAAGGCCCTGCTGTAACTAACTGCCTAGTCATAAAGATTACAATTTTGTTTGTGAGCTTGATACTCAGTCCTCAGTAAACACCAGTCTGGAGTTTAAAGATAACCGGGCCTTTATCAACTCTGCCTAGGACTCACATCATCTTTATCATTCACTGGCACTCCAAGTTGCAGCAAGAATTCCACAATTTCTGTATGTCCGGCTGAGCATGCCCAGTGCAACGCGGTTCTGCTGTCCTGCATGGGAAACAGAGAAGCAAGACGGTCGACATTCTTGAAGAGAAATAGAAGAAGGAAGGCAAGAATGCCAAAAAAGATTAATACTGGGGCCAGCAAGCCTATAGTTTGGGAACAAGAAATGGAGAGCACGGGATCCTCGGGTAGGTAAACTTACACCATATTACTTACTATTGTAAGAGAGACCAAGGTTTCAGTAACATGGGGGAGAACCCATTGATGAATGTAATTCTGGGCAGAATCCGGCCTTGAAAGCAGTTGAGCACGAGACTGATTTCACTGCTTTGGCAGAAATAGACCTTTGGCTATTTACTGTGACGTTATTTATGTACTGTTATGCCAGGCACTCTGCTGGGAGTTTTGCAGTCATTGTCTCATTTAATCTCCATGATCCTGCACAGTGGACATTATCCCCATTTTCCAGATAAGGAAACTAAGACTCCTCAGGCTAAACAACTTGTCCAAGGTCACACAGCTAGTAAATGGTGAAACTGGGCCATAAACCCGTCTGACATTGAAATTTCCAGATGTTCTGGAAAGAATGAATGAACCTTATGGGAAAGAAACGTTCATAAAACTAGTTGAGATTATCTATAGATTCATTTAAAAAGCATACCACACACAAAATTAGAGAGCAACATTACTTTAAAAAGCTAATAAGCCAGGAGTTAGCTGTGTTTCTCAAAGGGAATTTCTTTTTTTGCAGTGACAGCTGTACTTCTTAGCTCTATGGAAAAGAAAGTGGTATTTTAAACTTTATTACAAAAGAATTCAAACACATAAAAATAGAGAGACTATAACAGAAACCCATATGTCTATCACCTAGATTTAATATTTTGCCATATTTGCCTCACTTCATTTCCTCGATGAGGTTTTTAAAAACAAATCCTAAATATCATGATTTTTCATCCTTAAATATTTCAGTATCTAAAGAATAAGGATGCTGTCCAACAGAGCTATGAGGCCATTATCACACCTACCAAAATTAACACTAACTCCTTGATAACATCTAAAAGTTGGTATTCAGATTTCCCCAGTTGTCCCCCAAATGTTTTTTAATAGTTAGCTTGTTTCAATCAGGCTCCATACAAGGCCCGTAATTTGCATATGACCGTGGGTTCTTAAAGTCGCTTGACCTGGAATAGCTTCCCTCTTTTTTATTCCACTGACTCAATGAAGAATAGATTATTAAATCTTAATTTGACATTATTAACTTAAATTTCAAGTATTAAATATTATCAGACCATCATGAAGGTAAATTAGGTAAAGGTAAAGCCATTTTCAGGTTGAGCAATAAAGAAAAGTCCCATGAGTCAGTCTCCTGACTTTACTCTTCCCAAAGACACAAAATGGAGATCTGTAAATCCCTGACACTGTATTGCTTAGTGCTTAGCATGGTACCTGTCATAAAGAATGCAATCTATAAATATTTGTTGGCTTGCTGAGGTCACCGTGAATCTTTCTAGAAACTCGGGGTGAAAGCATGAGGGTCCTTTGAGCAGAAACACTTCCCAAAGTCCATTCACTTTTGTTCTGCCTCTGCCTAGGAATGCCCGTTCACTGCCCCAGGAAAATCCCACTCATCCTTCAAGATCTAACCAACCTTCCCTCCTCTGCAAAACCTTTTCAATTATCACAACATTCGCTCTTTTAAGGGAGATTAAATCAGGTCCTGCCATTCTGTGTTCTGAAAGCACCACGTAAACTTCTCTCCAGAGTAGTCAGCACACTTTGTTACCGGACGTGTGATTTGGGGTTACTTTATTAACGTCTGCTTCTTCCACTCGACTGTATCCCCAGCTCCCAGCAAACTGCCTGGCACAGAACTGGCGTTCGGTTACACGTGTTTCATGGAATAAAACGACGAGTAAAAAGTAAAGAAACCCATTAAAAAAAATAAAAAAAGCTTTCCTCCACGGGTAGCTCAAAGATTGGGCATTTCTGAGAAACGCGGTAAACGTTCTAGAAATATCCAAAATTCAGCGAGCTAAGTACCGCCCCTCCTCCCCAAAATATTTGAGGTTTGCGGGGCTAGCTCCCGCCGCCCGATTCCGAGTCCTGAGGTAACCCCAGCTAAGGATGGGGCGGCCGGGGCGGGGATCTGGCCCTTACGGAACCGGCCTCCCCTGGGCCAGGCCAGGCAGCCACCCTGAGCCTCGTCGACGCCGCCGCCTGCGGAGAGGCCCCAGCGCTGCTTTACCTGGTCAGTCCTAGTAGCCAGGGATTTATCGGCCAGGATCCTCTCCTTCAACTCCTCCAGCTTCCCGCTGTAGGCCAGGTTGCAGACCATTAGGTTAGACACACACCCCTCCATGTCTCTTTCCCAGGATCTCCGTGAAGCGCGACCCACTGCCGCCTCACGTCGCCAGCTATGACTGCCAATCAAAAGAGCCGGCTGAGTTCCACCAATCACTGGTCTTCCTCGTTCCTTTGCTTCTTTCCCACCCCGGGGAGCCTCTGGGAGTTGCAGTTTGAGCGCGGTTCTGGGCGGGGAGGCGCCTTTACCGCTCTCTCCGACTCTGCCCCTAGCAGCGCGGAACTACAGGTCCCAGGGTCCCTTGCGGCCGCCGTAGTCAAGTGGCCGGTGGAATTGGCCCAGGATGACAGCTGGAGAATGGAGTCAGGTACGGGGAGCGGCTTCGTGTGGAACCGGGGTGGGTGGTCGCTGTTGGGCCATTGAGTCGGCCGCGAGAAACGGGTGCGGGGTCCTGGCAAGAGAGTTATGGGAGCCTGAGGGTCCTGTCCCACGGGGGCCCTGACCTGCAGTGGCAGGCGGAAGGGACAACAGTAGGAGCTGAGGACTACCTCCTGGGCTCGTGCGGGTGGCGGCGGCTACCCTCCCCCTCCCTGCCGCCGCCAAAGGAGTGGAAACAAGTAGGGGTTAATTATTCTGACATCTCGGCGGAGTGGCATCAGGGCAGAATTCTGTCACAGCAGTGATAGCATATGACTCCGTAGTAAGGTGATGTGCCAGGGTGATGCCAAAGGCAGGGTGTGAGGCCATAGGAGCCACTTGATATCTAATTGACCTCGGTGAGTCCATGGCCTGGTGACATCACAACTTGATGAGAGTCATCTTGATACTGTGGTATGGTGTTGGCCCTTTAATGTCATGATAATAATGATGACACCGAGGCTTTGCTAGAAATATTAAGCTAATAGTGTTTCTATTTATGGAAATCCCAAAGAGATGCAAGGCTTATCCTTTATAGGGCATATCCAAGAGGGCTTTATGCCAAAACTAGGTAATGATAAGAATACACTCAAGAAAGAGACTGATTATGTTTATATTTATCCTGTTATGGTGTAGAGCAGGGCTTGGCAAACTTTCTGTGAAGCGCCAGATAGTAAATAGTTTAGGCGTTGCAGGCCAAAAGGCAGAATTGCGGATAATTTATAGGCACTTATATAACAAGAGAGAAAACAAATTTCAACAAATGTTTATTGATGAAATCCAAAATAAAACAATAGTTGAGTACTTTTTTTTTTTTTTTTGTTATACAGGACTACTAGTAGAAATAATGGAATTCTTTTGGGGGGGATAACATTTTATTTAATTGGGGCTCACAGAGTTCCCCATCTTAAAAATCATGTCAAGTGTTCATCTGTTAATGCTGATCTGTAATGAGATTTTCTTATTTCATCTTTGTAAATGTCTTTTCACAATGATAGGTACTGCCAAATACTGATATCAACCCACGAGCATATTCTTGTTAATTTTTATTTGATTTTTAAAATTTCCGAATAGCTTTAGCTTTATAGAAAAATCGCAAAGGTAGTACAAAATTCCTGTGTACCCTTCACCCAGTTTCCCCTACTGTTCTTTTCTTATTTTTAACAGCTTTATTGAAATGTATTTTATGTACCATAAAATTCACTCAGTTCAAATGTATAATTAAATGATTTTTTAGTAACTTTACTGAGTGGTGCAACCATCACCATAATCAGTCTTAGAACATTTTCACTCCCCCAATAAGATCCTTCATGCTCATTTATAGTTAAATCCTTGTTCCCACTCCCAGCCCCAGGTAATGACTAATCTACCTTCTGTCTCTATAAAGTTGCATATTCTTGACATTTCATCTAAATAAAATCTTACAATATGTGGTCTTTTGTGCCTGGCTTCTTTCACTTAGCATGGTATTTTTAAGGTTCATCCATATTGTAGCATGTATCAGTACCTCATTAATTTTTATTTCCAAACAGTATTCTATTTTATGGATATAACACACTTTTTCTGTCTACTCAGTAGTTGATAGGTTGTTTCCAATTTTTGGCTATTACTACTAATGTTAGCTGCTAAGAACATTTGTGTACAAGTCTGCCCGTGGACCTGTGTTTTCATTTCTTATTGGTAGATACCTAAGGGTGGGATTACTGGGACATATGGCAAATTTATGTTTAACTTTTCGTGAAACTGCAAAACTGTTTTCCACGATGGCAGCACTATTTGCTTTTCTGCCAGCAATGTAGGAGGGTTTCTGTTTCTCCAAATCCTTGCTAACATTTGTTATTGTCTGTCTTTTTATCATAGCCATTCTAAATGGGTGTGAAATGATAACTCATTGTGGTTATAATTTGTATTTCCTTAATGACTAATGATGATGAGCATCGTCTTGTGTGCTTATTAGCCAGTTGTGTATCTTCTTGGGTGAAGTGTCTGTTCACATATTTTCCCCATTTTTGAATTGAGTTATTATCTTTATTGTCTTTTTATTGTTGAATTGTAAGAATTGTTTATACCTTCTAGATACAAGTCCTTGCCAGATATATGATATGTGGATATTTCTACTAGCCTGTTGCTTGCCTTTTCATTTTCTTAATGGTGTCTTTTGAAGTGCAAAGGTTTTGAATTTTGAGGAGTTCCAATTTATAATTTTTTCTTTTGTGAACCATGCTTTTGGTGTTTTACATTTTTTAAAGTGTACAGTTTATTATTAATGTATTTTAGAGTTGTGTTACCATCAACACAATCTTATTTAAAAGATTTCCATCACCCCAGAAAGAAACCCTGTGCCCATTTTCAGTCACTCCTCATTGCTACTCCCAACCTTAGGCAACCAATAATCTATTTTCTGTTTCTATGGATTTTCATTTTCTGGGTTTTCATACAAACAGACACAGTATGTGGTCTTTTGTGTCTACCTTCTTTCACTTAGCATGTTTTTGACCTTTATCCAAATTTTACTATGTAGCAGTACTTTGTTCCTTTTTATAGCTGAATAATATTCCATTGTATGGCTATACGATATTTTATTTATCTGTTCATCAGTTGATGGGAATTTGGGTGGTTTCCACCTTTTGGTTGTTATGAATAATGCTCCTATAAACATTTGTGTGCAAGTTTCTGTGCAGACATGTGTATTCATTTCTTTTGGTACATATCTAGGAGTAGAATTGCTAGGCCACAGGGCAGCTCTGTTTAACCTTGTGAAGAACTGCCAAACTGTTTTCTACAACAGCTGCACTGTTATACAGTCCCACCAGCAATGTATGAGGGTTTCAATTTCTCCATCTCTTTACCAACACTTGTTAATGTCTGTCTTTTTGATTATAGTCATTCTAGTGGGTGTGAAGTGGTGTATCATTGTGATTTTGTTGTTTTGACTTGTTATGGGAAGTATGTAAAGCATGTTGACGTTACTTTTGGTTCAAACAGTGGCAGTTGTTGAAATGACTTTTCTACAATGTAAGTTTCACAAAGAAGTGCTGTTTTGCCTTGTTATTTTAGATTGAATTAATTAAGAAACCTTATCAAGTCTGCAGCAGAAGCTCATTTCCAGGGCCATTCAGTGTTTGATAAGAGTGGCTGAGGGCAGTTTGTCCAACAGTTTAAAAATGTAAAAATCATTCCTACTTTGTTTCCCAGATGAAAAACATGAGTGGTCTTAATCTGGCCTGCCAGATGCAGTTTGCTGATGGTGGGTCTAGAGTGAGTGTCCCGTATGTAGTAGGTGTTCAATAAATATCTTGTTAATTACAGAGATACAGCAGGCTGGTTGTGTGGTATTCACACAGGATTGAATATAGTAACATTTTACCTTAATAATACATCAAGGAATTGGATTCGATTGCTAAGAACAGCTGGAAAAACAACTCTAAGTACCTCTCCTACTGAGTGACTTGTTTGGGTTATCTTCTTTTATAGATGGTGTCTTGTACTTTTATTTATTTTTTAATTTATTTTATTTTTTCTTTTGCTACCATATGGCAGTTAACTTTCAATTTTGAGTCCCTTGAGGCTAAGGGTAAGGTAACCCTTGACTTTTTGAAGGCTGAAAGACAAACAGATCTATAAGGGAGAAGGTTTCTTTTGTCTCTGGCCCCAGGTTATGGAGGAACAAGGTGGTGACTGTTTATCAAGAGTCAAAGGAGGCCCCTATTAGGGACTGACTCCCTTGTTGCTCATATGATCGAATGTTTCCTGTTGCCTTTTCTACGTGGTCACCTAGATTTTAGGTCCTAGAACAAGCCAGATTCATCTTCTGGACTTTATAAGGCTAAGAATAACTAACATTTATCAATCACATGTGTCAGATACTGGTCTTATATCTCATTTAATCCTTCACAACAATCCTACGAGGTAGGTACTATTATCCCTCCAGTCCCCACCTATTTAAAAATGAGAATGCAGGTTCAGAGAATCGAAGCAATCTAACATGCCTAAGGCCACACGATTTAGTAAAAGTTGGAGCTAAAATTGAAATCTGGGCCTAACACCCTAGCATTTAACCACTGCAACATAGTGCTCAATATTGCTGAAAATGAAATTATATATAAATGAAAACCTCAGATAAGGCAACACTAATTCCTATAGCTCTTCAGGCTGTAACTCTACCTCTGATAGTAAGAAAATGACATGTTTTTCATGCTCTAGAGTAATGCTGTTGTATAGAACTCTTTGTGATGATGGAAAAGTTCTATTATCTATACTGTTCTAGTATGGTAATGTTAACTTTAAAAATAAAACTGTTGGGGCGCCTGGGTGGCTCAGTCGGTTAAGTGTCTGCCTTTGGCTCAGGTCATGATCCCCAGGTCCCAGGGTCCTGGGATCGAGCCCAGCATCGGGCTCCCTGCTCTGCAGGGAGCCTGCTTCTCCCTCTCCCTCTGCCTGCTGCTCTGCCTACTTGTGCTCTTTCTCTCTCTCTCTGTCAAATAAATAAATAAAATCTTTTAAAAAATAAAAAAATAAAAATAAAATAAAACTGTCAGTTACTTTAACAGCAAAAATGGGTTTATTCAGGAATAGCAGAGAATCACAATTCAGGACGTGCAAGCTACAGCAAAACCATAGGCAAGTCTGGAGAACAAAGGAGAAGAATGTGGTTTTATAGAGGAAAGCGGGGAGTTGGGAGGACCTGTTATACGCAAAAAGCCCATTGGAGTAAACTGGGAGTTTGACGTATAGTGGCTTTTTACTGGTTGAGTTGTGACAGTCTCTCATTGGCTGGGCCATTTCCACCCAAGGAGAAAATCTTTCTTCCTCCTGCTGGGATAATAAAGGAAGGCTTCTTCCTGTTGGGAATACAAGATAGGTCTCTTTCTGTTGGGGGTCTGCTACTGACAAGTGGTAAGGTGTGAGAGTTCCCCCTTCTGGCCTCTTGACTCCATTTTACTGATGTTTCCCTGTATTAATTTTCACAACAGCCACTAGTCCCATTGAGCACTTGAAATGTGTCTAGGAACTAAATTTTAAATTTCATTTAATTTTAATTATTTTAAATTTGAACAGCTTCATGTGGCTAGTGGTTATAATTTTGGACAGTGCAGAGAGAGGCAATTTCCCCTCCTGTGCCCCTTTCTAATCATCGCTAAATATTTTACTCAATGCAAATACTCTTTTCATAGCACAACTGGAAATGAATATATTCTATAGTGAAACAAACTTGAGGACACCTTACACAGGGTGAATGCAAATCAGTGAACTGTGTAACAGTCTCAGGAATACGTCCTGGGTTACCCAGAATGAAACTCCTCCATCCCTACCACTTACTGGATAAAGTTTGAATGACTGGCCTGAAGACATTTTGCAATTCATAATTCATTGTTTGAAGATGTAATTCATTTATGTGGCTTATTGCAAACACTTCACAATTGCCAGTTGCCTGGTTTAATAGGAGATGTTTTAATCTGTGGCTATAATATTTTTTTAAGCACATGTTTTGATGTTACAGATAAATGTCTTTGGTATTATATGTCACTGGCCTATATACACCTTCCCCATTTAAAATCTATCCCTTTGTACAACCAACTATTATAATAAAACATTTTATTTACTTATTCTTGGGTTTTAGCTTCCACATTCTTGTTTCTAAGTTATTCTGTAAGTGGTTTCTTTTTTTAACTTTTAAAAAATCAATAATAAAAGACTCACCTATTGTAGAAATAGTACAGAAAAACTCTGTATATTCTTCATCCAGTTTGCCCCAATCATATGATTTTATGTAATCATAATACAATATGAAAAGCAGGAAAATGATGTTGGAATGATGTGTGTGTACAGTTCTGTGTTACTTTATCACATGAGTAGATTTGTGTAACCATCATGGCAATCAAGATACAGAAATATTCCATCACTAGAAGGCTACCCATTTATGGTCACACCCACCACTTACCCCAGACAATCACTAATGTGTTCTCCTTCTCTATAATTTTGTCGTTTTGAGAATTTTATATAAATGGAATCAAAAAGTGTGTGACTTTTCCATTTTTTTACTTCATAATTTTACTTCAGATCCATCCAAGTTGATAAGTGTATCAATAGTTTCTTCTTTTTTATTGCTGAGAAGTATTCCATGCCTTGGATATACTAAAATTAGCGTGAAGCTCACCCCTTCTCCTATTGAGGGACATTTTGGTTATTTCCAGTTTGGGGCTATTACAAATAAAACTGTTACGAACATTTGAGTATAGGATTTTGTGTAGACCTAAATTTTTGTTTCTCTGATGTAAATGCCCAGGAGGACAATTGCTGGGTCCTATGGTAAGTGTATGTTTAGTTTTTAAAGAAACTGACAAACAATTTTACCATTTAATATCCCTACTGGCAATGTATGAGCGATCCAGTATCTCTGCCTCCTTGCTGGTACTGGTAATGTCACTGTTTTCAGTTGAGCCATTCTGATAGGTGCATAGTGATTAATAACTTATTGTGGTTTTATTTGCATTTCTGTAATGGCTAAGCAGAGTCAACATTTTTTTATGTGTTTATTTGCCACCCCCGTATCTTCTTCAGCGAAATGTTTCTTCGTGTACTTTGCCCATTTTCTAACTGCATTGTTTGGGTTTGGTTTTTGTGTGTGTGTGTTTTAAACTGTCAGGTTTTGAGAGTTGTGTGTATAGTCTAGATACAAGTTGTTTGTCATATACGTAATATGCAAGTGTTCTCTAGCAGCCTATGGCTTGTCTTTTCATCTTATTAATAGGATTTTTCATAGAGCAAGAACTTAATTGCGATGGTGTCCAATTCATTGATTTCTTTTTTCTTTTCTGGATTGTGCTTTTGTTGTACTGTCCAACTCTTCATCAAGCCCTGCATCTCAAAGATTTTCTCCTGGATTTCTTATAAAAGTTTTCTAGTTACATTTAAGTCCACAGTCCATTTTCATGTAATTTTTGTATATAGTGTGAGGTTTGAGTTGAGATTAATTTTCTAAACTACAGATACCCAATTGCTTCAGCTTCATTGAATTGCTTTTGTACTGTGGTAAAAAAAAAAAAAAATGAGTATGCTGAATTCGTATAGGCCTATTTCTGGGTTTTCTGTTCTGACTCATGTGTCTATCTATGTGTCTGTCGCTCTGCCACACCGCAGAGTCTTAATTACTATAACTCTATAATAAGTTTAAAAAATGGGTAGAGTGATTCCTCCTACTTTATTACTTTTTAAATATTGTTTCTTTCTTTTCCTTTTCCTATATGTTTTAGAATAATCTTGCCTATATCTTAAAAAAATTGCTATGATGTTAATAGGAATTATAGTAGACCTGTATATCAGTTTGGGGAGAACAGATATCTTTACTATGTTGAGTTTTTCAATTCGTGAATGGGGACTGTCTCTCCATTTATTTAGATTTTCTTTTATTTCTTTTCTTGGCATTGTGTCGTTTTCAGCATACAAGTCTCGTACATATGTTTTGAGAATTATAACTATTTCATTTATTTGAGTGATTCTTAATGGTATTGTATGTTTAACTTTGGTTTCCATGTGTCCATTGCTAGTGTATAGTAATGCAGATGATTTTTGTATGATGATCTTGCACCCTGCAATGTTGCTGAATTTGCTGACTAAGTTCTAGGAGGTTGTTTTGTGTTTGTTTGTTTTGGTTGATTTCTTCAATTTTCTTTGTAGACCATCTTGTCATCTGCAAGTAGGGACAATGATATTTCTTCCTTTTTATTTGATATGCTTTTTATTTATTTTTTCTTCCCTTATTGTTCTGTCCAGGACTTCTAGTATGTTGAATAGCAGTGGTGATAGCTGAACCCTTGCCTTGTTTCCAGTCTTAGCAAAGAAGCAGTCAGTCTTTCAGCATTAAGTATGATGTTAGCTGTAGGTTTTTCTTTCTTTCTTTTTTTGTAGATATTCTTTTTTTTTTAAAGCTTTTTTTTTTTTAAGATTTTATTTATTTATTTGACAGAGAGAGAGACAGCGAGAGAGGGAACACAAGCAGGGGGAGTTGGAGAGGGAGAAGCAGGCTCCCCGCGGAGCAAGGAGCCTGATGTGGGACTCGATCCCAGGACCCTGGGATCATGACCTGAGCTGAAGGCAGTCGCTTAACCGACTGAGCCACCCAGGCGCCCTTGTAGATATTCTTTTGAAAGTTGAGGTAAAGGGTGCGTGAGTGGCTCAGTCGGTTAAGCGTCCAACTCATGATTTCGGCTCAGGTCAAGTCATGATCTTACGGATTCTGGGATCAAGCCCCATGTCAGGCTCCATGCTCATTGGGGAGCCAGCTTGATATTCTTTCCCTCTGCCCCTCCTCCACCCTCTCTCATTCTCAAATAAACAAATCTAAAAAAAAAAAATAAAGCTGAGGCAATTCCCTTTCAATGTTCTAAGCATTTTTTTAAATCATGAATGAGTGTTGAATTTTGTTAAATAGCTTCTTCTGTATCAGTTGATATGAGCATTATTAGTTGTCTCATTTTTTTTTTAATTTTTTTTATTGTTATGTTAATCCCCATACATTACATCATTAGTTTTAGATATAGTGTTCCATGATTCATTGTGCATAACACCCATAGTTGTCTCATTTTGTCATAATATGGTAGATTACACTGATTGATTTTCAAATACTGAACCAGCCATGCATCCCTGGAATAAACCCACTTGGTCATGTAGTGTATAAATTTGTTTATATATTGCAGAATTCTATTTGCTAGTGTTTTGTTAAGGATTTGTGTGTCTGCACTCATGAATGATATTGGCTTGTTATTTAATTTTTTGTACTGTCTTTGTCTGATCTTAGTATCAATGAAATATTAGCCTTATAATAGTTGGGAAGTATTCACTCTTCTATTTTCTGGAAGAGATTGTGTAATATCAGTATTAATTCTCTGTCAAGTGGTTGGAAGAATTCTGCAGTGTGATCATCTGGGCCCAGAGATTTCTTTTTTTGGAGTTTTAAAAGTGCAGATTCAATTTCTGTAATAGTCATAGGGCTACTCATATTATCTGTTTCATACTGGGTGAGTATGTGTTTACGGTTTTCAAGGAAGTGGTCCAATCTATATAAATTGTAAAATTTATATGTGTACATTTGTTTGTAGTATTCCCTTATTATCTTTTGGGAGTTTGCAGAGTCTCTAGTGATATCCCCTATCTCATTCTGATATTAATTTGTGTCTTCTCTCTTTTTTCAGTTTGTCACTCTTGCTAGAGGTTTATTGATTGCATTGGCCTTTTCAAAGAATCAGCTCTTTATTTCATTGATTTTTATTTTTCAACCCTATTGACTTCTGCTCTACCTATTATTTCCTTCCTTTTGCTTTCTTTGGGTTTATTTTGCTCTTCTTTTTATAGTTTTTTAAGGTGGGAAATTAGATTTTTTTAATTTGAGACTTTTCCTCCTTTCTAAGGTACATATTTAGTGCTATGAATTTCCCGCTCAGCAGTGGTTTAGCTTCATGTCACATATTTTTTATTGCAGTAAATAATACATAATATTAGATCCACTCTCAACAAATTTTTAATTCTACATTACAGTATTGTTAACTCTAGGCATGATGTACGGCAGATTTCTAGAACTTTCTCATCTGGCATGGCTGAAACTCTATACCCATTGAACAGCAACTCCCCAATTCCCCCTCTGCCCAGCCCCGGGCAACCTCTGTTGTTCTAAGTTCTGTTTCTTTGAGTTTGAATACTTCAGATACCACATGTAAGCAGAATGAGGCAGTATTTGATGTTCTGTGACTAGCTCATTTCACTTAGCATAATGTCCTCAAGGTTCATCCATGTTGTAGCATGTGACAGGATTTCTATTTATATGGCAGACTAATATTCTATATCACATTTTCTTTATCCATTCATCTATTGATGTACATTTAGGTTATTTCTACCTCTTGGCTATTGTAGATAATGCTGCAATGAACATGGCAGTGCAAATATCTTTTCCAGATACTGATCTTAGTTCTTCTGAATAAATACCCAAAAATGGGATTGCTGGATCATATGGTAGTTCCCTTGTTAATTTTTTGAGGAACTGCCACAGTGTTTTATATAGCAGCTCTTCCATTTGTTCATTCCCACCAACAGTGCATAAGGCTTCCGGTTTCTCCATATGCTCACCAACATTTGTTATTTCTTAATTTTTTTAAAATAATGGCCATCCTAATAAGTGTGAGGTGATACCTGGTTGTGGTTTTGATTTGCATTTCCCTGACAATTAGCGACGTTGAGCATCTTTTCATATACCTGTTGGCTATATGTGTATCTTCTTTGGAAGAATGTCTATCCAAATCCTTTGCTCAGTTTTAAGTAGTTATTTTGGTTTTTATTTTTATTTTTTTTGTTTTTTGCTATTGAGTTGTAGGGGTTCCTTACATATTTTGGATATTAAGCCCTTATTGGATACATGGTTTAAAAATATATTCTCCTATTCTGTAGGTTGTCTTTTCATTCTATTGATTGTTTCCTTTGCTGAACAGAAGCTTTTTAGTTTGATGTAGTCCCACCTGTCTGTTTATGCTTTGGTTGCCTGTGCTTTTAGTGTCATATTTAAGAAGTTATTGCCAAGACCAATGTCATAAAGCTTTTGCCCTGTTTTCTTCAAGGCATTTTATAGTTTAGAGCTTGTGTTGAAGTCTGTAATTTTGAGCTGATTTTTGTGTATGGTGTAAGATAAGGGCCCAATTTTTCTTTTGCATGTAGATGTCATTTTCCCAACACTGTTTTTTGAAGAGATATCCCTTCTTCATTGTGTACTCCTGGCACCCTTGTCAAAGATCATTTGACTATATATGTGTGAGTTTATTTCTGGGCACTGTGTTCTATTCCATTGGTCTATGTGTCTGTCTTTATGCCAGTGCCATACTGTTTTGATTGCTATAACCTTGTAATATATTTTGAAATTAGGAAATGTGTGGCCTCTAGCATTGTTTTTCTTTCTCAGAATTCTTTTGGCTATTTGAGGTCCTTTGTGGTTTTGTATGAATTTTAGGATAGCTTTTTCTGTTTATGTAAAAATGCCACGAGGATTTTGATAGGGATAATGTTCAGTGTATAGATTGATTTGGTTAGTGTGGATGTTTGCACAGTATTGTCTTCCAATCCACAAACATGGGATGTCTTGCAATTTATTTGTGCCTTTAAATTCCTTTCAGTAATGCTTTGTATAGTTTACAGTATACAAATTGGTCACCTCCTTGGTTAAGTTTATTTGTAACTTTTTAAATTATTTTTCATTCTATTTTAATGGAATCATTTCCTAAATAATTTTTTTCAGATAGCTCATTGCTATTATATGGAAAGATGACTGATTTTTTGTATGTTGATTTTGTATCCTATAAACAATATTTAGAGTACATGCTAAAATCACTTACTCTAACAATTTTTGTGGAGTCTTTAGGGTTTTTACTTATAAGGTTATGTCATGTACAAACAAAGCTAATTTTATTTCTTTCTTTCTGATTTAAATGTTATTTATTTATTTATTTTGCCTAATTGCTCTGGCTAGGACTTCTAGTACTAGGTTGAATACAAATGGTGACACTGGGTATCCTGTCTCGTTCCTGATCTTAAAGGAAAGCTTTCAGTTTTTCACCATTGAGTATGATGTTATCTGTGGACTTTTTATACATGACCATTATTATTTTCAGGTAGTTTCCTTTTATTCTTAGTTTGTTGAATTTAGAATACTTAACTTTTCAACATGTAAAGGTGTTGAATTTTGTCAAATGTCTAATCTGAATCTATTGAGATGATCATGTGATTCCCCCCCCATTATGTTAATGTGGTGTATCACATTTATTGATTTGCATATGTTGGGTCATCCTTCCATCCCAGGGAGAAATCCTACTTGGTTGTGGTATATGATTTTTAAAAATATGTTATTGAATTTGGTTTGCTCATATTTTTGAAGATTTTTGCATCTATATTCATCAGGGAAATTGGCCTGCAATTTTCATTCCCTCTAGTGTCCTTTTCTAGTTTTGGTATCAGGGTAAGGCAGCGTCACAGAATGAGTTTGGAAGTGTTCCCTCCTTTTCAGTTTTTTGGAAGAGTTTAAGAAAAATTGGCTTCAGAAATTATTTTTTAAAAAGAATAAAGTTGGGCGCCTGGGTGGCTCAGTTGGTTAAGCAACTGCCTTCGGCTCAGGTCATGATCCTGGAGTCCCGGGATCGAGTCCCACATCGGGCTCCCTGCTCGGCAGGGAGTCTGCTTCTCCCTCTGACCCTCCTCCCTCTCATGCTCTCTGTCTCTCGTTCTCTCTCTCGCAAATAAATAAAATCTTAAAAAAAAAAAATAAAAAATAAAAAAATAAAAAGAATAAAGTTAATTCTTTAAGCTAAGATTTCTTAACTTAAAGAATGAATTTAAAGTTAATTCTTTCAGGGCACCTGGGTGGCTCAGTTGGTTAAGCATCTGACTCTTGATTTCAGCTCGGGTCATGATCTCAGGGTCACGAGATCGAGCCCCTCATCAGGCTCTGTGCTGAGCACAGAGTCTGCGTAAGAGTCTCTCCCTCTTCCTGTGCCCGTCACCCCATGCTCACGCACTCTCTCTCTTTAAAATAAATAAATAAATAGATAAATGAATAAAATTAAAATTAATAAAGTTAATACTTTAAAAGAAGTTAATTCTTCTTTAAATGTTTGATAGAATTCACCAGTGAATCCATCTGGGCCTAGGCTTTTATTTGTTCAGAGTTTTTTGATGACTGAGTCAATCTCCTTACTAGTTATACTTCTGTTCAGATTTTTCTGGGTCTTCACAATTTATTATTGATGAGTTGTATATATTTAGGAATTTAACCATTTCTTTTACTTTGTCTAATTTGTTGGCTTATAATTGTTCATAGTAGTCTCTGATAACTTTTTAATTTCTGTGTCATTGGTTATGATATTTCCTCTTTCATATCTGCTTTTATTTATCTGGGTATTCTATTTTCTTAGCTAATGTAGCTAAAGATTGTCAATTTTGTTGATTTTTTAAAAAAAACCACCTATTAGTAATTGATAAACCTCTAGCCAGACTCATCCAAAAAAAAAAAAGAAAAAAAGACTCAAACAAACAAAATCACAAACAAAAGAGAAGAAATAACAACCAACACCACAGAAACACAAATAATTGTAAGAGAATATTATGAAAAACTATATGCCAACAAATTAGACAACCTAGAAGAAATGGATAAATTCCTAGAAACATATAACCTACCAAAACTGAAGCAGGAAGAAAGAAAATTTGAACAGACCAATTACCAGCAAGGAGATTGAATCAGTAATCAAAAAACTCCCAACAAACAAAAGTCCAGGACCAAACAGCTTCACAGGTAAATTCTACCAGACATTTAAAGATTTAATACCTATACTTCTCAAACTAGTCTAAAAAATAGAGGAGGAAGGAAAACCTCCAAATTTATTCTATGAAGTCAGTATCACCCTGATACCAAAACCAGATAAAGACACCATACACAAAAAAAGAGAACTACAGGCCAGTATCTCTGTAAAAATCCTCAACAAGAAACTAGTAAACTGATTCCAACAATACATTAAAAAAATCATTTACCACGAGCAAGTGGGATTTATTTCTGGGATGCAAGAGTGGTTCAATATTCACAAATCAGTCAATGTGATACATCATCTCAATAAGAGAAAGGATAAAAACTATATATCATTTCAATAGATGCAGAAAAAGCATTTGACAAAGTACAACATCCATTCATGATAAAAACCAAAACAACCTTGAAAAAGAAAAGGAAAACAGAAAGCATCACAGTTCCGGACTTCAAGTTATATTACAAAGCTGTAGTGATCAAGACAGCATGGTGCTAGTACAAATATAGACACATAGATCAATGGAACATAATAGAAAATCCAGAAATAAGCACACAATTATATGATCAGTTAATCTTTGACAAAGCAGGAAAGAATATCCAATGGGAAAAAGACAGTCTCTTCAATAAATGGTATTAGGAAAATTGGTCTGCTACATGCAAAAGGATGAAATTAGATCACTTTTTTACACCATACACAAAAAGAAACTCAAAATGGCTTAAAGACCTAAATGTGAGACCTGAATCCATAAAAGTCTTAGAAGAGAGCACAGGCAGTAATGTCTCTGACATTGGCCATAGCAACATTTTTCTAAATATATCTACTGTGGCAAGGGAAATAAAAGCAAAAATAAACTATTGGTATTACATCAAAATAAAAAGCTTCTGCACAGTGAAGGAAACAATCAACAAAACTAAAAGTCAACCTACTGAATGGGAGAAGATATTTTCAAATGATGTATCTGATAATGTGTTAGTATCTAAAATATATAAAGAACTTATAAAACTCAATGCCCAAAACATGAATAATCCAATTAAAAAATGGGTGGAAGACATGAACAGACATTTCTCTAAAGAAGACATCCATATGACCAACCGACATGTGAAAAGATGTTCAGCATCACTCGTCATCAAGGAAATGCAAATCAAAACTACAGTGAGATATCTGTCAGAATGGTTAAAATAAAAAACAAGAAACAAGTGTTGGTGAGAGTGTGGAGAAAATGGAACACTCATGCACCATTGGTGGGAATGCAAACTGGTGCAGCCACTGTGGAAAACCGTAAGCAGTTTCCTCAAAAAGTTAAAAACAGAGGGTAGCCTGGGTGGCTCATTTGGTTAAATGTCTGACTCTTGGTTTCAGCTCAGGTCATGATCTCAGGGTCGTAAGATTGAGCTCTGCATCAGGCTCCGCACTCAGCGCAGATTCTGCTTATGATTCTCTCCCTCTCCCTCCCCAATGCCCCTCCCCCTGCTCACCCACACTCTCTCTAAAATAAATAAATAAAATCTTTTTTAAAAGTAAAAAATAGAACTACCCTATGATCTAGTAATTGCACTACTGTGTATTTACCCCAAAATACAAAAACACTAATTCAAAGGCATACATGCACCCTTATGTTTATAGTAACATTATTTACAATAGCCAAGATATGGAAGCAGCCCAAGTGTCCATCAATAGATGAATGGATAAAGAAATTTTATGTAAATATATATTTTTTACATGTATATATATGTATATGTTTGTTTAGTATATATAATGGAATATTATTCAGCCATGAAAAAGAATGAAATCTTGCCATTTGCAACATCATGGATGGAACTAGAGTATAGGATAATGCTAGTATTATGCTAAGGAAAATAAGTCAGTCAGAGAAAGACAAATACCATATGATCTCACTCATATGTGGAATTTAAGAAACAAAACAAATGAGCAATGGAAAACAAAAGAGAGAGAGAAACCAAGAAACAGACTCTTAACTATAGAGAACAAACTGATGGTTACCAGAGGGGAGGTGGGTGGAGGGGATGGGTGAACTAGGTGATGGGGATCAAGGAGTGCACCTGTTGTGATGAATACCAGGTCATGTATGGAAGTGTTGAATCACTATACTGTACACCTGAAACTAATATAACACTGTATGTTAACTATACTGGAATTAAAATAAAAACTTAATTAAAAAATTTTTCTTGGGTGAGCCCAATATATATGTATTATCTCACTGTTGGTTTCTATTGATTGTCTTTTCTCACTCAACTTGAGATATTCCTGGCTTTTTGTATGAGGGATTTTCTGTTGTATCCTGGACATTTTGAGTATTATGTTATGAGACTCTGGATCTTATTTCAGTCTTCTGTTTTGGCATATCTGCTCTGAGACTGCTCTGATGAAAGGATGGGGGCATAGCTTCATTATGGCCAGAGGGAGGTGGGATTCAAGGTTTCCCATTCACCATTCATTGATACTAGGGTAGGAATAGGGGCATCTCATTATTACTGGGGAGGGGTAGAATTTCACGCTCCCCACTAGACCTCTGCTGACAGAATCCTGGCTTGGAGAGAGAAGAACATCTTGCTATTGCTCATGGCCTTCTTTTCCATCATGGTCTGAGGACTTCATTACTGCCTGGCAGGGATGAAAGTACCAGATGCCCACTAAGCCTCCTCTGAACCCACCTCAAAGAGAGGGGGAGGTGGGTGTGTGACTGTTTACTGCCAGATGAAGTTGGAAGTCTAGGCTCTGCACTTGGCCTTTGCTGATGGGTGTGGAGTAGGGCCACAGTTTTTTTTCTGTGGTGCTTGGCTAGAGTACAGAAGTTATTATCTAAAAGGTTTCTGCCTTGGGCACCCGGGTGGCTCAGTCAATTAAGTGTCCGACTCTTGATTTCAGCTCAGGTCATGATCTCAGGGTCCTGGAATCGAGCCCTACGTCAGGGTCTGTGCCTCACTGGGGGGTCTGCTTGAGGATTCTCTCCTTCTTCCCCTGCCCCTTCCCCTGCCCCTTCCCCTTCTCTCTCTCTCTCTCAAATAAATAAATAAATCTTTAAAAAAATAAAAGGTTTCTATCTTGCTAGGCTACCACTTTGTATTCCTTTGGCTAGAGCTTTTTTGGGGTCTATTTTTGTCTGGACCCATTGGTACTTCTGGGTGGCTGGCTTCTCCATCACTGGATCCAGGATGCATTAGTCAAAAACAAGACCCAGGGAACTTACTTGGGTCTTGAGGTCCCTAGCCAGACTGTCTTCTCTCTACATTTCAAAGCTGTATAATATACAAATATTACATGATATTAATGATATTAATATATTGTGTGTGTATATATATGTATAAAATAATGTCCAGTGTTCGGTATATATTATATATATATAATGTTCAGTGTTTTAGCCATGTTTATTGGGAAGAATAAAGAAAGTGTTTATTCTATCCTTTCTTGGAACCAGAAGACGTATAAGGGGTTACTTAAAACATGAATTCTGTTAATTAAAGCCTTTCTCCCTGTAAAAATCTAGTTAAGAATGGATAAAATCACTCTGACTCCTACCCGCATTGGTGTACTTCTTCTTTTTCTTTTTCTTTTTCTTTTTTTTGACTGTTTTTACACTGTGGTAAAAAGCACATAACATAAAAATTACTCTCTTATTTTAAGTGTACAGTTTAGTACTGTTAAATATATTCAATTATCATAAAATAGATCTCCGGAACTTTTTCATCTTAAAAATCTGAAACTGTATACCCATTAAACAGCAACTTACCTTTTTTCTAGTCCCTAGCAGCCACCATTCTACTGTCTGTTTCTATGTGTTTGACTAGTTTCGATGTCTCATGTAAAGTAGAATGATACAGTATTTGTCCTTCTTTGGCTTTTTTTTCACTGAGTGTAGTGTCCTCAAGGTTCATCCATATTGAAGCATATGACAGGATTTCCTTCCTTTTTAAGGCTGAATAATATTTTATTGTACATTTATACATATATACCACATTTTGTTTATTCAGTCATCCACTGATGGACATTTGGATTGTTTCTACCTCTTGACTACTGAGAATAATGCTGCTATGGACATGGATGTTCAAATATCTCTTCAAGACCCTGATTTCAGTTCTTTTGAATATGTATACCCAGAAATGGAATCGCCAGATCATAAGGCAATTCTATTTTTTATTTTTTGAGGAAGCTGCAGGACTGTTTCCCATTGTGATTGCACCATTTTACAATCCTACCAACAGTGTACAAGGCTTCCAACTTTTCTATATCCTTGATAACTCTTGTTATTTTCCATAGCCATCCTAATGGGTATGAGGTGATAGCTCATTGAAGTTTTTTTAGTTTTATTTTTTATTATGTTCAATTAGCCAACATATAGTACATCATTAGTTTTTGATGTAGTATTCAATGATTCACTAGTTGTGTATAACACCCAGGGCTCATCACATCACATGCCCTCCTTAATGCCCATCACCCAGTTACCCTATCCCCCCACCCCCCTCCCTTCTGTAACCCTCAGTTTGTTTCCTGGAGTCCAGAGTCTCTCATGGTTTGTCTCCCTCTCTGGTTTCTTCCCATTCAGTTTTCCCTCCCTTCCCCTCTGGTCCTCTGTGCTATCCCTTTTATTCCACATCATTGAAGTTTTAATGTACGTTTCTCTGATGATTAATGATGTTGGGCATTTTTTATATGCTTGTTGATTATTCATATATCATCTTTGGAGAAGTGTCTATTCAAGTCATTTGTTCATTTTAAAAGATCGGATTATTTGATTTTTGTCTTTGAGTTGTAGGAGTTCATTATGTGTTCCAGATACTAATCCCTTAATGGATATATTATTTGCAAATATTTTCTCACATTCCATAGGCTTCCTTTTCAGTGTGATGATTGTATACTTTAATGCACAAAAGTTTTGAAGTTTGCTGCAGTCCCATTTGTTTGTCATTTTTTGCTTTTGTTACTTGTCCTTTTGGTGTAATATCCAAGAAGTCATTGCCACATCCAACGTCAGGAAGCTTTTCCTCTATGTTTTCTTCTAGGCATTTTATACTTTTAGATCTTATGTTTAGGTCTTTAATTTATTTTGAGTTAATTTTTGAATATGGTGTATGATAAGAGTCCAACTTCTTTCTTTTGCATGTGGATATCCAGTTTTCCCACTACCATTTGTCAAAAGGACTGTCCTTTTCTCCTTGAGTTGTCTTGGCACCCTTGTCAAAGACCATTTGACCATATATACAAGGGTTTATTTCTGAGCTTTCTAGCCTATTCTCTTAGTCAATTTGTTTATCTTTATGCCAGTATCAAAGTGTTTTGATTACTGTATCTTTGAAATATGTTTTGAATGAAGGAAGTGTGAATCCTTTGTTCTTCTCTTTAAAAATCGTTTTGGCTCTTTGGAATTCCTTGAGATTCCTTATGAATTGATCTATTTCTACAAGAAATGCCATTGGGATTTTGAGGAATTGTGTTGAATCTGTAGATTGTTTTGGGTAATATGGGTATCTTAACAATATTGTCTTTCAACCCATGAACACTGATGTCTTTCCATTTATCTGTATCATCTTTAATTTCTTTTAGTAATGTTTTATATTTTCCCACTGGTATACTTCTATATACTAAATAAAAGTAGACTATCAAGTAAAAATTCTTTGTTACACCTTGCTTTTCCAGTAATTTCAGAGTACAGATGGTACCCCATCTCTGGTTCCCACAAAATATTTGCAGCTTGGCACAATTGCTGCCCATACCAGAGACTCTGCTTATTCAGACATTGAAGCCTTAGCAAGCTCCTTTATGATACAGGATCTGCATCCCATTTTTCTCTTTATTCACTATCATTACATTTCCCTTAAAACTATTCTTTTTTTTATTATGTTATGTTAGTCACCATACAATACATCATTAGTTTTTGATGTAGTGTTCCATGATTCATTGTTTGCATATAACACCCAGTGCTCCATGCAATACGTGCCCGTCTTGTTTAGTGACTCTAAACTTGAGACCCTGGCAGGACTGCTTAAGGGTAGCCATAAAAAAGGCAGAACCAGGCTTTGGATGGAGAGAGACTTCAAAGTAAACCCAGCCCTGAGCCCTGCCTCCTCCATGAAGCCTTCTCTCATTATGCTATCCCAGGCTCATCTCCTTTTTCTGACCTCCTGATAACACTTAAGTCTATTATACCATCAGCATTCATCTCATCGTACCGACTAAAGTAGAACCTCAGTTACCTCACTCTTTCCGGGAAAAAGGCATTTTGAGTAACCAATTTTCCAAATGGCTCATGATTCCCTCTAAGCACCATAAGCTTTTAACATTTTAACTATCGTGAATGGAATTTTCCAAAGGGGGGGGGAACCCAACCAAGAAGCAATTTACTCCTCTGATTTCTTATACAGCATTTATGGACATAATCTAATTTTTTGAGTGAGGATCATTGTTATGACTATAAGTTATAATATGCTATAATGCAGTGGTATTCTAAGGCCTGTTGAAATGTGATTTAATGGTTGTCCCTGCACTGCACGGTCCCAGACCATTTAGTCTTTGTGTATGAGTGTGTGAGTATGTGTGAATATGTGAATCCATATTAGTTTTTTATGATACTCTGTTTCCTTGTCAGCTGGCCCTTCTTGCCGCTGTCAATCTACTTTTATAAAATCAGTTTTTATCCCGTAGCTCAGAAGGTTCACGAAAGACTGGGACTCGATAGCTGAAGGGAATGCTTCTCAAGGGTCTTGAAAACTTCAGGGTTTACCTTCTCTAGTCTGTTTTGTTTGTTTATCTGTAGGTTTGCTCTAATTTGGAGAACTTAACTGTGGGACTAAGAACAAAATCTCCAGGAACAGGAACCACTGGGGCCCTTGAAACCAAATCACCGTGGTTTTTCCTTCTGTCAAGCTCCTTTCACACTGCATGACTCTCCAATCAGACATTTCCTGCTGGATCTGCTGGAAAGAATAGTTGGTGACAGGAAGCATTTTGAGGCAACTCTGGCCTATATCACTTCCTGTCATCAGAGGAACAAACATCAAAAGGTGACGCTTAAGAAAAGGCACTTTCTATTTGGGGCTCTCTGACGAGGAGTACTCAGGTCTCTGACAAGGAGCTCAGAGTGGGGAGTATTTTTAAATTTTGCTATCGTGGTCACGATGGATGGCAGAAAGTAGAAATGGGAACGGCCTTTAGGGATAGTTATTGTGAAATTCATAACAGAGAGGGGGAACTGTGGCATGAGTGTTGCAGAAGCAGTTCAAAGTTCTAGAAGTATGAACTGAATATAATGGAAATTACATAGCTAGAGATACACTTCAAAGTCATAATTGGGAAAAGGAAAGAAACAGTTATTCATCCTACTTCCCTGTACACATCTGTTTTCAGTATTTATTATCATGGAATTGTTTCAACTTTTCAGAGATGTTAAAATTTTTTTTTTAATTTTTTATTGTTATGTTAATCCCCAAGAGATGTTAGAATTTGAGTGCACTTGCTGATCCTAACTCTCTGGTGAAATGTAAGATGTGCGAAACTGAAGTACAAGCTTTGAAATTCAAGTACATTTCTCTTGGCCACGACCAGGCACAAGTTCTAATGAAACACTTAGCTTTGGGGATATTAACACTCACTTAAAGTTTACAAAGCACTTTTACATCCATTCTCTCATTTGATCCTCACTATAGCCCCGTGGGAGAAGGTATTATCTACATTTTATGGATAAGGAAAGGGAATCTTAGTTTAAAAGAGTAGCCCAAAGTGACTTGCTTAGCAAAAGGAGAGCAGAAATAGAACCTGGCTCTTCTAATTCATAAGCTAGAGTTTTCTTCAGTCTACTATACTTTCTTCCACTAAGATGGGGGAAAATTCAATATATTTCTCTGATGAAGACCAGCTAATGCTATAGTAGAAAAGAAGAATTAATAAATTTGGGAATTTGTAATCAAAGTGAGCCTGCAAAGTAGATAGCATTTTGGAATGCTAGAAGTTGAAAAATCCAATAAATTAGCCCTACATTTAATAATATCTGAAGCCCCAAAATACTTTCACTTGGATTTGATGTGTGTGTGTTGGGGGTGGGGGAGAAATTTAGTACTATATCTCTGCTCCTGATAACGAAAGAATATTTTGTTGTTAGCATAATTCTGATCTGTACTGCCAATCTGTACCAGAAATAAATCCCGTATAGAGACTTACCTTTTTCTCTTTTCTTGAATTGAGGTATTGTTTACATACAGTTAAGTACACAAATCTTAAGCATACAGCTCAGTGAAATTTTATATACGTGCACCCTCCACCCAGATCAAGATAAAGGACATTTCTTCCCTCACCTCTGCTGCTCCAAAGTTTCTGTTTTACCCCCTCCCACCAGCCAACACCACCTCCCAAAGGTAACAACTATTCTGACCACTATTATCGTAGATTAGTTTTGCCTGATTTCAGATTTTATATAAACAGAATCATATTGCATGTACTGTTTTGTGTCTGGCTTCTTTTGTTTAACATGTCTGTGAGATTCATCTGTGTTTTGTACATAATATTAGTTCTTTTTTGTTGCTGTGTACCATTGCTATGAATGTTTCACCACAATTGATCCATCCTCCTTGTCTTAGTCTGTTCACGCTGCTGTAACAACACTTCATAGACCAGATGGCTTAAACAACAAACATTTATTTCTCACAGTTCTGGAGGCTGGGAAGCTCAAGATCATGGCACCAGCAGGTTTGGTCTCTGGTGAGGTCTCTCTTTCTGACTTGCAAATAGCTACCTTCTTATTGTGTCCTCACACGATGGAGAGAGATCATCTCTCTGGTGTCTCTTCTTATAAGGGAACTGATCCCACTCACGGGATTCTATCCTCATGACCTAATTACCTTCCAAAGGGCCCACCTCCAAATACCATCATACTGGGGATTAGGGCTTCAACATATGAATTTGGGGAGAACACTAACACTGTGTTAATAGCACCCCATTGATGGACACTTGGATAGTTTCTAGGTTTTGGATATTATGAATAAAGCTGCTATGAACATTTTTGACCATATATTTCCATGGACACAGGCACTCATTTTTCTTGGACATAAACCTAGGAGTGGAGTCGCCAGGGTAGGTGCAATAAAAAGACATTTTTAACTTAGAATAAGTTAACTTAGTATTAATGAAAGAACTGATGGCTGAGCATCTTATAAGAAACCCCACTTTAGGAGTCAAAAATGAATCTGTGTTTTGTTTAGCAGATCAAGGTTTTCTGCCTGGCAGATACTGGAGAGTATTTTTGCTGTGGTTGGTGGGCTGGGTCTTTCATGCTTTTCAGTAGATAGATATTTATTTTCCTGGTGTCTGGTACATAGTGTGCGTCAGGGATGAGGAGCCATTTTATTGCAAGCTGCATCTTTTTTAGATGGAATAAAGCTGTCTTTTTTGGGGGCAACGTGGCTCAAATAATGACAAAATAATTTTGGAAACTCAAGTTCACTTTACAGAAATTTGCCCTAGGGTTAACTTGGAATACAACTCTTGTTTTGAAAGTGAAGGTACATGTATAATTTTATGCAATCCAAAAACTTAACTCTGGCAGTATAATTTTACATGACATCAAAGGTAAAGAATTTTTAAACATCATATGTCTGCTGGCAATGATTACTAATGAAGTGTGATGTTGAAAGGGTATGGGGAAAATTCCCGTGGTCTGGGAAGCGGGTGAGGTGATTGTAAACAGAGGCAAAAACTGGGCAAGTGCCCTAAATGAAGAGTTACTGTTCCTGGAAAGGACTCGAGAGTTTCTCCCATTGTGCTGAACCAGTGAGCATGCCCCAAGACAGAGACCCACCTTAACCCCTTCCCTGACAAAGATGGTCACTTAGGTTTGGTTTGGTTTTTGTTTTTTGTTTTTAACAGAAGTTAATTTAATCATGTTTACAAGCCAACAACTAAGATTGGCATTACAGGCAATTACTTGTTGCCCTGTTTCTATTCTGCTCATGGTGAGATACCCAGACTTCCTCCTGAGTGTGTTTGAAAGCGTTCAGGGGCTCCATGAAGCCTGGGTTAAGTCCAGGAGCCTTACCAAGGCTTCCAAGGCCAACATCTCCTAGGCTCGTTTGCCTCTCCAGCCTCAACTCCTGACAGTCTCCACGTGGCCTCACCATTCCACAGTCTCTCAGCCCTTGGCATTTTGGTCCAAGCTGCTCCTCTGCCTGGAACATCCTTCTCCTACCCTATTTGCTTAACTCTGATCATTTAAGGCTGTCCTGTCATCACCTCTCTTCCCCAAGCCTTCTCTGTACCCTAGGCTGGCTTAGGTGGTCCCCTGCTGTGCTTCCTTAGCTCCCCCGTGCAAACACTGACCATACCGCATAAAAATGAACTCTCTTTCTTTCTCTCTTCCCATTAGACTTGGGATTGCTTAACACATGTTACTATCCCCAAGGCCTAGTACAATGTTGGCCATATGGTAGGTACTCCACAAAGGATTGTTAAATTGATGTTTGTATAAATATATAAACCAGCTTTTATTTTATTTTTTTAAAGATTTTATTTATTTATTTGACAGAGAGAGCACAAGCAGAGGGAACAGTAGAGGGAGAGGGAGAAGCAGGCTCCCCGCCAAGCAGGGAGCCCGATGCAGGGCTCGATCCCAGGACCCTGGGATCATGACCTGAGCCGAAGGCAGAGCTTAACCATCTGAGTCACCCAGGCGCCCCTAAACCAGCTTTTAGACTTTTGTCAGTGTGCCCATTCATTCCATAAACATTTGATGGGCCTTAGGGGACAACTTCTTGCAAGGCCCTATGATTGGAGCTTTAGGGGATATGGAGATAAGCACTACGTGGACTGAGATGGGAGTTTGTTCCAATAGCAGAGAGATGACATGCCTGCAAATAATAATAATCTAGAGAACAAAGTGCCCAGTGCCATAAAAGAGATAAAAATATGGGACTGTAGAAGCTTAGAAGAAGGAAAAAGTACTTCTTGGTGGGAAAGTTGAGGAAGAAGGGTTCATAGAGAAAGTAGCATTTGAGGTGGGACTTAAATATAAGTAGGACATGAATGAGCAGAGAGCCTCCAATGTATCATATGGTTTCTTCTGGCCAAAAAGAGTAGATTTCCCGAAGGAATAATAAGCGGTGGAGAACAAATATAAATGTAGAAGGTGGCCATATTGGAGAGAGCCTTAAATTCCAGGCTGATGAGTTCATATTTGATTCCTATCAGTTGGAGCAATCTTGGAAGCCCGAGCAAGTTTTTGAGCAGCTCAATGACAAAAGTGAAGAGATCCTTTAAGATTAGTCTGGTAATTGTGTTTTTTAGTATTTTCTTAGTAAATTATTATTAATTAATTGCCAATAATTACTTTTACTAAATAGTGTGGAAAAACTTCAAGGCCTGTAGCTCCTTGACCTTTTTGCACTAGTCCTTTGTCACTGGAAATCTAGATGAGGTAAGAGATCATATGACCAATTAGTTCTGAGAAATGAACATTGAAATTCACAGAGGAAGGAAACACTAGCAAGACAGAAATGGCTCATAAAAATGCATAGACACATAAAGAGTTGTTTGCTTAGGAACCGTGTCCAAAACATTGCCTTCAGCTGTCTGGAAAAATCTGGACACAGTATATGAATTATATTGTTAATATTTATGCCTTTGGAGTAGTTTAGATCACTTCCAGTTAAAAATAATTAAACTAAAAAAAATAATTATACTCTTCTAACCTTGGACTGTCTACACTTACTCTGCCCTATAAACAGTGGGTACTGCATTGTCAGTTTCTTTTATAGTATGTTATATGACCAGAGCATCTGATTTCTTTCCACCTTAGGCCAGGCCTTCACCACTTCATGTCTGGATTATTACAACAACTTTCTCATTGCTGTCCCTTGTCTCCAATGCCTTGGACGCAGCTTTTATTTTAACAGCAAGGTATAGTGGGAAGAATACCGGATGGAGAGTAAGGTTAACTTGTTTTGAATCCTGGTTATACTGCTCACTAGCTAATATGACTCCGGGCAAGTCTCATCAGCTCCCTGAAACTCAGTTCCTTCAACTCTAAACTGGAAGTAATGATCTCTGCCCTGGCTATCTCAAGAGGCTGCCTCAAGGATCATGTGAAATCGCTCTGAAAGCTGTCTGTTGCTTGGCTGCGACTTGGACTCTACCAGCTTGCTTTGTACCCTCTACCATCCAGTCCCGGACCTCTCTCTAATCTCATTGCCCAGTATTCTCCAGAACTTAGCCCCCTCTCTGACACACACATACTTCATAGTATTCCCCTAATCTGGAATTTTCTCCTGTCTTATCTCTGTTCATCCTAGTTGAAGCAATCATTTAAGCACCAGTTAAAATCCCATGTCCTCTTCGAAATCATTCCTGATAGCTCTAATGCTCATTGATTTCCCCCTTTTCTGGATTTTGCTAGCATTCAGTTATTATCAACACTTGCTTATGCATTGCCCTTTATTGTTAGATTTTTCATGGACGTAAGGCACATATCTTTAGATACTATGCTTTTGTGATGCCTTTGATTGCTCATTTAACATTTAGTGAATGTTTCTGGGGATACATCTTCTGTATCCCTCACAGAACCAAGTACAGAACTTAGTAAATAATTGTTGGCTCACTTATTTAGAAATTCACATACAGACTCTCTTAAAAGAAAGAGACAAGTAAACCCATCTTCTTTCCCCAGAGCTTGAGGTACCCCTCCTGACAACCCACCCTACCTCTGCCTCCTACAGAACCATAGATAGGTTGTTAGGATAGGCCTGCCCAATAGAACTTGTCGTGATGATGGAACTATCCTATAGCTGTGCTGTCCACTATGGTAGCCACTAGCCACACGTGGCTATCGAGTGCTTGAAATGGGGCTAGTGCAACTGAGTAACTTAAATTTTAGTTGTATTTAATTTTAATCAATTTAAGTGTGAGCAGCTGGATGTAGCTAGTGGCTACCGTATGGACAGTGTAGGTCTAGACCACTGGCTTTCCAACTTTTTTGATCCAACAATACAATGGGGAATACATTGTATATTGCCACCCAGTTTATATACACACAAACAAGTCTCATGAAATGATATTAATCCTTATTACGTGTGATATGTTCTAATATTTTTCCGTTCTATTTAGTTTCATTTTTAAAAAATGCTGGTTGGGACCCACTGTGTAGATTTCACAGCCTGCTGAGCAGTTACAATGTGCTGTTTGAAAAACACACTGTTCATTTTATAGATGGAGAACCTAAGGCCCAAAGAAGTGCAGTAAGTTCTCCAAGGTCACATAGCTAGTTAGTGGCAGGGTAGGACTAGAACCTAAACTTTAGTTTTCCTAGGCTAGAGCTATTTTTAAGAGGGGTGAGGAGTGATTCCTCCTTTTCTTCACCTGCCAAAAAAAAACACCACATTTTTTTCTTAGAGAGAGAGAGGGCATGCACATGTGTGGGGGCGGGAGGGGCAGAGGGAGAGGGAGAGAGAGAATCTTAAGCAGGCTCCATGCCCAGTGCAGAGCCCGACCTGGGGCTTGATCCCACGACCCTGAGATCATGACCTGAGCTGAAATCCGGAGTCTGACGTTTAACTGACTGAGCCACCCAGGTGGCTCCACAGTTTTTTATGTTAGAGAAAAATTATTTGATATATTCTTCATTTTTGCTAAATATTTTTATGATATCTTGCTCCCTACATGAATCGTAAGCCCTATATTTGAGTATTCCTGTTCTTTTGGTTTGGATACTGTCCAAAATCAAAGATACAATACCACAGGGACTTTTTTTGGACCAACTGCATGACGGCAACTTGGGAATACAACCACACTTTGCACTTAGTAGATTGAGTCTTAACAACAAAACCTGTTGATAAGTAATCAAGGTGATTCTCACCTCAGTTTGTGGGATAGTTGCCTCAAGTCTTGAATTATAAAGCCAATCAAATATTTTTTATCCACCCATCCATCTATCCATCCATCCATCCATCCATCCATCCAATGTCCTGCCTTCTCTGTCTTATCAATGAAGATAAGCCTCACCAAAATGGCATCTTTTTATTCTTCTGAAAAATGCATCTCTCCAAAAAGAGCAGTTACCTTATCAAAAGCAAAAAGGGGCAGCAATTTAGAGGTGCAGTGATCTGTGTGTTAGGTGCGTCCCTTACCAGTTCGTGCATGGAATCCCATTTCCTCATGGATGTTTCTAAATGCATTTCAGTCAGCAGATAGCAGACAATAATTTGTCCTTAAGTGAGAACAACAACAAAAATATACTTAAAGAAGCAACAAGTTTTTCAAAAGAATCACTTTAAAGATTTACTCGTTTTATTTTAGAGAGGCGGGGGAGGGATAGAGGGAAAGGGAGAGAGAGAATCTCAAGCAGACTCCCCACTGAGCACAGAGCCAGACATGGGGCTTGATCTGATGACCTGAGATCACAACCTAAGCCAAAATCAAGAGTTGGACGCTTAACTGACTGAGCCACCCAGGCGCCCCCAAAAGAATCACTTTAAAGGAAAACCAGAGAGTCCAATTTTGCATTTCATTTGATTCTTCCTACCCTTGTCAGTAGGATGAATCGACTGAAATCTGTAAGAAATGTTGTATTTTGTGAGGCCAAGTTATTTATGGCCCAGTTGACTTTTCTAGCTGTAAAGGGTACTATCGTTTGTCAGTCACTTAACAATGGTCCCTCACCAACCGGACTGGTTATCCCTTTGCTGAATTTGCCCTGAAATTTGTGAGGTGCAGCCTCCTGCACTCCACCACCACCAGCACCGGTCAGTTCAATAGAATCTCCTAAAGCCATAAAGTCTAGCTGAATCCGAACCCTTCGCTTAAGGTTCTGTATTGTAAGTCTAAAATGATACATGTTTTCTTGGGGTGCCAAAGTTTATACTGGTCTGTAGAGAAATCATTCACGTCTTCCGCACTATTTGACAACCCAGCATCGCTAGGATTTGACTTGCTGAATACATTCAAGAAAACTTGCAGTTTGGGACATGACAGTCCCCCTTGAAATGATGAGAATTATTGTCTACTTCGCTATTTTCTAGGTTCTTGGTTGTCAGGAAAGCAGGGCAGTGGGAGGAAGAGAAATGGCAGATGGGGCAGGGTGTGTGCCTGGATGGGCAGAGGCTGGCGAGACCAGAACACTGAGTGGATCCAGGAGGAAGGGGGTGAAGGCACATTTTAGGCTGAGCTATGTTGTTTTGAATTCCACCTGCCTCCCGAGGCTCTGCTAATCTACCTGCTGTCTACCATGTCCCTCTTCACAATCCCTGTGCAGGTTGACTTCCTCCACTTTTTTTTTTTTTTAACCCCCTCCTTTTATCAACCAAACCCATGAGTCCTACAGGTTCTGGCTAGATCACACTTTATCTCCCTACCCCACATCATGTTTTTCTGCTCCCATTTAATCATCCACACTTGCAAACTGCAAGTTATTTTTGTCTCTCTCCTTCCCTCTCTCTCTGTATCTCTCTCTCTCTCCCCCCCCAACCCCACCCCACATTCAGTTGCTTGCCAAATCCTTTTAATGTTCCCTCAACCAGGAATTTCTTCCCTTCCCCCTTCCCACTTATATCTTATTTCCATTAAGGCTCAGCTCAGATACCACCTTCTCACCCCCCGTTGGAATTAATCATTTGTTGCTTTCCACATCACTTTCTTTCTTTATGGAGTTATACTTGACACACAATAATCTATTAGTTTCAGGTGTACAACTTAGTATTTTGATTTTTTTGATATTTTGATATATTATGAAATGATCACCTTGGTAGGGCTAATTACCATCTGTCATTGTACAAAATTATCACAATATTATTGGCTATATTCCCCATGCTGTACATTACATCACTTTCCTTTATTATAGTACTTATTGTTATTAGTTGTTTCCAGACCTATCCTCTCCACTAGATTAAAAGCTTTTGGAGGTTGGATGCTACAGCTCAGTGATGTTTTAACCTCTGTGCACATAGTAGGTACTCAGTAAAAGTTTACGGAATGAATATATTAATGAATATTCGACCCTTACCATACCTATCTTCCATGGACATTTTCTTATGTTTTTGAAGCTGTTATGTGATAGTATGTTAAATATATATGTACTGCTGAGAAGGCTGTTCTGGAATCAGCAGTATCCTGGCATGCTTTTGGAATCAGGTGGCCTACAAGGAAGATATGCTGTGGTATCTCGGCCCCTTCTGGCCCTGAGATTCTGTGCCCATGACATTTCACTTTAGAGAATTTGTGTTGTTTGTGGGACACAAGCCCCACAGAATCTAGGAGCCTTCATGTACAAGTGTCTCTGGTAAGCCCTATTAGAAGATGTGTCGTTCAGAGCCATTTTCTCATTTGCTTGCAATTTTATGAAATAACCCTTAGAAATCTAGTCAATGACTGGAAAATGTATTAAAGTAAGACATAGCAGAAATGGCAGAGTGAGGGCCTCTGAAAAGTATCTATTCTAGCAATGGAAAAAACTGGCAAAAATGGTCAGAATCAACATTTTCAGAACTGTGGACATTCACCAAAGGCTTGCAACAATCTGGGGAGTATTTATTCAAGAAAAGCAGTTGCATTTTGGTAAGAATAGTAAGCTTCGTGGTGTTTTCACTTGCCCTATGCCCATCCCTTGCTCTCCAGCCCTGTGGGAGCCTTGGGAATGTACAGCCTCCAATCACAGGGAAAGCCAGTAGCCTGACAGCCATTGCAGGACACAGAATGGGGTTGAAGTTCCTGTAAAGCCACGTTTTTATTTTATTTTTAAAAAGAGTTTATTTATTTGAGAGAGAGAAAGAGGGAGAGAGAGCATGAGCAGGGGGAGGGGCAGGGGCAGAGGGAGAGAGAGAAGCAGACTCCCCACTGAGCAGGGGGTCTGACCTGGGGCTTGATCCCAGGACCCCAAGATCATGACCTGAGCTGAAGGCAGATGCTTAACTGACTGAGCCACCCAGGCACCCCAAGCCTCATTTTTAGAGAATTGTCATTATTTGATCTTTCTGTTGGTTCCTTGGAAGACCCCACTTGCAAGACTGTATTTATTTGCCCTGACTTGGAGTGGCAGGGGCTTTTTTTTTTTTAATGAAACTATTAGAGGTGCAGCCACTATGGAAAACAGTATGGAGGTTCCTCAAAAATTAAAAATAGAAATATCATACGATCTAGTAATTCCATTTCTGGGTATTTACCTGAAGAAAACAAAAACATGAATTAGAAAAGATATATGTACCCCTATGTTTGTTATAGCATTATTTACACTAGCCAAGATATGGAAGCAACCCAACTGTCCATCAGTAGATGAAAGGATAAAGAAGATGTGTGTGTGTGTGTGTGTGTGTGTGTGTGTGTGTGTGTGTGTATGTATAATGGAGTATTACTCAACCATAAAAACAAATGAAATCTTGTCATTTGTGACAACATGGTTGGATCTAGAGGGTATTATGTTAAATGAAATAAGTCAGGCAGAGAAATAATTTCACTTGTATGTGGAATCTAAAAAACAAAACAAGCAAACAAACAAACCAGGAACAGACTCATAATTACAGAGAACAAACTGGTGGTTGCCAGAGGGGAAAGGGGTGAGGGAATGGGTAAAATAGGTGAAAGGGATTAAGAGGTATAAACTTCCAGTTATAAAATAAATAAGTCATGGGGACTGAAAGTATAGCATAGGGAATATAGTCAATAATATTGTAATAATTTTATATGGTGACAGATGGTGGCTACACTTATTGTGGTGACCACTGAGTAATGTATAAATTGTCAAATCACTGTGTTGTACACCTAGAATTAATATAATATTGTATGTCATCTATACTTCAATTAAAAATAAAATGATAAAATAAGAAAACCATTATAGAGGTAATTGATTAACTTCATGGCTGCCTGAGGTAGTAGATAACCAAAAAGCTTAAAAGAAAAAGCTAAGGAATAGCATGTCTTGGAGCTTGAAAAGTTGGGGCATACCCCTGGGAATCTAGAAGACTATCTGCATACTCAGGGCTGCGTATATTCCCAGTGTTGTGTACATGCTCAGGAAAGACCTGAGGGGGCTCTAAGCTTTCACTCTGGCTGATCCCAAACTCTGCACAAGGGAAGACTAAGGCAGAGTTATCACCTGCCTGGCTGAGTGTGGAAGCATGTCCCAACATGTACACAGAGCCTCTTGGCCAAGACTGGGAGACTTGCTGTTTCCAGGAGTTTAAGGAAGTCTTTGTTCAGTTATTAGCTGACCACTAAGCCAACTCAGCAGAGACTTCAGTGCCATAATCATTATTAAAGTAAAATGGAACAGAGTTAAGCCTGTTGTTCATCAGACCTTGTAGAAGCAAATTCTTGGTCCACCCAGCTGTGGTCTTTGTAGCTCTGCCTGTAGAGTTCCTATCTCTTTCAGCAGGCCGAAAGGGCAGGAACTCAGATGGAGCTGATGTCTTGTTTCTTGTTTTTAAGACAAGATAAAGGTAGTGTATGAAAAAAAAATTTTTTAAAAAGGACTGTGTTAGTCAGAAGTGATTCTGTTGGAAATGCGACTTCAGTTCTGCACCTCAGTGATGTCCCAGTTTGCTTCTTCATTGCTCTGAGTTCTTGTGGATGACCTATTCCCCTTTCCTAGCCAGACTCTCCTGGATATACCCTCCCCATGTTACCGTTCTTTGCTTCTGTTAACCTCATCTTCTGTTCTGGCTTTCATTTGCTTCATCCACGTAGCTTCACCGGGGGCTGGCTGTAGCCTGACACACTGCATTCTGGGAGTCCATTTTCTAAGGGGAGAATCAGGAAGAATAGAGACAGTAACGACCTTCTTGCTGGCCCGAGAAGTGCTGAAGAGCAAGGGGACAATTCTCTGGCTACCATTTTTGTCAGGGCCATCCCAAACGAAGCAGCACAGTTCTCATAGGCTTGAAGGGGCTGTACTAATTTGACCAGATGGCTGGGCCATGACTCACTGAGACAGGGTTGGCGATAGAGAAATGTTGTTGTTGTTGTTGTTGTTTTTTGGCCAGTACTAAAAAAAGACCCAAGGCTTATATGCATACATGCTGTACGTTCATCCAGTGCCGCCCTTCCTCACCCCACCAAGGGAATGCCAGACAGGCTGCCCCTTTCCTGCACTCCTCTCAAGCTCCTTATTTTCTGACTCTGTTTCTAGGCTACACTGGATGTTCATTTTGACCTGATTACTCCTGCCTGTGAGGGGTAGAGAGTAGGGTGGGAAGGTACATGGTGTGACTTACACCACCTCAGTCCACCACCTCCTGGGGATGGCCTGACCTGGGTGGTCATTTTTAGCCTGGTATTTCCTGGGCCTGGGCCAGGGGCTGAGGCCAGTGGAAGAAAGGGTAAGATGGCACAGGTTCCCTGGCAGATTCGGCAGTGATGAGCTTTCGCTGGGGAACAAAATGATTGCCTCATTTCTAACCTCTTTAGATTTGAAATACTGCCGGAGCCTCTAACCTTAATGATGAAAAACATCCTGAGGAGAAAAGCTACTTAAATCCCTGAAAGATTGGGCTTCTGTAATAACGTTCAAGAAAAGCAGTATCCCTGGGTACTGTGTTTCTAAAATTATAACTTCAAACAAATTGTAACTTCCATTTGCACAAATTATACAAAGTATAACTTCAGCCTCCAACCAAGTATTTTGAGCAGGTGGACCTGTTTTCATGATCAGATAGGAGTCATTTATATTTAGGAACGTTTATTTCTATGAAAACAGCATGCTCCTGCCTTAGAAAACAAAGCCAAAAGAAAACAATTCCTCCTTTCAAGTGGGTTAAACATATCTCACAATGTCATTTTTACAGGAAAACTATTCCCATGGGGCTTTCACTGCTTTGGGAGAGTCCCTGCAGCTGCTTGGAGCTGCACAAAAGGGCCCCTACTCTCTCTGAGCTCCCTTCCCCATAGGAGCCGGGGAGCCTCCAAGAGCTCAGAGAAGGTGTGTGTTGGATGTGTTAGCTTTGAACTTGCAGTGCATTGAAGTATGAACTATGAAATATACTGTCAATTTGATTTCTCTGGTTACAGGTTAAAATAGGTTTTTGTGGGCTAGCTTGGAAACTTATTTACCACCTACAATATTATTTTCTCTCAGAAAATTGCTTAAAGAGAACTTTTGAGATAGGACCCCTTCATAAGTCAGTCTTAACTCTTTTAGCAGACTCTTTCCCCACAGGTGGTACAAAAGTGACTTGTACCTCATCCCACATTATGTGCTCCTAAGTTCTGGGAGTCTGGCCCATGAACTGCAACGTTTAATTATGTTTTATTCAGTTGGTTTATTTTAAGAGATAACCGCAGGCATCTGTGAATCCCAAGAACAAGTTAGTTTTATCTTCAGCTTCAAGACCCTTCTTTGCAGAAGTCATATGTGAATAAAATGGCAAATAAGAGTACTGTGAAAACATCTGGGCTTCCAGCTGAAATCTTACATTTTCACAGCTGTGTTATCTTTCACGTTTGTCACAGCCCCTTCCAAAGCCACTGGCCGCTTGAAACCTCACAGTGTTCCCTGTGACATGGGCAGAAGTTAGGTATGAAAACATTAGGTATTATCGTATTACCTCGACACACTCTTGCTTAGGAGAAGCTAGCTAAGTGGCTATTTACAAAAAAGACCCCATGACGGGAAGGTTCTGAAATGACTGCGACTGAATATTCAGAGATGGTGCCAAATGGGACCACGAGAAAGGGAAGGTAAAGATAGGTGGTCAAAAGGAAATCCCTCTACTAAAGGATTTTGAGGCCTCCTGAGTATCTTTGTTCCTTAAAGAAAAGGATTTGCTTCCATGCGATTCAAGCCAATGACCTTCCACCTTCAGGACAGAGGTAATAATCAGTAAGCCACAGAAGCAAACCCCTTCCTTTACATTTTGCTGTAAGTTTCTCTCCTTTTCTTTCAGTTTTATCTAAGTATGAAAACCAGATTACTATTTTTGCTGACTACCTAGAAGAATTTCCAGATACAGATGAGCTGGTATGGATCTTGGGGAAACAGCATCTCCTCAAAACGGGTAAGGTTTGGTAGCATTTGTCTGTGAGAACCCAAATGAAGTGGGTGCCCGAGGTTCAGGTTCTGTCCATTTTTCCCTGTTAGGTTGGTGGAACGTTACTTTGGTCACCGTTAATGCCACTCTTAGGCGGATATATGTACCTTGTAGCCAGAGGAGTTCAAGCCTCAGACCCCTTGCTTGCATAGGTTCCTTCCAAGGCCCCGAGAGTCCCTAGCGGGGAATTCATGTGGTCATAAGTGTTGGTACAATTTGAAAAAGTCAGATATATTTTTATTCTTCTCTTTAAAGGAGAGCCCCTGAATTCTGTAAGCCTTGGGTTTCATAAACCACGCACCCACTCCTAGTATCACTAACCAGTACTTAGTCTGCAATGCCTGGGCTACATACTTCTCATGCCCCTTGTGTCCTTTTCTGTCTAGATTCAAAACGCTGCCACCTAGGGGACTTCTAATCAGCCCATGGCTGTCAGAAACTCTCACACACTAAGGAGTCTTGTAGTTGTCGATCTTCCACTGACTGTTACTGTCTCGATATATTCTGACCTCGTATAGAACTTTTAGCCACTGCAGCTAGATGGGAAAGAGACTGGGATATTTCTTCCCTACCCTTATATACTTATAGATTGGGGAAGACCTTTTCACCTAACACTGCTAACAACCCAGCACCCAGATGAAGCCTGAGCTTGGAGAGAGTCAACTCTGCTTTTTCTGTTTATCTGAGGACAGATCCTCTTTGAAGGCCCTAGCGTAGAGGAGGAGATAGGAAGGAGCTGATCACAATGCAAGAAATGCTTTGAAGAAAGACGCAAAAGCACTTGTGATGTTCTCTATCCATTTAGATTACAATGCCAGTTGCAATAGGTAGTATGGACACACTTTTACACCCTTAATGTGCTTAGCAGGGATCTCTCCTTTTTAGTTAAACATATGCACATGCACACACATGTGCGTCCCCCCACATCCCCCCCCCCCAGTTTTAGATAATGGACAGCGGGTACCGATGAAAGATCCAGCCAACTGTCATCATTCAGGCAGGGGCTGATTGCCTTGCTAGTGGGTTATCCTTGCTTTTCCTATTCTTTGTCTTTTGGCCGTGACCCCATGTTGCTCAGTGAGAGGGAGACAAGGAACCACCCAGCCAGTAGCTCTGGTCCAAACCTAGGTGAGGAGGAATGCTAAAATTACTTGGCTAAGATGAGATTGGGTTTCCTCTGCACTTCCCTAGCCCTCTTACAATAGAATTGACTGGTTATTTGAAAATGAGTTGGCTGCTGACTCAGAAATCAAAGGCAGATATCTTTAGATGGGATATGGTGATTTAATTGTAATTTCACATTTAATTACAGAAAAATCTAAGCTGTTGTCTGATATAAGTGCTCGCCTATGGTTTACATACAGAAGGAAATTTTCACCAATTGGTAGGTATATCATTTGTTGTGCTGTGCTTTCTTCCTTGTAGATAGCTTGCCTGAGGTTATCAGTGACTTCACAGAAACCTCAGAATTATCAGCTCACTGTGGCAAAGAACGGGCTTTAGGGGAATAGCTAAGTCTTAAACTATTTGGAAGTTTCATTGCCAAAGTGCCTTATCGTGTATGGTTCCTTGGCGCTAAGGTGTCACGCCAGCATACTTTTGAGTCCAACTCCAAGTGTTCAGGCACCAGATTGTATTCCTCGTTTTACTTCCTGGAGCACGAAGAAAGTCAAACTTCTAATTTGGGTAATATTTACTTAATTGTAATCCACTTCTTTGTGGAGCTACATGATCATTAAAGACAATTATTCCTTGAAAGAAAGAAAAGAATTCCTTTGTTTTCTTCCCCCTATGAAATGAAAGCACCTTGCCCCTGGAAGATGAATTATTATAGATTTCCTTGGAACTAATTATAGGCTGTTAGAGTACCAGCTGTTGTCTAGAAAAACAAGACAGGTCAATAATAGGCTCCCTTTAGAGAAAATCCGTAAAATGTTTTGTGAGTAGGGTGGCCTATTCCTGCTATCATGGCCCTGTAGGAAAAGAGTATCAGATCCAAATGATAGAAGCTGTTCTCCTAAGAGAACATCCGTCTGACTGGTTTTGATGCACGCCTGAACCTAGTAACTGGAGTGATAGCCTCTTTTCTGATAAGTGCCCCAAACCCAAGTCTACACGGACAGTGTTTGCTCTCCACAGGGAGTACCCAAGCAGGAAAACAATCCAAGAACAATCTTTAGTACCCAGTGGTTTTGAACTGTTAACTTTCTCTAGGTGAAGAGATCTTCACAAGGCTTGAGAACATTTGCAGTTCAACTCTGACAACGTTTTGGCAATAGACGATCTCTTCTTTATGTGGACTTCACTGCATCCTTCCTGTACTAATGTGGCCTATAATCCGCCATTAGCAAGAGCCAAAGGGCTCCCCCTTCCAGTTGGCGAGTTGGCTCAGTCCTCCCCGTCTTACTGTAGCAACTCTCCTTCAGTCCCCATGACCAAAGGAAAAGGGTGGTCCCCTATGGCCGTCTTATGAGGCTGATGACCCTCTTTAAAGTCAGTCTGGTGAGATGGTGCTCATAGCATGGTTTTTCACTTCCATGTTGGGGGGATGGAAAATAATGAAAGCAGAATGTCTCCTCTGCCATCCAAGTTACCTGATTTCACTGGTACCTCAAAAAAGGATATTGAGCTCAGGCTGGCCACATATGTGGGGTTTTCGTTACATCAGGTATTCTTAAAGTGGAAGCCATTGTCTTACTTCATTTATTAACTGGTTTTAGGCCTTTTAGAGATGTGGCCCATTTCTCATGTATTAGTAGCGTTTTTAATGATGGCCACGTGCTTAACACCAGATATTTACACCATCCTGAGTGGGTTGTATAACCTTTCACAGATATTTTCTCCTTCAGTGTTTACGATATCCCCCGACGGTAGGCAGGGTATATGTGCTGTTGTTCCCAATCCACAGTTGAGACTTGGATCAGGCACCTAGAGACAGTCCTTCTGATGCCTAATCTAGGACTCTTTCCTCTATTTTATATTGTCCTTCTTGCTGTTCAGATCTTCCTAATGTATATTTAGCACAGTCAAGAGCCTTCCAGATCTCTTTGACCACGCCGATGATTCCCCTTGGTAGCACTGATTCCTTAACTAAGGTTAAGACTGGCCTCCCTGAGAAGTGAGCCGAGCAAAGCCAGGTTTGGTCAGGCAGATAATGATACGGCGTGGGTTAGTATTGGTAGTCATACCTGGCGGTCATCGACCACAACTGCGTGCACACCGAGCAAGAAGTCTCCAAGCAGAAAGCGTAAGGGGCAGGGTTTGTTCATTTGTTGGTTTTGTCTTTGGCCATAGAAACTGTTTCGGTTAACTCTGCGTCACCTTTGCAAGTCCCACCCTCTAACAAACCCTGTTGGCTGTCTGGCTGTCTCTCTCGCCTCTCTTTTCAGAGTCCGTGTGTCTGTCTGTCTGTCTTAGATGATTCCCACGTACGCTGATGTTTTGGGAGAGGGCAATTTAGGGAACTCACAGTCATTCCCGTCCATTTTGCCAACAGGGGGAACGGGCCCTTCATCAGATGCTGGCTGGGGATGTATGCTACGCTGCGGCCAAATGATGCTGGCTCAGGCGCTGATCTGCAGACATTTGGGAAGGGGTGAGTTAAATGGGTCCTCCCTCAGAGGCCTCTGCATTAGCACTGCCTGCTGGTGGCTTAGCATTGGGGCCGAGTGTCAGGAACACTCGGTAATAGAGCTGAAGGCCCTACAGTGCTCTCTGCAGGCCCCAGTGGCGGTGGGGGGGCGGGGGGTCCGACGAGTCACCAAAGCCTCCCACAAGAAGGAAACAGCCGGCATTTCCTTGTGACTCACCCGGCCCCAGAGTTATTTTCCTGGGACAGAGTTGAACAGGGAGGGAGGTGTGTCATTTAGAGTTTCCATCTTCACTATTGTTTGAGTGAGTCCTTAAACAGGTCAGATAACAAAGAGAGCAGGAAGAAGGGTGTGGCGGGTGGTCTGTTTCTTGACCTCATTTAAAATGTCTGCCTGGTGAAGGATGGAAGTGACCTAAAGGAAGTGCTTGATGAGGGAGTGGGTGCTATTTTGGTTTGGGTTCGCTGAGTATGTCCATTGGGCGACGAAAGAATCCTTAAATTAGATTTCTCAGGAGGCCGCTTCATTAAGAACCTTCCGGTCATCTTTGTTGAAGCCCTTGAGTCTTGCTTTCTTGAGCCATGTGCGTGCTTCTCTGTGGGCATCTGGAGGATGACCTTGGCTGGGTGCCCGTGCAGGCACTTGGGTGAAAGGCGGGTTTCACCTGGGGATGAGGGAGGAAAAGGACCCCTTGGATGAGAAGGTACCTGCTGAGCTCATTGGCTGTTGCTCCCTGAGATTCCTTCAACCCCCCCTCCCCCCGCTGCCCCTGGCTGCCACCACCCCGCTCGTGCAGCCTCACGCATCCTGCTGCAGTTGCCAGAGCAGATGGGAAAGATCCTGGGAGATTTTAGGGCTTTGAGGCCTTCTCTTCAGGGTTTAGAATAACCTGAACCTGCTTCTCCTGGGGAGTATCATAATTCCAGTTTTACAGATGAAGAAATTGAGGCTCAAGAAGTAAGGTGACTTGCCCAGGGTCAAACAGCCAAGAGAAGGCATGGATTGGAGAAGAGAAGAAGGCAGGTCTCCTGACTCCTTGTGCAGTGATGTCTCCACTGTGAGCATCTGGCTCAGAGCAGATCCATTCTCTTTAACTTCCCATGTATAAAACACAGCAAGATGATTCTCCTGGAAGTGACTTTTGTGGGAAGCAAGTGAGGAAGACATAAAACCCCACAGTCAGCCGTACGAGTTGTTTTAACAGAAAAGCAAACAGCAGGGAGAATTTGGAAATCAATCTTGCAGCTGAGATAAATTCAAAGATGGAATTTTGTAAAAGACGTGTTTTGGAGCGCTTCCTATTCACTTACTTCATAGTTAAGGTGGAGTGCTCACTTATCACTGTCATCAGTCAATATTTAGTGGTACTTAGCAGCCAGCTAATCAGGATTTCCCCAGACTTGGACAATTTGGTAACAAATGATGAAAAAAATAGTTGGATGCGGTTCACCTTCTGAAGACTGTGCTGGCTACAAAGTTTAAAACTTTGGTTTCAGAACTATTAGAAGCAAAGAGATCAGAAGACTCTGGAGATAATGGCCTTTGACTTCAAGAATACTTCAGTCGTGAAGTTAAACTCTGTCTAAAATCTCAGGAAAGAAATTTGTGTCTCGGAAACCAACTAAGCCCCAGAGAGCTGTCCCGTGAGACAGAGTTCCTAGAGCTGAGGGAATGGGAGAAGCACATCATCTACAGTGGAGATTATGGAGAATTTTTACAGTTGTCCCGAGTCCTGGGATAAATAGGCTCTGTGGCATTTGGGGGGGAGGGGGCATGCCTAAGGCACAGAAGGGATTCCTCTAGATGTAATTATTTGGGTTTTGGTCACAAAGAAACCTTGAATACTTGATAGCAAAGGCATTTGTTTTTCCAAAGGTCAGTGTGGACTTTTTCAAAGTTGTGTAAAAATGGCAGCTTGCCAATTTTTTTGAGCTTCCTTAGTTGTGAATTGTGTCTATCCCCTGCACACTGTTGAGTGTCCAAATAGCACTTCCCCCATGAGACTCTTTCGGCAATGCTGCCAAAATATACAGACCAAAGCCGTTGCCGTTAGTGTGGAGATGAGACAGTATGGCGTCAGGGTGTTATAAGGATACACTTCCGGGTTTTGTGGTGACCTCCTGCTCACAGAGTAGCTGACCAGAAAAGCCTTTTCTGATGTCGTTTTCATGTAATATTTATCTAGCTTCAGCCCTTGGGCTAAGTCAACTCCTTGGTCAACTTGTTGTTTTGCTTTTACTTTACACCCACTGAGACTTTGAAAGTAATGTCTCCAGATGTCTTTGTCATCAAAATTGAAGTTTACTTAGGAATGTTCTAACCCAACGGCTCCTGCCTTCTAGCTGCAACTCCTTTGTTTTCCTTCTAACCTCGTAGTTACGGTAAGAGTGCAGAGAGGTAATAAGCGGTTATAAAAATGACTTTAACTCATTTCTTTTCCTAAAAAGACTGGAACTGGGAGAAACAAAAAGAACAACCCAAAGAATACCAACGGATCCTCCAGTGCTTCTTAGATAGAAAGGACTGTTGCTACTCTATCCATCAAATGGGTAAGGTCACATCGGTGGTTTTAAGGCAATGTCTGTACCCGCTGCTCTCATCCCCTGCCTTATATGTGGCTCTGTGAATTGTCCGTCTGCTTAATTATTTATGCAAAAAACTAGGAGCTTGTGGCGTGCTGGAAGAACTTTTGCTAACGTCTTTTTTTTCCCCACATAAAAACAGCACAAATGGGTATAGGAGAAGGGAAATCAATTGGCGAATGGTTTGGACCAAATACAGTTGCACAGGTGTTAAAGTAAGTAAAAGAGTCTGGCGTCCGCCTTACTGTTCCGTCTCCTATGCTCCCTTTTCTGCTAACCCTGTGTCCCATCAGTCTAGCTCTTCTTGCCATCCCACCGAGCCGCCAAACATCTGTGCCATTTTGCTCAGACAGTTCTTTGAGATGGGTGCGTGCGGACATCTGTTCTGGTAGATCAGAGTTGTATCCATTGGTACCGGTAGATGGGGAGGCACCTCAGGACTCCTTCAGTGTCTCTTCCCTCTCTGGGTTGGTGCTCACCTTCCAGAGAACCATCAGCCTGATGGTCACTTTGAAGCCAAAGGGCTAATACTAAGTGGCGGTGGAGGCTGAGGCAGCCTACGCAGGACCCAGACTCCCACCTTGTAGAGTATAAAAGGCCTCATTCATTCATTCCTTCAATATTTACTGAGTGGCTCTACCATGCTAAGTGCTGGGTATATGGAAATAAACTCAACACGGTCCTTGCCTCGGGGAGCTCGCCACCTATGGGAGGAGACCAACCCCTAGGGAGTCTTGGGATCAGTTTGTCATCTCTTAGCAGACTCCGGGTACCCCAGCGTGGTACTTTTGCCGTTGTTCTGTTAAATCACAGAACTCACCTCCCACAGCAAGGGGCAAGGTGGAGAATCTAAGACCAACATTTTAGAAGTGAACGGGGTGAGTGGCCTCAGCACCTACACCTGCAGGCCCCCTCGCCTGTTGTCCCTCTCCTTCCCGACGCCTGCCACTGAGTGCAAACTCCGGGAGGGCCGAGATTGTATTTGTTTTGTTCACTACTGTAACGCTAGCACATAAAAGTGCCTGGCACCCACAGGTGCTCAACGGATACTTGAAGGATGAATGAAGATGGCATCCAGAATCTGGGGCCGGATTTAGGCCATCAGAAGGTTGGAACCATCTGGACTCCTTGGGGTGTAGCTTGCTTCTTCAATTCCTGGGCTCTCCGGAGGATGATGGTGGGACCTGCTCCATGACAAGTACCGAGGGGGCACTGTTTCAGTTATTAGCCAGTCTTCTCTGAACCAGAATGCTCTGGAAATGTGCTCATGAGGGGAGTAGGCTGGGTTTCCTGGGGACCCAAGTGAAATCGGTGTCTTGGCCTTACTCCTAGCTAATGGTTCAACCCCTCTGAGAGCACTTTCTTGCCTTAGTCCATAGTTCCTTTGGAGGGCACAGTTGACTCTGCTGAGTGAAGATCTGGTGGTATTTCGGGAACTGGTATAGGAAGCCAGGGTAGAACGCATAGAAGATGAATCAGAAGGGCCATGCCGGGCACCAGACCCAGCCTGAAATGGTTGGTTTTTTATGTGACATCCCTCAGAGTTTGCTTCTGTCTTCTAAATTTTGAAGTTCTTAACAACAGACAAATGGAAACATACATTTTTTTAAAGATTTTTTTATTTATTCATTTGAGACAGAGAGATATATATAGAGAGAGCATGAGCAGGGGAGAGGCAGAGGGAGAGGGAGAAGCAGGCTCCCAGCCAAGCCATGAGCCAGACGTAGGGCTCCATCCCAGGACCCCGGGATCACGACCTGAGCCGAAGGCAGATGCTTAACCATCTGAGCCACCCAGGTGCCCCGGAAACATACATTTTTAAAAGAATTTAAGTGGGTCGGGCACCTGGGTGGCTCAACTGGTTAAGCAGCTGCCTTTGGCTCAGGTCATGATCCTGGAGTCCCGGGATCAAATCCCGCATCTGGCTCCCTGCTCAGCAGGGAGTCCGCTTCTCCCTCTGACCCTCCCCCACCTCATGCTCTCTCTCTCTTTTTCTCTCTCTTTCTCTCTCAAATAAATAAATAAATAAATAAATCTTTAAAAATAAAAGAATTTAAGCGGGTCTTGATTCATTATTATTGTTACCATTAACAACAGAGTATTAGTATAGCAAGGAAAGGTAATATAGCAAAAGGAATGAAATTAAAGTTTAATGGTAATTAACCTCTTCCTGGGAGTTACTTTGGTTAGGAAAAGAATAAGTTTTTTTTCTTTCTTTCTTTGTGAGAGCGTGCACAAGCAGAGGGAGCTGCAGGCGGAGGGAGAAGCAGCCCCCCCACCCCCCCAGCAAGGAGCTGGACATGGGACTCAGTCCCAGGACCCTGGGAGCATGACCTGAGCCAAAGGCAGACACTTAACCAACTGAGCCACCCAGGCGCCCCTGTTTTGTTTTTTTTTTTCTTTTGTCCAGTGAGACTGGGCTTTACCCAAGAATCCTAGAAGTACTCAGGTTAAACATGCCCTCTTTCAGATGAGCGACAGGGACACATAAGGGAGATATGGTCATGCTGCTTTACTCAGACCCCGGATGATCCCTCTGTGAAAGGCGTTTTCTTTCTAACCCCTTCCGAAGTCACACAATTCATCATGCTCTCTGTCTTCAGCTGTTGACCAGCGAGGCCCCACACCAAGGCCATCTTTAGCCCAAGTTTCTTGAACAGTGTTTGCACTGCACATGGGGAGGGGTGTAAGAGATCTCTCTCTCTCTCTCTCTGCATTTTCCTAGGCCTTATTCTCCATATTATCTATGCTCCCAAACGTGTGTGTGTGTATATACATTGTGTATATACATATAAATATAAATGTTTTTTTATATTTTATATATATATATATATATATATATATATATATATATATTTATGACAGTTTCCTTTTTTGGGAAAAAAAACCCCAGTAAGTCAGAATGTCTTTTATTTGAGAAAAGAAAACAAAATCTCTTGGGAGCAGAAACGTTGGTACCTTTTCTTTCACCCAGCAGGGGTGACTTCATCTTGTGAGGTAGATTTTTCCATTTTGTAAAGCAGGGCTTTTTTTTTTTCAGGGTTTGAAAACAGTGACTCTGTGGCATTCTCAAGGGTCCTGGACATGGAATGTTCCAGAGCTCTCGGTCAAGGGGGCCAGAGCTTGACCCGAACCCTAACTTCTCTGTGGCTCAGTGTTCGGTGACTTTAGGGATGGGGGCATAGATTGTACTGCTCCCCGCTGATGTTGCCTTCTTCCCCAATTTTGACCTCATTGTGCATTGCTTTGCAGAAAACTTGCTTTATTTGACGAATGGAATTCCTTGGCTGTTTATGTTTCAATGGATAACACAGTGGTCATTGAAGATATCAGTGAGTCCCTCGCCTGTTTACCTTCCTGGTTGGTGGGTGGCTGAGGTCCTTCCTCAACATTCAGAAGGTGTGTGTGTATGTGTGTGTGAGAGAGAACGACAGACAGACAGACACTGACCCTGGCCTGCTGCACCAAAGTAGGGAAACTTCGGGGAGCACAGGACTCCCTGTGCCTTTTCTTCTCTTCCCTTTCAGCTTTCTGAAAGGAAGAAAACAATGAGAGGGTCCTCTCTCTCTGGAAGGGCCCAGACCCTTTCCCTGCAGGATACTCAGAGTGAGGATAATCAGTTAAATCACCTACAGGTCTTCTGCCGAGGCCCCCATTTGCCCAACCATGTGCTCTCCCTGATGGGGTTAGAGAGACCAAAAGATACAGCCCCTGTCTCAGAGGCCCTTGCAGACTAGTTGAGAAATAAGATTTTCTCAATGGGCCCCTCAGATCTGGCAGGAGGTGAGTTCTCAGGTGCCAGAAGGAAGAGAAGTAAGGGCTGGAGGAGTGGCCTGGGCTTCCTGTGGGAGGCGGGGCAAGCTGGCCCCTGGTGGTAGTGGTGGTGGTGGGGCTTCTAGGCAGGAGATGAGGTGGCCCTCAGTTTTGCCCTGGGCATATCTCGGATGACATACCCCTTGACCCAACTCTCTTGTCTTCCCTTTCCAGAAAAAATGTGCTGTGTCCTTCCTTTGAGGGCGGACACAGTGGGTGAGAGCCCCGCCGACACTCTGAATGCTTCGAACCAGAGTAAGGGCACCCCTGCGGGCCGCCCAACCTGGAAACCCCTGCTGCTCATTGTGCCCCTTCGCCTGGGCATAAACCAAATCAACCCTGTCTATGTTGATGCATTCAAAGTAAGTCACTCCTTTTCCCGGGCCCATTGCCGCCTGCCCATCACACCGCCATGTGAGCACGGAGATCCGTGAGCAGCAGTCCACAAGTGAGTTGAGAATCTTGCATTCTCTTTCCCTCTAGGAGTGTTTTAAGATGCCACAGTCTTTAGGGGCATTAGGAGGAAAACCAAATAACGCCTATTATTTCATAGGATTCTTAGGTAAGAAAAGAGGACTCGCAAGTAAGTCGTCACGGGCTAGGGGAGGGCGGGCAGAAGGTTTGCACGGGAGCCCAGACAATTCCGGTTAGGGGGCCCTCATCTCGCCCAGAGGTGCCATGGCCTCTGGTCAGCTCATCCTGTCTCTGGCCTGATCTGTGGAGAGTAACACTTCTTGGTGCCCAATGGAGAGCACATCCCCCTTCAGTGCCTCCACCGCCTTGCCTCTTGAAAAGATGGTTCCACGGCTGCTTGCCCACTGGACCACCCCAAGGGCATGGCATCTTTTTAGCATCTCTCTCTCCTTTCTGTGGGGGCCCAGGGTGGCAGGGTTTCACTCCCCTGGCATTGTGGATCCCCCTCTCCTTGGGGCTTGGGCATTCGGGCTAGGACCCATCCCCTGGCTTCCCAGGCCCACGCAGCTGGGCCTGCTGCCTCATCGTTCAGAGCCGTGACCAGGTAGAATTGAGAGGAGGCAAAGACAGAGCTGTCCTTTTTCTGGTAACAGGGGCTAAGCCTGAAAACCACTAACGTTCCTAATGCGGACCCTTGCCTCGGTTGATGCCTCTGGAACCCTAGCCACCGTATAGGCTAGCTGTGATCTGAGTCATTTAAGGCCCTTGGCACACCAGGCGAGCTAGCCCAGTGCTTCTCAAACTCTCATGTGCACACAGATCAGCCTGAGAGCCCATTAAAATGCAGGTTCAGTAGGTCCGGGGTGAGATTCTGCACTTCTAACTAGGCGGGCCTGATGCTGCTCGTGTAAACACCACACATTGCGTACCAAGGGCCCAGACACCTGGTTGGTGCTGAAGAGCACAGGGAAGGGAGTGGTGTGGCCTGAAACTTGGCCTTGAGGAATATGAGCTTGGATTACAAGGGAGAGCCTTGGATGGGCAAGGGGAGCCAGACCGGGCATGGGGAGTGGCATGAGGGATGTGCAGAGGAGAGGGTGAAGTGAGCTCGCACCCCCCGCCGTCCCACTCCGTGGAGATTCAGAGAGCTGAGGTGGCTTGGGAAACAGACATTCCTGGCCCTGTCCGTGGTCTCCCACATGCCAGCTAGCTGTGTGATAGCAGGAAAAGAATATCCACTCTTTTTGTCTCAGTTTCTTCTTGTGGAAAATAGGGCCAGGGCCCCTGGCCAGCTCAGTCAGGGGTAGAGCACGCGACTCTTGCTCTCGGGGTCATGAGTTCAAGCCCCACGTTGGGCATAGAGTTTACTTTAAAAAACAAAAAAGAAAATAGGGCTCACCCCTGCCTCGCCGTGTTGTCACCTCACAGTAGAGCACTCAGCCAAGAGCTGGGCACGTAGTGCGCACCCAGTGAAAGGTGGCCCCACCCTTCCGGACCCCCAGCACCTGTCTTTGCTTTGCTCCTCACTCTTCTCTTTGAGGTGGGGTTTCTAGGTGGCCTGAGCTCTCGCTATTGCTGCCATCTACTGGTCAAGCCTGAGAACCACAGCTTGATGGAACATTTGCAAACCAAGGAGGCATTTATTTTTCTCAGTACAAAATCCAGTCTTTGGAGTCCTATAAACGTAGATGCCTTCCGCTTCTAAGCTTTTGGGTTCCTGTCAAAGAAAAGGTCGCAAAAATCAATTTTCTCTTTTTCTGTGCTCGAGGCCAAGGCCGAAACAGATTGGAAAATAATTTTGGAGGGACCGCAAGGAACAATGTATGGGATTCCCCAGGGGGTCCTGGCCTCTCTTACCCCAAATTACCCAGAAAGAGTTTGCCAAGCCAGCATAGCCCCTCTGTGCCGTGAGGCCAGTGGGTCAGGGTGACTTTTGCGGAGGTTGACTACTCATTAAAGGGGTGTGGGCAATCCTCAGCTCCCCAGAGAGAGGTCTGCACAGTTCCCGTTTGCCATTGCCTTTTATAAATCCTTTGCTTCACCTTTATTTGAGGCCCCAAAGTCCTCCTGAATCCCCTTTTCTGACTTACCCCCTTACTGCATTATGTTGGGGGTTCCAGACTGGTCGAATGTCTGAAGGGAGGGAACAGATGAGAACTGCCATTTGCTGAACAGCTGTCTTGTGTCAGGGACCCTGCAAAGTCCCAACCCCAGATAGATAGATAGGTAGAGAACATATATACACATACAGGTACAGATAGATAGTCCTATATAGAGATATAGATACAGACAGCACGATACCCCTGTGAGTTAAAGCTTACCATAGTGCAACTAAGAGTTAGAGGGTTGTTGCCTCAAGGTCACCCAGCTAGAAAGTAGCCAAGCCAGCATTCAATTCCAATTTGGCCAGCTCTGCCTACCATGCCACATTGCTTCCCAAGGGCCCTCTTTCCCGGTGGGAAGCTGGGAAAAGCTCTCGATGTGTGACACTATGTCTAAGATGAGAGTCTGGCTGTCTGGTTTTGCCTGCTTAGACAGGAGATGCTTGTTCCCTGCCCTTGGGTGAAGGTTGCCATTGGAGAGCCATTGCGTGAGCCCTGTGTCTGCAGGTGGTTGACCAGACAGCCTCTTGTGCTCAGGCCTAATTAGAGACCTTGGTTTGGTCCCCACATCCCTTCTAGGACCTTTTAGGGATTCTACTGTATCTCTCAGAAACAACGCAGCCTGCAAAGCTCCACTACACACACACACACACACACACACACACACACACACACACACGGAAAGGGCCAGAATCACAGAGGATGCTCTTATTATCCAATTATTCTCAGCACCTTAACTTGAAACACTCTGGCAGAATGCTCTGTCCTAACCCCGCTCTGGATCTCTATTTTCTTGTGCACAACTTCCTTTTCTTCTTACTTTTCCATGGTCATAAGTAGGCTTCCTTCTGAACATCCTGGTTGTTGCTTTTCTTTATGACTTGAAGCTTCTGGGGTATAACTGATCTCACCCAGCTGTGGTCCAGGGGGAATATATATGTCTGTGATAGAGACAAGTTAAGCTATTCATCAAGCATCAGAAACGTTCTCTGCTGACAGAAGCACTTAGATGTGGCCCAGCACAATCCTGGATACCATTCCAGGGAGAGTCTTGGGGGGCATCTCTCCCTACCCCATCCTCCTGCCTTGGGTAGATCTCTCTTTGGTTGCCCAATCCAGTCTACAACACAGAGGCCCAGCTGGTCCTGAGGCCCAGATGGTGAGGTTGGGGTGCTACTTTCGCCAACTCAGCATGCCACTGGTGAGCATTGGAGGGCCTCTCAGCCCTTTGAATATCAAAGTACAAGTTTTATTATCTCAGACCCCTCCCAGGTCATTATTGGGCTGTGCTTGTTCACCTTAATGAAGCATGGCTTTTCTCTCCTTTGTGCAGGCCCATCATCTCAAAGTGCATTTCCTCAGTGAGGTGTATCTGTACTGGTATCAAAGTGACTAGGGCAACGCTTTCCACTGGGAATTGCTAACTTGCCAGCTAATCGAGACCAGAAGTCAGAGTCCATCCATAGCAGAGTCAGCATTCCCATTTCTTTGGGAAGGCCAAGGCCTCTTTTTTCTTACCAGATGTGCTCTCTGACCACAGGTCTGAGAACCAATGGCTTGGAGCGAGATGCTTCCCAATGTGGAAAGAGGAAGAAAGCTCCCTAATGGCACCCGGGCTCACGCCCTGGTGATTGTACCTACCACCTCTTTGCTAACTGCTGCTCACAGAGCCTGCCATGTCATCTGTGGTCTCTCATTCGCACATTTTCTCAAACCCTTCCCTCTCCATTTTTGGTCTCGGGCTTTGAGGAGATGTAAATGCTAGGGCGAGTCTTCTCGTTGAATGATTGGATTTGGCTTCCTTCAAGCATGATCACCCAAGTTTAGGCTTTCTGTCATCTCATTCCCATTGTCACCAAAGGGAGGGGTTAAGAAAACCAGAGCGCCTCCTCCCAAGGGACAGCTGTGGGGCCAGGGCCAGTGGTTCTTTCTAGATTAAGCATGTCTCATCCCAAACAGGCAATGAGCTCATTTTCTTGGACCCTCACACAACCCAGACTTTTGTTGACACCGAAGAGAATGGAACAGTTGACGACCAGACTTTCCATTGCCTGCAGTCCCCGCAGCGAATGAACATCTTGAACTTGGATCCTTCCGTAGCGCTGGTGGGTACCTGAAGGTTGGGTGGGCCAAGAGATACGACGCCACGCTGTTACAGATTGGTTCCCTGGGAGTTCTCCGGGTTGCTAGGTAGGACAGCGAGAGTATGTTCACTCACTAGGCCCCATCCCCCGAGAGGTACCATAGTATAGTGGGGAAGGGATGGACCCTGAAGGCAAACTACTAGAATTGGAATCCAGGCCCTGTCCCTTACTAGCTATGGACTTATGGGGAGTCCTTGAACTTTTCTGAGCCTCAGCCTATTCCTCCCTAAAATGAGCAAAACAATACTTCCTTCAGGGTTGTGGGAGGCATACCGTGCATAAGGCACTCAGCACAGTGCCGGGCACATTGTAAGCATTCTGTAAATGTCGGTTATTATTAGTGTTACAGTCTTTCCCCTTTTACTTCTTGCCCCCTAATTATTGCCACCCAGGCACAGGGAATAAGGCGGGACATAGTTAGGGAAGGATCCGGGGGCAAGATCTGGGTGGATAGCACTCATTTCCCTGGGCCCGCAATCCAGGAAGATGCAGGGTTTTCCCCCTGGAGATATGACGACCGTCTACACACGCTGAAGGGACAGCTGCCCGTGAAGTTACCGGTGGTTCTGAGGCCTGTCTGCATCCTCTCTTCCAGTTTAACCCAATTGTCAGAGCACCGGAGACTGAGAGTGGACAAGAGTCCTCCTCTCGTTTTGGACCATTCTTTCACTACTGTAGGATGGCTCTGAGGATGGGGAAGGAGGTGGATTGTTCTCTTTATTCTAACAGATCATTGCCTTCAGGTCAAAGCCATCTTATTATGCACTGCCTCTAGCTAAAAGTACTATTTGGCTTTTGTTGGTTGGTTTATCGACTGTTCTTTATGGATGTGTCTATTTGCACACTGAGTGTAATGGAATTAACCCCATGCTTTGGAGATTGGTCTTCAAGTTACTATATCTCACAGTATGAGAGGAGGGTGACAGGGAGGGTCAGGGAGGGAAAGGAAGGGAGGGGGCGAGAATGAGAGAAAGAGGGAGAGGGAGAGATGGAATGAGTGAGTAAATGTGTGTGTCCAGGTAAGGCAATGACCTGGGAGAGGGAGCAATGCAGCCAATGTGTTTCGCTATTGTCAGAAGACGCATCTAAAGAGAGCGACCCCCATCCCAGCTCTGGGCCAGCAGCGCCATCTTGTAGTATGAAGGTCCTGATTCGGTGCCCCTAACCAGTTCTAAGTTATGTTCTCTTGCTTTTCCCCCCCAAGGGATTTTTCTGCAAAGAAGAAAAGGACTTTGATAGCTGGTGTAGCCTCGTGCAGAAGGTAAAGATGTGTATTTTTCTTAGTCTTAAAAGCAGAAGTTATTCAATAGGATCCCTTTTCAAGACTGCTTCACATAGTGACATGAGTCTAGCCTGATAGGATTGTATTGCAAGGGAAAAACTAAGATGTGGGGAATTATGCATAACTCTGGGGGGAACCAGAGCAAAACCTTTGCTTGAAATATGCTTAGTATGTCAAGTGGGTGATATTTTTAGCTATGTAATGTCTCATCTGATTATGCCTACAAGTCACATGAAATATTCAATGAATATTCCACCATTTTCACTTAAAAATGCTAATTTCACATAGTTCAGCCTAAAGTCTTCCTCATTCTGTTCATAGCGCTGAGATGGTTGAAGGAACCAAACTGCTTTTCTATTTGTTTTGTGGTCCGTTTACAGTTTCATATAGTCCATGATGTAGTTTAGGGGGCTGTCTTTCTCTTAGCTGTCTCATTTCTTTTTTTTTTTTTTTTTAAGATTTTATTTATTTGACAGAGAGAAACACAGTGAGAGAGGGAACACAAGCAGGGGGAGTGGGAGAGGGAGAAGCAGGCTTCCTGCTGAGCAGGGAGCCCGATGCGGGGCTCGATCCCAGGACCCTGAGATCATGACCTGAGCCGAAGGCAGACGCTTAATGACTGAGCCACCCAGGCGCCCCTTAGCTGTCTCATTTCTATAAAATGTAGGCACGCTGCCATTAAAGGAAACACAATTTGCAGGAACGTGTGTAAACACCCAAGCCAGATATTCTCGCTTCTCGGTATTTTGTGTAAAAGGATATTTACTGTTTTGCTGGCTCACCAGTCTTGGCATCTGCCCCCCTCATCCTCGCTTCTAACACATGCCAAGCATGTGGGAGACATTGATAAATGCTTATGAAAGAAGGGCGATCACAGGGAGTAGTTGAAAAGCGCCCTGGATGGGGTGGCAGGAGACTTGCTGTTCTCCTATCTGCAACAAAAGGAAAAAAAAAAGAAAAAAAGGTTGGGGAGATGGGAGCCCAGAGCCTCTTGCAAGTGTAAGGAGGGCAGATTTTGTCTTCACAAGTGCACAGATAATTGACACTAATGTCCCTAGCTGACTCTGCAACCCCAGTTAATCATTGGCTGGGACAAAATGGAGAATTCTTTTCTAAAGGCAATACTTACCCTGTCAGAATGCAGCGAAACTCTATTCACACGCCCTGGAAAGTCTGAATGAAAGTTCTCTGGTAAGACTGTGCCATCTAAATTAGGACATACACCACAAGTGTTGGACTAAAATCAAAACCCCGCCAACACTATGTCCCAGGATCCTCTGGGGGCGGATTTCACGTAATTAACACGCATTTCCTTGGAGCCAACAGATCAGGAACAGCTCGGTGCTGAACTGAGTTAGGCGCAGGCAGCTGGCCTTCCGTCAGCTACCCCCTCCAGTGTCCTTCACAGACTGGCGCAAGAATTGAAGCGGGCTGGGTCTTCAGATGGATCAAGTAGAGGATGGGCACAGTGGCCAGGGCTTTGTTCTCGCCTTTCCACAACCAGGTCACTCTTGCAGGGCTTGGGATCACAGATGGACAGCCGGACTGAAATGTGTAGTCAGTCTGAAATGTTTACAGCCGTTTCTGTGTGTCCTCAGGAAATCCTAAAGGAAAACTTAAGGATGTTTGAATTAGTTCAGAAACATCCATCGCACTGGCCTCCCTTCGTTCCTCCAGCCAAGCCGGAAGTGACAACCACCGGGGCAGGTAAGCCATTGTTCCGGGGCTCTTGGGTAGCAGTGTTTCACAAGACCGAAGCGACTGTGGCTCACGCTTTCCATGGAAGGTACAGTTTCTCCTCAGCTGGCCTGAGCAAGGAGTAGTGTCCCCGATGATTTTAATCTTCCAGTGAACTGATCTGCACCAATTTCAAAGCCTGATAGTTGAAGAAAATGAGCTCGATGCAAAAGGGCCATGCAAAATCAAAAATGACGAGAACGTGTATTCATGGTCTGGCCCCAAGTCCAAATCAGGGGCCAGGGGTGATTCAGAAGGTACCTCAAAGACCTCATCCTCATCCCTGGGAATAAGAGTGTCTAACGAGCTCAATTATTTTTGCTTCTTTCGAAAGAATCTCTAGTACTTGTCCAGTACTAGAGATTCCAGAGCCTCATCCTCATCCCTGGGAATAAGAGTGTCTAACGAGCTCAATTATTTTTGCTTCTTTCGAAAGAATCTCTAGTACTTGTCCACGGTCCCACCTGCGAGTCTCCTCCACAGAAGCTTTTCTGTAGCAAAACCATTAAAAAATGAGTAGGCTTAACTACTGAGTAACTGTACTGACCACTTCAACCCGAGTGTCAAACTTTCTTCTTTCTCATTTCCATATTCCGATAGAATTCATTGACTCCACTGAACAACTAGAGGAGTTTGACCTGGAGGAGGATTTCGAGATCCTGAGCGTCTAGGGTAGTGGAAACGCGATTTGGAGGTCTGTCTTCGATCTAGCACCGGAAGAACACGAACCCGTTACATGAGACTTTTCTAGTCCACAAGTGCCTGATATGCCAACAGCATACAAACTTGATAGCAATCATGACTGAGCCAATTACCATTTCTCAGAAAACGAACGATAACAACACTGCCCCCAGAACGAACTAGAACAATCATGGAACGTAGGAGCAGAAAGATTAGGAGCCGTCCCTTGCTTCCCAGCTTGTCTTACCTGGCCACAGCGAGTCTTCAGCTACTGAAACAAGGAGATGGATGTCTAACAGAGAGACAGCAACTCCCACCTTGCTTCAAGCACCAGCAGAGGAGAGATGGTTACCCTGTGCTTCTTCCCCCTTTCAGGAGTGACCTCTTTTGGGCTAAATACTAAGAAGCAATCTGTTCTCTTGCTCTAATAATAAAGTGATTGCATCAGGGAGAAAAAGGTCTTATTAAGTTATTTGGATATGTATTTTAAATGGTTATAATGCAGATCAAAAATCTGCCCGAGAAATTACAGCAAATGCGCACTGGTTGTTCTCATTCCTATCTGAGGGAACCTTGCTGTCCGATGGGTCACTGTCACCATCCTTACTGATCTTTTTGTCAGATGTCACCCTGCCCTTCAATCAAGTCATGATCACTTTATTTTTATTTGTTTATTTATTTAAAAACTCTTTTTTAAATAGATTTTATTTATTTGAGAGAGAGAGAGAGAGAGAGCACGAGTCGGGGGGAGGGGCAGAGGGAGAGGGAGAAGCAGACTCCCCGTGGAGCAGGGAGCCCGATGTGGGGCTCGATCCCAGGACCCCGGAATCATGACCTGAGCTGAAGGCAGACGCCTAACCGACTGAGCCACCCGGGCGCCCCAAGTCATGATCACTTTAAATCAGCGGTGGGCAAATTTTCCTGCCAAGGGCCAAATAGTAAACACTTTCGGTTTTGCGGGCCATGCGGCCTGCGTCACAGCCCCTCAGCTCTGCGGTCAAAGTGCAAAAGCAGCCAACACCAGCGGGCACACAAACGAGCCTGGCTGTAAGCCAATAAAGTTTTATTTACAAAAACAGGTGGCGAGCTGGATTTGGCTTGCAGACTGTAAGTTTGCCAATCACTGACTTAAAATTGTTGGTTTGGGGGAAAATAAAAAATGGTGTTTGACTTCGACTCCATTTTGGTTGACAGCCACAATTAGAAAAAATTATTCACGTGGTGACATTTAATCCGTGCAGCAAATGCAATTCCAAACCGTTTCGGGATGAGCAACATAGCAAATCTTAAAGCACATTTTCATCAAATTGGCTTTACTAAACCCTCTCTTGTGTGGCTGCACCTCAAGCCTAAGTGGCGTCTTCCCGTGTTCCTTTCCTTCCCTCTTAACTTGGGTGCATTTCACCCCCTTCCTCCACCAAGGCCTGAGGAAGGCCAGCAACCACTAGCTTGAAAGCCAGCACAGAGCAAAGTTGGTTTTGTTTTGTTTGTATATGTAGGAATATTAGAACACTTATTTCCTTAAATTCCATTTTTCTTCTTTTTTTTTTTCCAGTAGGTAATATATTCCAGTGGTTCAGAAATCAAAAGGTGCAAAATGGTATGCAATGAAAATCTCTCCCTCCCACAGGTCGGTTCCCTTCCCCGAATACTCCCAGCATCATTTCTTTCTTGTTTATCCGTGCAGAAGATATGTTTTATGCATATACAAATATATGCATATATGCCTTGGATTTGATTTTAACAACCTCAACATTTCTCTAGTTTTTAAAAAAGATTTTATTTATTTTTGAGAGAGAGCACGCGCGCGTGAGGGGGGCTGTGGAGGGGCAGAGGGAGAAGGTGAGTCTCAAGCAGACTCCTCGCTGAGCACGGAGCCCGACGTGGGGCTCGGCCTCACGACCCTGAGATCACGACCTGAGCCGAAACCAAGAGTCGGATGCCTAACTGACTGCGCCACCCAGGTGCCCCAACATTTCTCTACTTTCGATTTATCTAGAAAGGATCCCGAAGCCCCAGAAGTATGGAAACCCGTTTCTTGAACTCTAGCATGGACGGGGCTAAAAGCAGTTATAGGTGGATTTTGAAACTGAGTTGTGGATTTGTTGCCTTCTGCCCTTTGACCTTTAATTGTATTTTTCCCACCTCAGTGTTTTGTTGTAAAGCTCAGCTTGCAGTAACAGGCTCTGAGGGGGATTCACGAATTATAGCGAAATGGACTTTAGAAAAGTATTCATCAGAGAATGTCAAAAGAGTCAAATGTTGATGTTTGATTCCTTTTATTTGCAATGTACAAAGCTGACAGCATGCTTATTATTCAGGAGGTGAAGGTAACAATAATTCAGATTATACTGATTATGCTTTCTTTGTGTTGGCCCGGTTTATATAATATTTAAGGAAAGAGAATCACCTGGAAGGAGTTGCCTCATGTTAACATAGCTAAGTGTTCTGAGAAACTGATAATCAGAGGAAATGGTTAAAACACATCCCCCTGCAGAGAATACAATACACTTTATAGTCAACTCAGGCTTGCTTTAGGTCTGCCAACTGCTAAGGAGAGGAGTGTGCTAGATTTGTATGAGGTTTAACAAAATATTAAAATAGTTTAACAGGCTACCTGTGAAAGAGCAATTGGATGGACATTTTAATGGCAAGTCTCTAACAACAGCCTCAGAACGCAAAAGACCCAACAAACCACGGCTTTGATTTGCCCCACCGCACACATCTGGATGGCATTTGGAATAAACAGGGACCTCTGAGAAACTGGGACAAGGGTTTTGCCTCGTTTTGTTCCTGGAGTCCAAAGCAAAATTCACACCTCCTTGCCCATCCCCCTCTGCGCCCCCCAGCCTGGGAGAAAGGGGTGTGGTTCTCATTTCCCTTTCTGGGCCCTGCTCCATGCGGTGCCTCCCTTGCTCTACTCTGGACCAGGCCAAGTCCTAGGTCTCTGGCTGGGGAGGAAGCCAGCTAGGAGGAAGTGATTCGTTTGGCACCATCTGAAGTTAACGAGCCCCCTCCTGAAGCGCTCTGGGGCCCAGCCGCGCTCACTGCTCACTCTCGAAGGAATCAGAGCGCACCCCGGGCTGCCGGACAAGTGACAAGTTTCTTTTCTGAATGTGGAAACACCGGCTTCTGGTTTAAGCCAAAGAATGTGTGGTGACCTCGGAGTCTAAGAAAGCAGTCGCCCAGCAGGTCTTTCCGAGGCAGCCGTGAATAAGCATGCGAACCTCCGCATCCAACGGCAGCACCAGGTTGAAATGGGGCAGCCGAGCTCAGGAGGGCGGGCTCACCCATCGCGCCTGACGGTCGGGCTGACCAGTGCCCAGCAGCCCAGCCCGCGGGAGACTTGACAGAGGGGCACCCGGGCATGGGGCCTTCCTTCTTCAGCTCGTTCGAGGCTGTGAGGGGCCCGCTGTGGGGGGGGGGGGGGGCGGGCGGGGGGGGGGGGGGGGGGGCAGGTGCCTCCCTACAGGCTTTTCATACACACCTGGCAGCGGCTGACCCGGGTGTGGAGCCGCCCGGCCTTGAGCGTTTCAGATACCGGTTCCTCCCTAAACTGCTGCCTCTCTTCCACCGTCGTCAGCCAGAAACTGTACTTGTTGGCAAAGTAGTGGCAGGTGCCCCGGGCCCCACTGCACTCGATGAAAGGAGTGGCTCGGAAATCCTCCAGGCAGGAGCCCGGGGAGACCAGGGACTGGCCGCCGCCCTCGGCGCCCGCCGCAGTGTGCTGCAAGACAGGGTCAGCGCGTGGGCTGTGCGGCCAGCCGGAGCTCGGGCGCCTCGGCTCAGCCCCAGCATCTAGCCAGCACCCCCAAAGCTCACATTACAGGCCCAGGGGCTGCTCGTCCTCGGGGCCAGGAGCGTCCCCTCCCAGCTCCCCAAGGGCCCTCCTAACCCACCGCGCTTGGGCAGCGGGGACCTCTTGGCCAGCGTCCCCCCCCCAAACTGCCGGTGTCCCGCCGAGTTCCGAGGCGTGTTCGGGGACTCCCTGCCGATCCCCGCGGGCAAGTAAGTCTGAGAAAGGCTGGATGAAGGCAGACTCAGGAGGTTTGAGGATGCGGGTCTTCTCCGAGCCCTGGTCTACTCCAAGCCCTTGGTGGTGACCCCCAAGAAGAGCAAGAGCACGCGTAGTACCCCACCAAGTGGCTAAACCCTGGGCCCCTCCCCCAGCCTATGAATAGCGCCAGCTCTGCAGTTACCTTCCTTAGAACTTCTTACGTTTTCGATCTGTGCCACACCCTTCGGGGCAACAGAGAGCGTTTGTTGCTTGCCGAGTACAAGAGGGCCTCGTATGTGGCCTAGTGTCCCGGCCCTCCCGTCAGGGCCCCTTCAGCATCCAGTGTCAGTGCCACTCATTAGCCCATAGTCGCCAGTCACTGTACCCACAGACAGCAGTCCCGGGTCTCCGCACTCCCCACCCCCTCTCCCTTCACGGCAGCTGGGGTATTAGCTGGACCACAGGGGGTGAGGAAGAGGCTTCATCCCCCACCCCCCGGGTCAGCAAGTGGCCAATGGGACAGATGCCCAAGTTGGATGCTCAGGGATGGCTTGCTTTACAAAACTCCGGGAGGGTTCGTCTCCCTATAAGGGATCTTTCCTGACAAATGAAGCATCAAAGTTTTCCTCATTTTGATCCTCAGATAGAACACTTTCTGGAACAGACAACACACTTCCCTGCCTTACTAAATGGCAGACGTTGCGTCTTTTGCACTTTGCGCAGGACTCAGGCTTATTGTTGGGAATGTTGCTTCTTGTGTTGGGCAGTTGTGTCCCCATACCAAGGGACACAACTTGTAGAGTTCTTAGGCCACCTTTGAATCATTTTCTCTCTCTTTTCTCCTTCTTAGTAGGCATGTCTTATAGCTCCAAGATGCCATATTAGGCAGTCCAAATTCCCACCCTTACAGGTTTTCAGGAAAATATGGATATTCTAGAACGTTAGAATTCTGTGTAAAGTAAGAGTAAAGAGATTGTGAATAAGGACTTGAGAGTGCTCCCGGGAGCAAGACACATGCGATTTTGTATGACTTTTGTAACATTGCTTGTGGAAGCTCAGGGGCCTTTTCAACTTATTTCCTGGTCTGGGTGGTGGATGGGACAGAATGAGAGGTGAGGCGATTCTGTATTACTTGGGGATAAACTGCCCGATTCCACAAAGACAGAGCAAACAAGGAAGTACCTCATCCCAGGCAGGTACCACCAATGTGAGGAGGCCTAAGGCTTTGGTAATTCTTCAAAGACACTTTCTCAGCATCTCACCCCCGGCGATTTAGCAAGGAAGCTCTGGCAAGGCAGGGTACTTCAGCGGGTGCCACCCTCATGTTCCCTGGGAGCGAATCTGGCCCGAAACCTGACCTTTCACTCACTGAATGTCCCCCTCCCCCGATAGTCACACGGAATGGCGTGTGAGGGACTTGATGCTTCTTTGGGCTTGCAGACGTTCTCAGCTCTTTCTTAGCAAGACGTACAGCCTTCCCACGGCAACGGGTAGCAGCAGCAAAGATCCCACCAAGGATGTAGAAACACAGCATGCCCTCATCTGAGCCTTTCAGGAGGACATGAAAGGTGGCCGGAGGGGCCTGGGACGGTGGGCAGAAGAGGAGGGGCGCCCATGCCCAGCCTGGGCAATGAAGAGTGTGTCCGGCTTTGAGTGGGGACAGCCTCTCCCTCACTGTCCCCCGGGATCGGGTGTCACCTCCCTCCCTTGCTTGTGGCATACCTGAAGCTGGCATGGAGACCTTAGGGCCTCTGCCAGTGATTCATATTCTCACCCCTGGACCTCTGGGTGCAAACTGCTCCTTTCTACTCACCCTCAGAATTACCCATCATTCATGCAGGACTGGGCCAAGGTGAGGCCGAGCCTCTTCCTTCTTTTCAAATTCTGTGGTTCCTACCTCATGTCACTTGGGCCTGCGAGCCCGACTGAGGGACCATCCCGGGGCTTCCCCCCTTCCCCGCCGCCCTCTGCCTCTACACTGGGGAAGGGGGCAGGGTAGGGCCTCACCATGAGGAAGGAGTACCCGATCCAGAGGCTGCGCCAGCCCAGGGGGCACTGCGGGATGGTGACGTCCTGGCTGTGCACGGCGATGGCCTGCGAGGGCGCCTCGCACACGGAACAGCGGCTGATGTACTGGGGGATCTGGGCCTGGCCGACGGGCATCATGGGAATGGGGGCAGTGGTGGAGAGCCAGTAGGATTTATCGTTGCGCCTGGCGTAGTGGCACACTTCGTCGACGTTGCAGTAGATGAAGGGCATGGTGCTGAAGCGGGGCAGGCAGGAGCCAGCAAAGCCTGGAAGGAGAGCAGGTGGGCAGGGGCGGGTAAGGTGTGGCTGAGAGGCGGGGCTGAGACTGTCCCCAGCGCCACTAGGGCTGGACGGGCCGGGTTGGCATCCAATCGCTCGTCCCAGAGCAGGGACGACCCTCCTTCCAGGCCTGGCACATGGTACATCCACTGGCGTCTGTTGGTCAAATCCTATTTTCAACGCACCAGGGAGGTTTGAGAGTGAAAGGAATCTTTGTATAAGCTGCATAACGACTCCCTAATTAATCTGTGGTGTCAAACCGGCATTTAATAGAGCCAGTCTGTGGTTCAGAGTCGGCACACCTATAGACAATACAATTAATTCCTGGGTAATTGCTGTTGCCCCACAGGTCGTATTATTATTATTACTCCTGCTAATCGCTAATGTGTAATGGATGCTTAACATGCCAGACACTGTCCTAAGCGTTTTCCACTGGGTGATTCATGTAATCCTTACAATCCTTACGCCTCTGAGATAGGTACTAGCATTAGCTTTGTTTTCATTTAAGGAGGAAGTGGAAGCTCAGAGGGGCCGAAGAATTCGTCCAGGGTCCCCAGCCTGTAAGTGGGAGAGCTAGGGTTTAAACCCAGATCCGCCTGATGCAACAGCTGGTGTTCAAACCCCGCTACCCAACGGTGGGCCTGCCCCGGGCTGGGAGGACCGAGGAGGGAGCTCTTGATCCCCGTTGGTGGGGGGGGGCGGAGGATGGCCAGGGCTGGTGTCAGAGCCAGTACTCACCCAGGTCCTGGTTGTGGGCTTTCTCCTGCCCCTCCACGAACAGCAAGCTGTAACCCACCCACAGCTGGCTCATCCCGACGGGGCACAGGGGCACCTGTTCCGACTGGCTGTGCTTCACCAAGGTGTACCCCACTCTCACGCTCTGCCCAGGCACTCCAGCCCTCCCGAAGGGACCCTTCTTCCCTGGAGCACCTGAGAGGGAGAGAGCGGGAGAGGGGGGTGAGCTGCTCATAAGGGCAGCCACAGACTTCGTGGCGAGCACTGAGCACGGCACACCGCAGAGCTCACTGGATCCTCACGGCAACGTGATCACCCCGTTTGGTAGATAAGGGAACAGGCTCACAAGTCCCGTAGGCCGTGGAGCTGGAATGCCAACTCAGGTGTATCCAGCAGCAGAGTCCCTATTTGAAAAAGCGTGCTACCCAGCTCCCCTCCCACTGTCACCTGGCCTCAGGTCCTCTACGAGGGGACCTTGCAGGCTCTCCCAGGACATAACTGAGACCCTGCTGAATCAGAGGCAGCAGAAGCAGAATTGGGACTAGCGGGGCAAAAATCATACCCGCTCTCCTGCCCATGGCAGACGTGGCTAGTTAATCGTACCCCTTTTCCACTGAGCCTCAGAGCTGTTCTCTACGCAGGACAACTGATTTGCTATCTCCACTATCAAATGGGAGGTAAGTAGCAGCCATTCCTCATCTCAGACTTTCTTATGCCTTGAACCGCCCCCTTCCCATCCATGTCAGAATCCCAGGGTAGAAGAGGGGAGGTGCAGGGCCAGGGGCCAGTCTAGAGGACAGTCATAGCTCTCCCGAGAGCTGGGAGAGAACCCAGAGAAGGATTTGGAAGGAGTCCTTTGCCTTCCAGAAGGTGGGGCTCTCATCCTTCCTAGGCTCAGAGGTGGGGTGGGAACGAATGGAACACAGTCTGGTTTTCCAGGCTCCTAGTAGTGTCAAGCTTTACTGCCCGGTTTCCTGTTTCTCAGATTTGAGCTTTGGGCTCACTCCAAAGCCTCCTATCCTCACGGAAACCCTCTGCCCCCTGGCGCTGACATCACCAGACCTTCAAATCCTGGAGGGCCTTGCAGTCCGGGGAGACCAGGGTCACCGAGAGCCCCAGGCGGGCCGGGGAGTCCGTTGAGACCATTTTTGCCAGGGATGCCAGGGAAACCTTTGGAGCCTGCAAGGGGAGAAGGCCAGCAGCTCCGACTCCCTGTGGGAGGTCCGCGAGAGCAAGCCCCAGAGAAAAAGGACTCGTGTGTCATGCCCAGGACTTACCAGGAGAGGGCGCAGTGGTCATCATTTTAGAGCACTCAGGGCTGAGCCTCCTGGGCTAGTCCTTAGCTGGAGTCCCGAGTCCGGGCATCTCTGTCCTGGGACCACTGCTCTGCACTTAGCCCTTCTGAGCCCCCCTCACACCTATTTCTCCCTCCCTTCCTCTCATCCTCCCAGCAACGCCCAGAATGCACAGAAACTGAGAGTCCCACGTCAGAGAGGACACCTGGGCCCGGAGAGACTACTCACTTACCCGAGCTGGTGCATCAGCTGGGATTAGAAGCTGGGTTTCCCCAGCCCCGGGCTTTGTCCCTGGCTCTTGATCCCCCACCGCCCTCCCTCCTTCCCTCGGCGGCACGTTAGAGAGGGACGCGCTGCCCAGAGTAGTCGCTATGCTCTGCCCACACATTCTCTAAAGCCAAGTACATCTGCTGACCTTGCTGGCCCTCCTTCCCGGCAAGAAGCTCGGGGGCTGGGTGCCTGGGTGGCTCTGTTGGTTAAGCGTCTGCCTTCGGCTCAGGTCATGATCCCGGAGACCCAGGATCGAGTCCCACATCGGGCTCCCTGCTCAGCAGGGAGTCTGCTTCTCCCTCTGACCCTCCCCCCCTCTCGTGCTCTCTCACTTTCTCTCTCTCTAAAATAAATAAATAAAATCTTAAAAAAAAAAAAGGCAGCTCAGGGGCTTTTGTGAAGGAAAGGAGGAAATGCCCCATGAAGGTGCCCCCTCGGAGCTGGAGATCCCAGCCCGTTGCTTCAGCCTCTCAGCCAAGGCCGTCTTAGCTCCCCTCCCCCGAGAAGTCCCCTATTGCTGGTGCTCTCCTTACCTTGGAGGCCTACAGGGCCTTGAACCCCAGGGTCTCCCGTGAGGCCAGGGATGCCATCGATGCCCGGTAGACCCATGGGTCCAGGAGGAACCTGGACAGGTTCTGCAATTGGTGTTTGTCCAGGAGCACCTCGCGGTCCAGAAAAGCCTGGAGGTAAGTGGGGGAGATGGAAATATCAGGTGGGGGCAAAGGAGGCGACTGGCATGGGGCCCCAGAAGCCCGCCGTTCTACCCGGCAATTGCCCGCTTTCTGCCTCTGCTGTCTGCCCCCACAGTCCCCAGTGGATCCCTCCAGGATGCCTGTCACCATGCTTTACATGATGTCCTCTTTACCCACCTACCTCCCCAGGGAACTGGTGGCTTCCAGAAGGCAGGGAATGGGTTACATTCATTGCATTTCCTCAGGGCCCGGCATAGGGCCTGGGACGTGGTAGACAAGTGAGGACACGACTGGGGCAAATGAGGTGGGCTGGGCTTTCGTTCGGGGCTGGGGTCGCTGGTTCACTCCCTCACTGGTCACAGCACAGCGCCAAGGAGGCCAGGGGAGGCGTCCCACCTCGGAGGTTCAGCGGGCACCTCGGCCTGGGACCCTGAGCCTGGCCTGCTGGTTTACTCAGAGCCACATGAGCCAATTTGCTTACTAATTCATTGACCAAATATTTCTCAGGTGCCTACTACGTGCCACACCCTGGTAGACTGAGGGATGGAGCAGTGAATAAGACCGACCGTTGTGGAGACTACGGTCCGTTGATAGAGATGGAAGATGCATAACCTGACAAATACCGTTCATCTTCCTGCAAGTTGTAAGAAGCGCTACAAAGGAAATGAACAGTGCAGTGACAGTGATAGGGACGGTGACAGTGAGCCAAGGGGGCTCTGGGGTGGAGAACCGGCTTGAGAAAGAGTGATAAGTGGCCTCTTACAAGCAGTGACATTTAAGCTGAGACCATTAAAGAATTAGAAGGAGCGGGGGTGGAGGGGAGGGCAAGAGGACTCTAGGAAGTAGAACTCTCCTGTGCAAAGGCCCTGGGGTCAACCAGGTTGGCTAAATGAAAGAGGCGGGTGTGGCAAAGAAGGGGAACAGAAAAGAGGAAGGGCTGATGATGAGGATGAATTGGGAGGCGTCCCCTGGGACTTTGGGTGCCACAGTTTATTGCTCTGCTATGGGAAGCCAGTGGATGACTTATGGCTTAAAAGGTCTCTCTGACTGCTTTGTGGAGAAATGATTGTTGGGGGAGCTGCCCAACGGGGGAGGAAGCTGGGAGGCCAGTTAGCAGGTGGCTGCCGTGATTCCTGTGAGAACCAGCGGTGCTCTGGACCCAGGTGGCAGCAAGGGAGGTGCTGAGAGGTGAGCAGATGCGAGGCGCATCAAGAGGAGGCAGCCCGTGGGGCTTGCTAACAGATTCGGGGTGCGTGAGGGGCTGGCGGTAAAGGATGGAAAGGGTCCTTCTTCATTTCCAGAATTGAGCCCGTGGGTAAGTGGCAATGAGTGCAAACCAAACCGAACGTGCCCACCAAGGCAGAAGGCGTGCAGAGGGGAGATCAGTAGCCGGCCCCATGGTGGCAGTGGCCTTCAGTCCCGGGAGCTGCCGGAGGCAGAGATGTCCCCAGGGTGGGGACACACCGTCCCTGGAGGAATTTCCTGCTGCTGCCTCAGACACCCAGGCTGTCCTGGCGTGGTGAGCAGTAACTCCTGTGGGCACATGACCCCCAGACCCGTCCCTCGAGCTCAGCATCAGCCGGGCGCGTGCTCTCAACTCACCTCTGGGCCCTGCCTTCCCCTTCATCCCGGGAAGTCCTGGGTCTCCGGGTGGCCCGACCTTGCCTGGAATCCCCATGAAGCCAGGCTCACCTCTCACGCCTGGCAAAGTCCAAAGGAGAGCAAGTCAGGGCCTGGCACGGTGGTGCGGGTGAGGGGCGGCGGGGTGAAGACGAGGCAGATTTGAGGGCGGGAAGAGCATGATCAGTGGGCCTCTCTTCACGGGGCTGCAGGAAGGGGCCATCTCTAACTGTGGAGTGGGAAAGGGCCCAACAGCCCGCCGAGCAGCCATACCTTTCAGTCCCAGCTCTCCAGGGAGGCCAGAGAAACCTGGAATTCCTTGGTCTCCCTTGGGCCCTTGAGGGCCAGGAACTCCAGGGAAGCCAGGGTCTCCAGGGTCACCCTGATCGGAGGACGGCCCAGGGGGCCCCGGGGGCCCTGGGGAGCCTGGGCGGCCTAAGGATAAGATCAGAAGAGGAATGAGGGCAGGTGAGCAGGAAGTGGCCATCGCTGAAGGCCTCAGCCTGCTAGGAAGCCAGAGCCTGTTTCCCAGGGCAGAGAATGTTCCCTTGCTGTGTGCGGGGTCCCAGGGCCTGGACCTTCCCGAACCCTCTGAGCAAATGCAGCCCGTTCCAGTCCCCTGTGTCCCTGCTGGGGGAGGGATGTGAGGCCAAGCAGGTCCATGCCTGTCCAGCAGTAGGAATGGGGCCGGACTGTATTAGGACCTCTCCCAAATCCGGACAAAAGGTGAAGGTCAAACCTCTTAGGGGGGCTTCCTGTCTTTACCTCGCTCTCCATCTAGGCCTGGTCGCCCAGGGTCGCCAGGCTGTCCCCCTATGACTGAGGGCAAGGAGAGGCCTGGGGCACCGGGCAGACCAGCAGGGCCCTGGAGACCTGGGAAACCTGCAAAGAAGAAATAAAAAGGGGCCGCTATGGGCTTGGTGTGGCCGGGCTCTCCCGGAGAAAATGGAAGCGGTTAGGTAGGGGCCAGACCGGCGAACGCCCTCAGAGGGCTCTTCTCCCGTCGGTCAGTTGGTCTCCCTTTGCAGCCCGCCGAGGAGGAGCACAGCCCACAGGAGGTCACAGAGACTCCCTGTTCACCCCCCCCCCCCGCGCGCAGCCCCCTCCACCCCCCAGCAGGTGCCGCAGTTCCTCCTCGGGACGGAGCTTTGGAAAGTTCTAGCTCCCAGTGTCGCTGGAAATGGAAATATTTCAGACAGATTTCCCTCAAATGGGGAAGAAAAGAAGGCATGACTACAGCACCTGGAACTGAAGTTTCTTTAAAGTGTTTTTAAACCTTCTGGTCCTGTGGGCACATTTTCACTGAATTAGCCAGTTATGTCTGGGGCTGCCCAGAGAAGGTATGAGGGCCGAGGTGGGGCATGGGCTCCAGCCAGAAGAGCCGCGGGCTGGGTCTGAATGCAGGTCCCAAGGGCACTACGGCTCCCGGTGTCTTCTAGGGCTAGTTTCTGGGTCTTCTAGGCAAACTGGGAAAGGCTTTGACAGGCGAGCCGTGATATCAGCTGGCTGCTTGCTTAATTGCCTATAGAACAAATTTCTCTATACCACATCCCGGCCCCTGCTTTTGGTCAAAGAAAAAAGCTATTTATTAGAGTAGATACAGAATACTTGTCTGCTCCGATATTTTTTACTTGTTTTCTGTTTGTGGAACGATTTTTACTATAACGTTCAAAACCAGAAAATTTCAACTGATTACAGAAGATTTATTGAATATGCATATGAAGACATACATGGAATCCTGATGGGAAACCACATCAAAGCCATATGTAAAATGTCAAAGTCCATCTTATACTTGTAGTATGAAAGAAATGTATTTATTATTTTGGCATATTCTAGAATACATTCCAATGACGAGAAATAGATTCCCACTGGTTGAAAACTATTCTGGTGGTCGAGATGATTTTTTGTTTGTAACAATAAAATCCAAAAATACTAAGGTTGAATTTTTATTTTTCTGATGAAGAAAGCCAGAAATATTAATGTGGGACTTCTCGTATTCTGTTAAAGAAATGGTAAATCCATAAAAATGCGTAAAGAAAGATGGCGGATTGGTGAATTCCGGTGGTTTTTACAGCTCATTAGTGAACTGAATGCAGAGGAAACATAAAGAATAAAAAAGCAAATTTCAAGAAAAGGCTCCAATTATTATAGGTCCGGAAACAAAACAAAAGAAAACAAGAAAAACAAGTTGTTAAGCCACATGTTGTTACTTTTAAGTATGGTCAGTTATGTCTTGATGAACCTTTCAAGTATTTTTCTTTGTCACACAGGTAAACATCTGAAAAGAAAGACATATTGTGTTTTTTCCTGAAAATATAGCTTTATATATACACATACATATATTTTTATATATAAATATAAAATATATATATGGTGAAATGAAGCAAAAAACAATAAACAAGACACCAGATGGTGCTGTGGGCAGCACACAGATTATAAAAAGCTCCCATAGTAGTTTTTGGAGCTGCCTTCTCTTTTTATCTGTTTTTTGAGTTTAGAATTGTACCAATCTAGCATTAAAACTGAAATAAAGGTCCTACTGATCTCAAGTAGTTAAAAAAAAAAAGCTCATGTATTTCTTTAAGAATGAGACACTTTAAAGGAGCACGTGAAAATGCCCGATGGCATGTTTTTCCAACTCATTTCAGTGTCTGAGACTTAAGAAAAGCCTAGATACACAAATGTAGCCTCTAAATATCTAGTGCAAATGCGAAAATGAATGGTGTGATTCAAAGTTATTTAGAGAAAGGTATTATAGGGACAGGGACTGCTTTAGGAAGTTTGCTTCGGGGTAAATCTTCATTTTACACTGATTTCTATGATCGTAACAGAGTTAGGTTCCTATGCGGGGGAAGATATTTGCTGTATACTTTTAAAACAATGTTTTAATTAAATATTGAGAAGAGCAGAAGAATATTTATAAATTGCAAAACTCACCCAGATAACAATGAACATCCAGTTTAAGAAAAAGATGGCATTACCTTTGAATTTCTTTGCATGCCCTTCACAGATCCCTACCACCTTCCCTCCCTCTCAAGGGGCTACCACTCCTGAATTTTGTGTTCATCATTCGCACAGTTTGACCACGCGTATCTGTGTCCCTAAACGATATATTGCTTGTTTTCATTTATTTATAAACTTTGATCAGTGGAATCATACCCAACGTCTTTCTCTGCAACTTGGGTTTTGTTTTTGTTTTTTTTTTTTAAATCAACATCGTGTTCCTGAGATGTATCCATCTTCACATGTGTTGTTTACTACATTTGTCATTGTGATTTTGTTATTACCTCAGAGAGCGAAAGGAAATGGATAATTTAATGACCAGGCATCCATAGTCAAGATGGGAAACCATCTGGGTTTCGCTTCTCTCCGGGTCCCCTCTTTTCTACCTCCTGTGAAAGTAGCCACGCTCTCTCCCTATGGGCTCAGACCCTGTGGGAGCCCCCACTCGGAAGAAGCTGCTGGCTTTCAGAAAAGAACAGGTTGGTCCTGACCAAAGGAAAGAGTGAACACAGAGAGAGCAGATGCACCAATATAAAATTCAGCAGAAAATGAATTAATGTAGAAATCAGTTCCTGGAAAACAAACACGCATTATACAAACATGCACATAAATTAGATGCGTGGGGACCTCAAGCTCCAGAACTATAACGGAGGAGCAGAACATTTTGCGAGTAGAATTTCCCCAGGGAACACATCATGCTATAACGGACAATGTTTCTTGAGCACCTACTATGTGCCAGGTGCTGTGCTAAGTGCTTTTATACCTATTACCTCGCTCCTCATTGGTTCCTCACCAAACCTGTGCGCTCGACTCTCTTATTATGCCCATTTTACAGAAAAGGAAAATGAAGGGTCCATGGGGGATTGAGGGGCAAGTCACTTCCTTGTTCAAGGTCATACAGCCAGTGAGGGGTAGAGCTGGAATTTGAATCCAGTGGTCTGACTTCAGAGCCCATACTCCTAGGTGTGATGCTACACTAAATTTGTTTCCTGTCTTACATCGAGTGCCATGTATCTGGGTCTTCAGAACATTCGCAAGGAGAGGGAGAGACTCAGAATTCATTCTCGCCATTTGAGAGGTGGGGAAAGGAAAGCTCAGGAGACTTCAGATGATATCATGAGTCAGGGGCCAAGATTAGGGCAAAACCTGCTTTCTAGTAACCCCCACAGATCCTAACTGAGTGCCTGTGAGTGTCTCTCCTAGGGAGACATTTATCTTCTTGGTCTTGGGCTCCTTCCGGCAGCCACGCTGTCTTAGAGCCCTGGGAGTAGAGCGCCAGCCACCCTGGACGCTGAGGAACTTCCGGCAAATCTCTTGCTAAGTGGACAAGCCCTGGACCTCAGTACCTTTAAAGTCAGGCCCTGGCCAAGGGCGCAAGAGAGACCCTGGGGTTAATAAGGGAGAGCAGGAGGGAATATGGAGGCTAGAGGGAGCTCACCGGACTGCTCCTTGACACGCCTTCCGGGAAAGCATGCCCGCCCCCCCCCCCCAGCAGTCAGTTCCACTGGGTTCCGAGATCCCCAGAGATGTGAAGACATGCACAGCTCAACCCTGTGAGCCACGTGGCCCTGAGGAGCCCCAACCTTGGCTCCCTGGCTGGGCCTTACTCAGCTTCTATAAGGCCTAACTTGGGCTCACTTACCTCGGCCACCTTTTTGTCCTTTCATGCCTGGCTTCCCTGGGGCACCGAGGCCAGTTCCTGGAGAACCTCTTTCCCCTTTGGGACCAGGCAGGCCAGCTGGCCCAGGCACGCCGGTTATACTAGGTCCTAGGAGGAGATGCAGACAGAGGAGGGACAGAACTCAGTGCGGGCGAGGCCCTCATGCCTAGCTCACGGGCCGGGGGCCTGCCTGACACGCACCAGAAGCTGAGTACTGAAGTAACCGGAAGGAGAGCTCATTCTGGGTAGAAGGACAAACTCCTTCCCCCTTCCTCCTTCCTCCACAAATCAAGGCACCTCAGATCGGGGGCCTGGCAAGGAGATCTATGAGCTGAAGGATATGGGATACCCCACAGTTGAGAACTCATGGCCAGCCCCCCGCCAGCCTTCTGGAAGAGCCAATGCTCTCCTCCTTGCCCTTGAGGGTCTTCCTTACCTGGAGTTCCATGGGTTCCCTTGGTTCCTGGAAGCCCATTCAGTCCATGTAAACCAGGAAGTCCAGGGAAACCTGAGGAGACAGAGTATCAGTAATGGTTCTGGCAACTTCTGAATCATGAAAGGTTAGCCAAAGGTCCTGAACCCCCAGAGCCTTCCAAAGTCCTATTTTTAAAGGTCATGGTCTTTCTGGAGGCATTACTTAATGCCCTAAGGGAGAGCAGACCACTCCCTAACCTCCACCCTAGCTTTTCCTGACTCTCATTAGAGACCCATACAACTTTAAGAGCAGGGTGGTAGATGATTAGGTCTCTTCAAGAACGCAGCGCTGCCAGTTCCCAGAGACTCGCTACCCAACCCTGAAGTCAGGGGAAGGCTACGTGTGCCAGGACAACAGCCTTGCTCGCTAACTCTTCTCTCCATGGATTCCCTGTTCTCCTCTTCCCGTTACCTGTCACATGGCCAGTCAGTAACTCCCCAGGAAATGGCTTGCCCCCAGAGGGTGTCTCCTAATATAAAGGAGTTGCTGTCCTTTTTCTGAGGGAAGAACCTCTTTCCCCACGGCCTCCTCTCAAATAGATATACCTTTGGTTCCCATTAGGCCAGAGGGTCCCAGGGGCCCAGTTGCCCCTGGATGTCCTGGAGAACCCGGAAACCCTGGATTTCCTCTCATGCCTGCAATCCCAGGGAGTCCTGAAAGTGAAAGCAAGGCAGGAGCTCAGAATGGGCCACGGCTTGAAGCTGACCCTCACTTTTTCAGAATACAGTCTTTGGGTGGCACAGTACCTGGGGAGCCAGGAAGGCCAACATCTCCAGAAATACCAACATTCCCATCTTCACCTTTGCTTCCTGGGAAACCCACATCACCAATGAATCCATCTGTTCCTTTCTCGCCTACAACATCAAGAAAAATGCTGAGTGGTTGGGCCCCATTTCGGGTACCGTGTTTTTCCCAGGGGAGGGGGAGCAGGAAAGGAAAGCTACTTGAACTGTCAAGAGAGCCTGGTCCAATGAAAAAACTCTGAAAAGGATGGTAATAGAAGACCTATCTTTGCATTTGCAAGGTGCTGCCCGCTAAGGTAAGTAAACGTGTTCTGTGTGCCCCAATAAGGAGGAACAATGGGTGGAAATGTTCGAGAACCAGTTTAGATAATTATAAACCGAGGAAGTGGACGCCATTATCCCAAAGGTCTTATTCGACTTAACTCATGAGTTTCAAAGGAAAAGTAGACTGGTTTGCTTGGGGAAACCGTGGGCTGCCTATGAGTGGATACATGTCAGGGTAGGAATTTCTTTGCACTGGATAGAAGTTACAGAACTCGGGGTTGACCTCCCCAATTCCTCCTGATCCTCAGTTTTGAGGAGCCTGTGAGACACGTGAGATAAAAGGACAGTAGACTTACCTTTAAAACCAGACTCCCCAGGTTGTCCCTTGGGTCCTGGGCTACCGGAAATTCCAAATGTCTGACCTTGATCTCCTGGGGATATGAAGATATTGTCCAAGTGGTCAGGAGAAGCTAGAGCTCATTTTACAGCAAAGAGATCTTTTGATGGCAAAACCTTTTCAGATTCAATGTAGCCAGAGGAGATCTTTGACAAAAGTACGCATTGGGTAAAAAGTGACCAATCACCAAAAAAAGGCTGGGATGCTATCAGGCTACTAGCAAGAAATGCTGCTACGTGAAGCATATCTCCATTGGGAAGACATCGCTAGGTTCAGTATGGGCAGAGAAGATGGGAGGAGGGGTGCTAAAACATCACCAGAATGGAACAATGATGATGGCAAGTATGGGAAATTTTCCTGCCCCGTGGGCTGGGCTCAGCAGGGAAAAAGACTGTCTTGAGCCGAGGCCCTCTTCTGCTGCTGAGTTGGGAAGGCAAGTGGGTCAAACCACTGTTTGGTCACACGTCTTTGAGGAGCAAAGCCCTTTGCAAAGGGGTCTTGGCCAAAGGGGAAAGGTAAATCAATTCACTTCCTCTTGAACACCGAGTTTCCTTCCCCAAGAACCCTGACCTGAGCCTGCTAGAAATCCACCTTGCTCTGGAAACACCCATTAAAAGAGAAAATGCTCCTCACCTTTTTTAAAAAAATTATTATTATGTTCAGTTAGCCAGCATACAGTACCTCATTAGTTTTTGATGTAGTGTTCAATGATTCATTAGTTGCGTATAACACCCAGTGCTCATTACAGCAGGTACCCTCCTTAATACCCATCACTCTGCTACCTCATCCCCCCACACCCCTCCCTTCTGTAAGTTTGTTTCCCGGAGTCTCTCATGGTTTGTCTCCCTCTCTGATTTCTACCCCCTCAGATTTCCCTCCCTTCCCCTGTGGTCCTCTGCGCTATTCCTTATGTTCCACATATGAGTGAAACCATATGATAATTGTCTTTCTCTGCTTGACTTATTTCACTTAGCATATATACAATGGAATATTACTCAGCCATCAGAAAGGATGAATACCCACCATTTGCATCGACATGGATGGAACTGGAGGGGATTATGCTCCTCACCTTTTGAACCTGGGAGACCAGATGTTCCTGGGAGTCCGGGAGTTCCATTGAGACCCTGTGAACCCTTCGAAAAATATGGAAATCATTGTTTCTGCCCGGAGCTCAGGGCCTCCCATGCTCTCACCTCCCCCCCGCCCCCACAAACCATTGCCTGAGAGAGGTCTACTGTGTACGCTGTGGCAGGGGTGGGTGGGTGGAGGGGGCATCCTGCAGAAGGGAAGGTGATGAGCCAAGGGTGGAAATACATAGGGTTTTTAGGGGAAGGACTCTATCCATAGATTAATCCTGGTCTCGTCATTCATAACTTCCCAATGGCTATCAAAATGAGAATCTTGGGAAATCAAGGTGTGACTGTTATAGCAAGTCTCTTTGAAAATACAGGACGTGACCATCCAGCCGGATTCTTGGTGGTGTGCTCTGCAGAGAGTCGGCTGGCGCCACCCATGCCAAAGCTCCGGAGCCACAATGCACAAAGAAAAGGATTGCTTCACCGGGCAGGGCGATAGCCCTCAGCTGCAAGTCCTGCAAGCTTTGGGTCCCTGCAAGGAACCACGTAGCAGGCTGGATGTGCACAGGTCCTGGAGTCTGCGTTTGGGCTAATGTTACCATTTTCACAGGAAAAACTGCCTTGACTGACTCATGTCCAGCACACTGTCTGAGTCCGGGATGTGGGCGTGTCAGCTGCTGTCAGTCCAGTGACTCCCCCGGGAGCTGGTGTGGTTTTTGAGTTGCGGAGCCATCCGTAGTAAAGACGTACACTACCTAGTGCCTTGCGTGGGAGTCTGAGTTCTGGGCCGGGTCTCTGAGTTCGCTGACCCCCCTACCCTGGATCCCCCCTACATTTGCCTGGCTTTTTCCGCACATTTGGGATATCTGCTCATTCTGAGCCTTTGCTCACGCTGGGACCCCTCCCAGAATGCTTTCCCACTTTGACTCCATCCCTCCTAGGGCAGGAGGAGTCAGGACCATCCAGCTAAGAATACTTTCTTTTGCAGTTGCTTCTGGGATGTGTGTGTGTGTGCTTGTGTGTGTTCTCTCCACTCTCCATCAGATGGACTGATGCTTTTAGAGGGACAGGGACTTTGCCTGCAGGGAGCACAGGCGTTCTGGGATCCAGTTCATTCGGTCCCTTCAATACTGCTACTATGACGGCTACTACTTACCGAGAGCCCACCATTTGCCAGATACCAAGCTAAGCGCTTTACGCGGATTAGCTCGTTTAATCCTCACTGCTGTCCCAAAGGAGGTTTGAGGATCATTCCCGTTTTGTGCAGATGAGAAATGCGAGGCTCAGGCAAGGTAAGCAATAAGCACAGAATCACAGAGCTGATGAGCGGGGGAGCAGAGATCCGAACCCAGCTCCGTCTCGTGCCTATGCTTATTCTATCGCCCTGCCTTTGAAGAACCCAGACAAGCTGATTTGGTTATTTGCCACTTGTCAACAATGACCTTTCTGAAATCACAACGTCAAGAGGCCTGTACCAAAGTCTTACGATGTGCCTAGCTCAAGGGCAGGGGCGGCGGTGGGGTGCGGACTTCTGGAAGAACGTGTAAGGACTTGTTCTCATGGCCTGACAATCTCGTTGAGGAACTCGGGCCCACACAGAACCCACTGGGATTCATATAAGCAGTGAGAAGTGCAGCACGCCTGCAGGGTGGGAGCTCTGAGACTCCTGGGGGAGTGGGTGCCCGGGGCCGGGGCCCAAAGCACGGGTGGGCATTAGCCAGTTAGTTGCTGAGGAGGAGGCTCTGCCCTGTGGGGGAGAAAGCATGAACAAAGGCCCAGAGGAAGGAACCTTCAGGAAAGGGGTGGGGGAAGGCCTGTCAGACTCAGGGAGAGGGCTTCATCTGGGGTGAGCTAGGGGAAGGGGCCGGGAAGTGGGCTGGGGCCAGAAAGATGGGGCGCAGGGGCCTGTCCCCCTGCTACAGAGGTCCTTCCCTGGTGCAGAGACCAAGAGCTGGGCGCACTTACGCTTTCCCCTGGTATTCCTGGGAAACCCGTGATTCCAGGGGACCCCTTCAGGCCAGGTAAGCCCCGTCGTCCTGCGGAGCCAGGGAGGCCTGCTCTCCCAATGAGTCCCTTGATGGTACTGGGGAAGCCGGGAGCTCCAGGCAATCCTGGTGGCCCCGGGGGGCCAACCTCTCCTTTGTCACCTGGGAAAGAAGCAAAGGGCTTAGAAAAAAGACCCTGGACAAGAGCAAACCTGCTCCCCAAAGGTGCAGGACCCCGGGATCACAGGCAAACAAACTGTAGCCTTAGGGACTTGGGGATGGCGAGCTGGGGGGGGGGGGTGTGAAGGTGTGGGTGGGGGAGGTGCCTTCAGCCTTAGGGGGCACCAGTCAGCGCCACCCCGGCTCAACACTGCCAGTGCCCATGTCCCAGCATCTGCCAGGCTTCTCCAGGGGGAACAACAGGGGTACCACAGCCTGTGGTTCAAAACTTCAGTTCCAGAGTGGCAATGAAAAGTGGCAGCCTCGAAGTCCAGACACCCCTCAGGCCCAGAGAAGGCAGCCTCCTTGGACCGCCTGCCGCCACCCACACTGCCACTTTGGTGGGGGGCGTCTTGTGCTGCGGGGCCTTTTCTCAGGAGGGAAGTTGAGGATGAGCGTTTCTCCTGCCCGTTGCCTGCCCCCGGCACCTCTGGGCCCAGGAAATCCGGCGGATCCAGCTGAGCCTCTCGAGCCTTTGTCTCCTTTGAACCGGATGTTCAGTGTGGGAGGTCTTGGGCTGGGTATTCCAGCTGGCCCTGGGTCGCCTCTTTCTCCTGCAAGGGCGGGGGTGGGGGGGTAGATCGTGAGACCCTCGTGAGAGGAAGCTTAGACACGGGGTCAGGCACGGGCTGACCTTTCATCTCAGCTCCTCCCGCACCACCCCCAGGCCTCCTTTCCGGGCCCTTCCCCGCCCCTGGCCCCCCAACTTCCCACCTATGTGCATGCCCTCTCCTTGGACGGGCCCAAAGCCGGCCAGCAACTTTGAAGCCCACTCCAAACCCCTCTCCACTGAGCGTCTGGGAACGTTCCATGAGGCCTCTAACACACGGCAAAAACTCACAAGTGATTAGGTCTTTTGGTTTAAAAGCCAAGGTTTTGGGTTCAGAAGCCCCAAATCTTATTATCTCACATAGGATGGGTACAAGCCACACCAGCTTCAGGGTCAACGGACAAAATGTACCTTGGGAAGCGGGGCTAGCGAGTTCGGAATTCAGTTCCTGAGCTCACCTTTTTCACCCGCACTGCCGGCCCGTCCAGATGGTCCCACTCTTCCGGCTGACCCAGAAATGCCCTTTAATCCACTTGCGCCAGGAATACCAGGGAGACCAGGCATCCCCGGGAAACCGGCCAGCCCAACAGACCCCTTCTCACCTGTTGAGAAACGAGAACTTCTATTATTATCCCTGCCTGACATACAAGGAAATGGGACGCTCAGAGAGGTTAAATAACTTACCCCAAATCACACAGCTTGGCAGTTGCAAAGAAGGGATTCCAACCCAGGTTTCTTTAACTCCAAAGCCCCAGCTGTTAATGCTTACATATTATACTACTTCCCTGAACAGAGACATGGCACTAAAGCAACAGGAAGGAAAGAGGAGGTGGGCGCCTCTCTTACGATGTGCCAAGTTAGAACTCATGGGTGGCACAGAAAAAAAAAAAAAAGGCCTAGGGCCGGGAGGCAGGGAGATGAGCCCTAGCCAGGTGCTGTTGCTAATCGGCTGTGTGACCTTGGGCCTGTCATTTGCCCCTGTATAAGATGGAGACGCCTCCCCTCCAACCTCTGGTGGTCTAGCAGAAAGGGCGAGCCATCGGGCCCCATGGAAGGGGTGGAGCAAATGAGTATACCCAGTGTGGCGGTCACTGTCCTGGGCCTTCCTGACAGCGTTACCCAGCCCAGCGCTCCACCCAGCCAGCGGCGAGGGTGACTCACCTTAGGTGGGAGCCTTCCCTTAGCACGGCTCTGCCCGACCCTCTTACCACAAACAGTCCCACCCACTTTACTTACCCTTCGGACCTGGCAGGCCTGGCAACCCAGTGTTCCCTGGCAAGCCTGAGCTCCCCAAGAAGCCAACCAGCCCTGGAGATCCTGGAAGGCCTTTCAGCCCCGGCAGGCCTCTCTTTCCAGCTGATGAAGGGGGACCTGTCTCGCCTCTTACACCTTTCTTTCCAGGATGTCCTGAATTAGCACAGGAGAGAACACGGGACAGCCGTCAAGGGAGGCTGTGTCCAGATCTGGGCCACTGCCCGTTCCCATGGCTTCTGGTTGGCTGGCTGGCTGGGTGTTGGAAATGGTCCCTTAACAATGGCCCTGTGCAGGCTGCTAACTGGCAGGCTTCTCAGCTGGCTGAAGCCTTAGCGCTTGCCACCCCGAGCCCCACGCACGCCAGCGGCTATTACTTTCAGCATGGCACAGTGGCTGGCAGGGTGTGCAAACCCCTTCCGATTAGAACTTCTTCCCCCTTTTATGAATGTGGTTCACATCTTCGCCTGTGAATGGAGCTCTGGGAAGCCAGGGCGGCAACTGGACCCTAGCTCCCTGGTACGTCCCGTCTGAACTGCACCACAATGGCTGTTTCCTGAGCCAATCTGGTGAAGTAGAGGTTAAAGCCGGACATTGTTTCAGCCTCCCAGGGAGCCATGGATACAGGGCTGCCCTTTTAATCCCTCTTGCAAGCAGTTAAGTCAGCCAGTTCCTTGGCATTAAGGTTGAAAGACCCCCTAGTGCCAAGTCCTGTAGAAATCCCCAAGGCCCATTTGGTCTCCCAGGTATTCTGGGATTTCTTTCACCATGCTTTAAGTTGGTCAATGGGATTAACCTCCTGAGCTGCTGCCAAAGTGGAATGTTCAGGTACAAAGCAAGGAAATTAAAAAACCAAAGGATTAAATCAGTGACGACAGAGGTATGTGGGCCCCCGAGGACCTCAATGAATGGCTGACTTGGCTTTCCATGAATTGAAAAGCATCCAGTAGCTGCAAGCCCCAGGATTCTAATGGGGGCTGGGAAGGGGATTCCACAACAAGGGAAGGAAATTCAACGGGGGCCAACCCCCCAGCATGAGTCCGGGGACCCCTGGCCTTGCCAGGCTCTAGTATACAGTCCGAGAATTCCTTGAGCAGCGAAGCCGGTGGGGGTGTGGGCCTGTGAGCTTGCATACAGTTTTCTCACCTGGACGGCCCATGGGAAGACCCCAGAGACACAGAGGATAAAGGGGATAAAAAGGAGTTTAGCGGTTCTGCAAAAACTCAACTTCAGTCGCGTGGCCAGGAGTAAAGGGAGGGGGGTGACGGAATCACCGAGGCAGGGGTGAGGCGGGTGGCAGGAGGAGCAGGGGAGCCTCGAACACTAGGCTGGAGCCAGGGGGGTGTCAGCCCCGCGGCCCAGTGATGGCCGCTTTGGCCACGGTTCTTCAGAGGCATGGTCGCCAGAGAGGCAGGCCACCTTGCAGCCGCCCTCTGCTCAAGCTTCTCCCCCCGCCCACCCCAAGCAGGCTCCCCAGGGCCCCAGCCAAGCCAGCGGAGATGGCTAGACCCACCTGCACAACTAGGGTGGTTTCTCGAACTGGGAAAGGGGGAGTGAGGCCACGGGGGAGGGGTGGGGAGGGATGCGTGCTACCCTTTTGGAAGCTAAAGTACAGAAATTTCTTCTGCTTGGCACTGCCAGGGCCCCCTGAGATTGGGAACCGTGAGAGGTTGGGAAAGTCGAGGATCCTTCTAGACCCTGCCCCTGCTGCACTCCTTCTGTTGCCCCTCGGGGCGCCAGGGCCCAGGGCCCGGCTTACGGCTGTCAAGCTGGGGCTCCTCCTCCTCTAAAGGACCTACCTGAAGGGCCCGGAAAGCCCGGTGCACCCGGAAGCCCGGGTTTGCCCTTGACGCCGAATAGACCATCAAGCCCAGGAGGCCCTGGCTGTCCCACGTGGCCCGGTGTGCCGGGGCTGCCCCGTTCACCTTTGGGGCCTAGCAGGCCCGACTTCCCAAGCAAACCTAGTGAAAGGAAGGGGCAGATGATCAACAGCCTGGATGGACAGCAGGGACTGGTGACCAAACCAACTTGCCGCGTAAGAGCTTGGCCCAGGGTACATCCCCGGTGTCACGGTCTCCTCTGTTCCAGCCCTCGCTGCTTGTGCCCTAGCGGCAAATCAGAGGCTGTGCCAGAAACCGGACTCTCCATTATGGTCACTTCCAGATTGACTAAGTAAGGAGAACAGACTCCAGTGATTTAAGAAAAAGTTCCCAGAAGGGAGAGACAGAACAAAATGACTTTTCAGTGTCACCCCCTCATGGATCCACCACCCCAGGCTCAAGCCTGTATTCATGCAAGGCTATACCGGTCACCGAAAGACTTTCCATAGACTGTTAAATAAGTGAGTCAAAAATAGTCACCCTTGGGTCCCGAAAGGCCAGAGTCTCCAGGAAATCCTCTGTCCCCTGGCAATCCCTGTAGGCCTTGCTCCCCCGGTGCACCATCCTCAGCACCAAAGATGTCACCAGGGGCTCCCTTGGAACCGGGTAAACCTGGACTGCCAAGTTCCCCGGGCAAGCCATCTTTCCCAGGGAACCCAGGAAACCCAGGCAAGCCCTTCTCCCCACGAGGTCCGGGAAATCCTAAATGTAAAGAGGCAAAAAATAAAAAGGCCATGGAGGTTTAGAAGGGATAGGTCTGGGTAGAGATCTCGGAGACAGATGTGAGTTTTTCTATTACAAAAGCTAACATTTCAATAATGTGTGTCACTTCTCTTGAAAGGCAAGAGCCTCTGGTCCTGGGAGGACGTGCCCAGAGGCGGGCACTGCACCCTGTGAACTGCAGAAGGTTCTAGCTCAGTGAGGCCAGGCCTGGGGCTGAGCCCAGCAACCCACTCCCCGGGCTGCTCTGCTGGCCGAAGGGCACAGGATATACCCAGGACTCTCTGTCAAAGACCCAATTTCTTCTGGAGTCATCTATCCCCTGCTGTCATGCCTCCCTCCTCCGTGCATGGTTGGAGGGGTTTGAAGCTGGATAAATAAACCATGGAGGGTATGGCCCATGACGAGCCCCGTGCCACAGAGCAGGGTGGTTCTCAAACTGAGTGGGGGTCAGAACTACCTGGGGATGGGGGGGCTAGGCCACACCCAAATGGCTGGGCACCACCGCCCCCCGCCCCGAGCTTCTGATCAGTAGCTCTGCCGAGGAGCCGAGAGTCTGCATTATTATTAACAGGTTCCCAGGAGACGCTGGTGCTGCAGCTCTGGGGAACACAGTTTAAGAACCACTGGGGCAGTGGAGAACAAGCTTGCCACAGGGTGTGAGCAAAGGGATAGAAAGGAACCACTTCCCTCTGACTCATCTGAACATCTTTGTGTGACCTAGAAGGAATCGATCCAGGAACTTGCCAAAGGCTTGGCAGTCAGCTAACCGGGTGGAGTCCTAGCTCTGTCACTAGTGACTTCGTGACCTCAGGCAAAGGCACTTTCCACCTGAGCTTCATCTGAAAGTGAAGGGCATGTCCTGGCTGATGGCCCTGGCCACTCTGACTCACTGTCACGCTCTAGCTTGAAGCCCTGTCTTACCTGAGTACGAGATCAAAACCATCCCGCCCACACCAGAGCGTAAACCTCACTGCCTGGGGTCAGTGGATGGCTGGCTACCATGATTCAAACCCACAGTCACAGGGGAGGAGAAGCAGGTGAGGAAAAGCTTCATTCCTTACCTGGCAATTCAGGAAGGTGAACCAATCCTGGACTTCCGGGCTCTCCTTTATTTCCACGCAGTCCAGGCTGGCCCGGGGTCCCAGGGAGGCCACGGGCCCCTTTAGGGCCTGCGAACCCAAACATGAGTGGTGAGGGGAAAGGAAAGTCAGGGTGCCTGGTCACCTTTGGGATGTTCACTCAAGAATCCTAGTCTCTTGGGTGGGGCGGGGGGGCCTCTTAGCTTTACCTCACCACACGGACCTCTCCAGGAGCCATTCTATTTCCTCAGTGCTCAAGGCCACCCTCTCGGGAGGAATGTGCCCCCCCAAATGCTGCCAGCCTGGGCCCCGCTTCCTTGGGCTCATGGCCCTTATGAGTGTGCTCAGTGGCTTTCTCTGGACTCATTCCATACCTGGGAATCCGGGAGCTCCTGGTAAGCCTGATGGACCATAGGACCCAGGAATTATACACGGCAAGGTGATGCCTGTAAGTGGTGACACGTAAGCGTCCAGTGAGCCCACCGAGTCAGGAACAATTTCCCCCTAGCATGCTCCTTTACTCCCATCCCCTCGGATGGCACAACCAAGGTCTTCCCACCCAGCAGCTGGGAGCCCATGCAGAAGAATCCTGGCATCAGAAGCTCTTGGGAGTTTCTCCTAGTGCAACTGCTTGTAGATAAGAGTACCCCTAGGGGCCAAGTGCCAGAAAGCCACCTCCTAAACCAACGTCCAGTGGGCAGGCAGTCATCTATGCAGTAGATGTCCCCTAACAAGATCTCTGAGAGGTGGCCCTATGCAGGAGCAGCACCAAAGGGCAACTGCCTACTAGCCCCGCCCTCATATGGAGCCTCTTCCCTAGGATGGGGGCTTGGGGTTCGTCCTGAGGATCCATTATGGCCATGTGACTAGATTGGAGGGCTTGCAGCCAAGACCCCTCGAGTTCACATGTCTGCCCTTTTCTTGAAATGAAAACAACCCATTGGGTTCTTTTGCCCCACCTCATTTGGGATCTACAGAAACCTACTGACGATGACCCTGGGTCTGAGGAAGCTGTATTGCTGTACTAGGCAAACACTGAAGGCCACGCTCTTGGCCGTGACACACAAGGACCCTTCCCTCAGCTCCTCCTTTGAAAATGTCAACTCTGCGACTCAGGGAGAAGCAGTAGTCAATTTCAGGGTTCAAGACATTGAAATTGGCCGGCAGAGCCCCTTCCCTAGCAAATTCCTCCTTGCTCATTCATAATGCAAATAAAGAGTCTATATAACATCACAGAGGGGAGGTTTAATAAAACACTGATGAACAAATTGTGTGTGTCCGCCCCCTCAAGTGCCATTTACAAACAATTGCTATGCTAATTAAAATTAGTCTTGCCTATTCATTAAAACAATCCCCCAAGGCCTGCTTAAAGCCACAGAGCCAACAGTTCTAGTAAACTGCTATAGCTTTTGCCCATACTTAAGAGAAATCACAAATTGCATTTCTCGCAGATACGTATACAAGCTATGATTCAGATTTCATACTCAACTGGCTGCCATTCTTCCTCCACGTGTTCTAGTCCTAAAACAAAATGGGGGATTGAACGGTATAGTGTATTGGTTAAGAGTTTGGGCTCTGAGGCCAGAGAGACCTGAGCTTGCATCCTAGTTCTGCTACTCACTAGTCGTGGGGGCAAGATACTTCAACCTCTCTGAGCCTCAGGCATAAAACAGAAGCTACTCTTCTTAGATGGTGTTTGTGAGGATGATAGGACAGGATGCTAGCAGCATTTCACTGGGTGCCCAGCACCCTGGTGGTTGCTCAGTGAATGGCCGTTTTTGTTAGTTTGTTTGTTTTTAATCATCTTATTTAAGGAGGAGTATTCAGAAGAGCTCCTCCAAGGCCATCCCCTGCTTCCTACCTTAGTCCGGTTAGCGACACTACTCTATAGCCTGGGCAGCGGCTGTCTGCCTTCTAGCCCGCAGGTCCTGAGAGTCATACTTCTACAGCTGGAGAGAGGGCATTAGGGCCTGATCGTCCCCCATAGGTGCTCACACCCACCGGCCAGGTGCTGAGATGATGGTGCTATTTCTGAGGGCCATCTCCCTACCGTGGAACTATATAACCTGTGGGCAAGCTAGTCATGATAAGATGCTCGGCTGGGAGAGGGCTGCCAATCCTGTGCTCAGCTTGGGCCTTGGGCCTTTGGACTAGATGGAAGAGTGGCCTCCCTGGATGCTATGACGAGAGGGACCCTGCAGAAGATTCTTGTGTCCCCGCTATTTCAATAGCCCGTTAGCTCCAGTGTATCAAACACTGCCGTTTCATTGCTTCCAATCTTATGAAACAAAGGGTAAAATCCAAATATCTCTGCGCTGGCTGCAAACATGAATATCCATCCTCACTCCATTCATTAGATAAGTTTCATAAATTCTTTTCACTTGTGACAGCCAGATAAAAACAAACCTTCAGAGGATGGGGCCAAGGACAGGCATCTGGAAAGGCTCCAGGACAGACCTGCACACCACAGCACACTTGTGCATTGCGAGCAGAGGGTCAAAACCTCAGGAGGGCAGAACTTCAAGTCACCCTGGTACCTGGCTCTTTCACTTTACACCTCTGTCTTCTACTTTCCATCCCTGAATTCAGAGCCTTCTCCCCCCACAAAGCAGAAATCAGCTCTCCCTGCCTTCTGTTTCATAAGTGCAACACACGAGCAAATTAATGAGAATTGTCCCCGTAACTGCCCAGATGTGTCTTCAGAATAAAAAGTGCCTCTGCTTCTCAAGATTCTAACATCTCCGTTTACTCTGGGTCCCGTGAATGAACATCAGACATGTGCGCATCCTTCCGGGTACCTCCCAAGGCAAGTTATGGCCCCAGTTAAGTTCACAAAATGAAGGTGCTCCAGGCAGACATCAGCCAAGCCATCGACATGCATGGTGAAGGAAATTAGTCTCTCTCAGAGACCGCATGCCCACTTACTGCTTTGTGCCCCAGCCTTAGGATCACCCCCTTCCCCCAACCAGAGGCTCCAGTGCGGTGCTCAGGCCATCATGAGTGTCTGAGATAGAGGTGAACGGAAAGGAAGGGAGCTTTTGCAGACACTGGTGTTTGAGAACCTCGACACTGAGCTAGCTCTCACCTCCCTCTGTGACTAAGTGTCCTTTACCAACGCTCTCCCTGCAGCAGCAATCACCTAGACCAATCGAGTAAAGAAGAAAATTAAACCGGGACAGGAGTTCCTTGAGGTCCAAGGGAAGTCTGGCCTGCAGCCTGGGTATGCCCACCGATCACAGTCCCTGTCTGGATCGAAGGGAGAGAGCTGACACACACACGGGATCAAGGACACAGGAGCTGTTTCGGTAATAACCAGGGTGATTGATTACTATGAGCATCTGGATCAGAGCCTCTTTGGAAACAGCCAGTTGTCTGCCGGTCCAAGGTTTGTAATAATTCACACCACTCGGGTGAAAGGCTTCTAATGACTACATTCCCTTTCTGGCAATGCAGCCATCCTAGCCTGGGCCATCACTGGTTGGAATGAGTACATTAAGAATAGCATCTTCAGGGGGCTCAGTCGGTTAAGCGTCTGACTCTTGACTTCAGCTCAGGTCTGATCTCAGGGTCGTGAGATGGAGCCGTGCGTCGGGCTCCACGCTGGGCGTGGAGCCTGCTTCAGATTCTCTCCCTCTGCCCCTGCCCACTCACCCTGCTGCTCACACGCTCTCTTAAAAAAATAATAGAATAGCATCTTTTGTTTTCATGGCAACAGTAATGGCCACAATGCAAATGTCTAGAGCTCACAGGTTATGTGTTTTTAAAATTGCGTGGAATAAAATTGCTAGGTTTGAGGACTTGTGTTTGGTTGCCACGGAAAGAAAAAAGAAAGCCAATGCTCTTAGTTGAAGTAATTTTTTGGAAAATCGTGGTGCTGCAACAAGACCATTTTCTGCATAAGGCATCTCCCAGGTTAGAGTTTACTACAGGACTATGTTCCTAAGAACTTTCTGTGTCTGGGGCCTAGTGATGTTTAGGGTAGAAATGGTCCCATGGGCCTCCTTCTGTTGACTCAGCTTATTGTCAAACAATCAGAATGTTGATAATATCCAGATTTGAGTGCGTGTAAGTACGCATATACCGTCTCAGGTATGTATCTGAGATGTATCTGAGATGAGTATGTATGTATCTGAGATGAGTATGTATCTGAGATACGTATCTCAGATATGTATCTCCCGTATAACTCAGTTTAAAAACCTAGTTGTCTACACAAATGGTTGGCCTAGAATAAAGACCCAGTTGGCAGAGGGGCAGCGGAATGACCATGAATAATGTTTCTAGGAACAGAGCTAGATGCCAAGCTATGGCTGACACTAGGACTTGCAAAAGGCAGGATGACTGAGTCTGATAAAAATTCCTCACAGCTTTCATAGGACTTTGTAAACTGAAATACTGACTCGGTTTGAAGAATCTTGAATCATCGATTCTTAACCTGTACCATCATCCTCATTATACCAATGCACACAAGTAGATTTTAAGGTAAATAAAAATTGACAAGACCTGGTTTCTGTCTTTTTTTTTTGGTAATTCTTCAAGGTGACAAGGTAGAAAGAGAAGAAACAGGTCTAAGAAATAGCCCTTTGGTTATTGAGAAACCCCTTTCTTCTGTGAGTGTATGTTAGTCTCTTAAGGAATACTGCACTGTGCTAGGCAAATTGAGAAATGCCAAAAAGGATTGCCTTCCTTAGTATCCAGCTGCTTACGAAGCAGCTGGGAAAAGCAAAAGCATTTACGGAAGAAAATACATAATTGAAGTGGCAGTGACATCCTGGGGAGGTCAAGAGAAGGCTTCGTGGAGAAGTGGGACTTGTACCCTGAAAGATGGATAAAACCTGATTGCATAGAAAAAAGAGGAAGAACATTCCAGAAACAGAAAAGAGAGGAAGAACATTCCATAAAAAGGCCACCCCTTGTGGCTTCAAGCCTAGGGGCATAACACAATGATAGCAATAATTCACAAATATTACATTGGCAACAGTATTCATAGCAGAATTGAGTGGGGGAAAGTCTGGAGGTAGGAGAGGAGAAACCACGTAGGAAGTTGTCGCCATTCACCAACTCACCCAACCATCCACCCATCCTTCCTTCCAACCGTCCATTTATTCCAACAGGCATGGAGGTATATTTGATAAGCTGGGCATGAGATAACAAGAGCTCAATAGCAAGAAGAGGAAGGAAAGAACATAAGCACTGCAAATGAAGAATAAGAGATGAATTTCGAGTTTTCAAACTTCAGATGACGTAAGTAGGGTGGTGCGACTAATGGAAACCGAAGTTGGGATGAAGAGCTGTTCTGGAAGAAGGTGAATTATTAGCATGGTATCTTTGCCATCTACAAGCAGGGCTGTCACTCGTTAGAATTCCTGCAATTCAGGGACAAAAAGAAGCTCTCTAAATGGGAGGGATTTAAGGTAGGAAATAGAGATGAGACTAGATACAAGTAGGGTCTCTTGTCAATCTGAGACCTCAGGAATGAAAGAAAGGCTCTTCCCTGCTGATGACATTACCATCTAACTTAGAGGACACCTATCCCATCTCCGGCTCATTACTTCAATGGTACTTGTAACAAAATGGCCATCTGGCATCTGCTTGAAATTTTCCAGGGACTGTGAGCTCATAAGCTCCCAAGGCAGCTCTGTTACCTTTTCAGACTGGTCTGTTAGGAAGTTTTCTTACTAAGTCGGACTGAAATCTACATTGCTCTGTGTAGGTGTACCACGGTATAATTATGATCCTTTTCCCATATGAAAACCCTTAGAAATTGCAAGCAGTGATTATAATCAGCCAAGTCTCTTCGTCTGACACATTTCATGTGCCCGGGTCAGAGCCACACTCTACGAAGGGTCAGTTTCTCAAGTCCCAGACCATCTGATTCCATGACTCACCGGGAAGCCCAGGGAGGCCTTGTTGCCCTGGTAATCCATCAATTCCTTGATCTCCAGGAAGCCCACGAGGTCCAGGAGAGCCCGGCAGCCCAATTCCTGGGGGGCCAGTTGGACCACTGTGGCCCTTTTCACCAGGAAGTCCTGGTAACCCCTTTTCACCTGGGAAGCCCTGTCCACCGTCACCCTAGACAACACAGAAGAAAGAATGAAAGCCCAACTGAAAGACGGATCAGGAGAGGCTTCCGACCATAGGAAAGAGGTAGCCAGTGTGGTCAATGCTCCATTTTTGGCTAAAATCCTCGATCCCTCTAGTTTCTCAATCAATTCCTCTATTTGGTTAATGGGAATAAAGTTAGTCAACCCTCGGAGATTTGATGATGCAAAACCTTCTAGATCAGTGGTGGGGAGGGGGCCAGGAAACAGGAGCAGGGTAACAGTGCTTGGGGGCCCAGAAAGCAGCTGGATTACTTGCAGGGGGCGGGGGAAAGTTACTGAGAAGCTGAAGCATTTTAAGTGATAGGGTCGATTGTTATGAGCCTTTATCAACTGAGACAATGACCCATGCCCAGAAAAAGATTCTCATCTTACCTAAGATGAGCAGAAAGTGTTAGCGGCAGAGGCCAGAAGAGATGCTGGGCACTCTGTTCTGCCCTGCCTCATGGCCTAGTGGCCATCAGAACCCCCACCCCCAAAGTCAGCCGTGAGGCTTTATAGAGCTCGACACCCAGGAACGATCAACTTACCGGGAGGCCTGGCAGACCTGGCAAACCTGGTATTCCATCCTTGCCTGGGACTCCGGTCTCCCCAGGGAGCCCCTGGGGGCCAGGATCACCCTGCTCCCCCGGCACCCCTGATCTTGAACTGAGAGTTGGTTCCCCTTTCTCTCCTTTGGGGCCCGCAGGACCAGGAGGCCCAAATAAACCCTGACAAAGAGACAAAAGGGCAGAATCAGGAGATGCAAACATGGTAGGACTCTGGCACATGAAGCAGATCCTTGGGTACCTTTTGGCACTGCTCTGGGCACTTGAATATGTCATCATCTTGGATCACAATTGCCCATTTATTTTCTTACCTTTCTCAAAGTTGAAATTTTTGAGGATGGTAACCTTGTCTTAGTTTGATTTTATCTTCAGGGCCCTGGGGCCGTGCTAAGCAAATACAAATGATTTTGTGGAAGGAAGGGATTAAGGAAGGGAGGGACGGAGGGAACATAGGCAGATCAATGCAGAAGGGGACTTTGGACATCATCTGGTCTGACTTTTTCATACTATAGATCCAAACCATGAAGCTTTGTTTTATCCCCATCTCTCTTTCCTGTGTTTTAGGAAAGTGCTTGGGGCAGGAGTAAGGGACCCTGGAGAGCTCCCAGTCCTCCCCCGGGGCCAAAGTTGGGTAAGACTTACTGGAGTCCCTGATGGGCCCTGTGCACCCCCAGAGCCTGGATCTCCTCTGGTTCCTTTAAGGCCTGGAAGGCCTATGAGGCCAGGTGGCCCGAGCAGGCCTGGCTCCCCAGGTGGTCCGGTGTTTGGGACACCACCGTCACAGGCACAAAAGCCCGAGTCCCCTGGGGGGAAAAAGAAGACAACGGTTAAACAAAGTGGGCCACCTTTCCAAGAAAAAGGATGATATGACCGTGGTGATCTGTGCCTTGAACAACCCCATGGAGGGAATCAGAAGGCCTGGTAACAGGTATCAGGAAGTACCCTAGCTCTGTAGTGAGGCAAGAAAGGGCTCAGGCTCACATCCTAAGTCAAAGCTTGCAGTTCCCTTCCTTTTCCCTCCAAATAGTCCTCCTTGGAGCTGAACAACAGAGATGGAACTTGTAAAAAATCTTCCGAACCAGCTCCGCTAATAAGCAGTGACATGTTAAGAGGCGGCACTGAGAAAGGGGAAGAGGAAGTGAGGGCCATTCTGCTTGAGGTCGAGGAGAGCTGCTCATTCTGTGAGAGAAGAGGAAAGATCTCAGATACTTGAAACCCTCGGCAATCCCCAAACCTCTCCTCGGCCAGCAGTCTCACCTCTTCCTCCACCTTGGCCTGGGCCACAACTAAAATGAATTGATTTGTTTGCACTTTAGCATCTGGCCTTCAAGAGCGTGCAACAGAGGAATGACCCAGCGGCCACAGGATGATGGACGGCCGTGCCGCTGGGGGCCGCGCTCATCGGTCAGCCCTTCACCATCAGTGGGGACCTGCGGTTGTTTTCCTGGGGCCTGTTGGCTTTTCTGGAGTGCCAGGTCTTGACCTGTTCAGACTCTTTTCCTTCAGGCTGAAGGTAATGATAAGTGACTTCTGGCCTTTGGCCTTGCACACTGGGAAGGGGTGCAGCGTGGGCTGGCTAATAGCTGGGGCTGCTGGCCACAGCTTCTGCTGGTGGATGGCGTAGGAAGAGGAAGAGGAGCCCACGACCCACTTCATCCCATGTGACCTCAATTGCTAGCCTCAGTCTCCGAGCCCTAAATGTGGAGCACTGCCAAGAATCCTATAATCAAATCCCTGATCAAGCCCCACAACTGCTTCTGTTTAGGTTCCCAAAGCTGTTGGTCTACTCATGCCCCAGAAACCTTCTGCAAGGATTTTGGGGGAACACAGAAACCCAAGGCGACAAAAAAATCACCTTTCATTCCTTTGAGGCCTGGGTTTCCTCTTGGACCTCGTTCTCCTCGGAGACCAGGGAAGCCTGGCTCTGCGTTCTGTAGGGTTCCAGTCTCAAATGCTGGACCTTCAGGGAAAGGGAAACATCAAAGATAGGCGCATCACACATGACTTAGCACAGCAGCTCGGTTGCTAAGGCCTGTGTCCTTGAGGCTCAGCAACCAAAGCAGAGACAGGGACCCAACGTCTGTGGCAAATCTTATCCCCTGGTGGCCCTCGTCACTCTACTATGACTTACAGAAGGGCTACTATGTTCCAGGCACCGGACTAGACACTGAGGGGACTGGAATGACCAAGACAGCTTCAGTAAGTCAGCAGTCCTAATGTCTACCCCAGAAAGTACTCTTGGGACAGCAGAGGAAATGGGGTTCCTGGGGTTTAGATGACAACGAAACTTCCTGGGGTTTAGGTGACAACGAAACATGCTGGGCCTGTGTCCAGCCTTTCTCTTAGAATCTAGGATCCCATGCTCAGGTAGAAGACATAAGGAGAATAAACCCTGTCAAGGCTTTGAGCAACTGTCTTGAGGATCCAGGCTTGGCTTCCCATGTCTCAGGCTCCTATCCCCACCCCACTGGAGCCCTGAGGACCAGGGGAAGCTTGAGAGAGCCAACGTTGCTTCTTCATGAGCTGTGAGACCAGAGGTGGAGGGGCTGAGAACAACGGAGGGTGGGATGAAATGACTACACAAACTGGAAGGCATTAGGTAGCGTTTGGGCATCAAGGTGGCCTTAGCTTGCTTGCTCCTTGATGAGGCTCTGACCGTTCTGGTCGCTAACCTCTAGCAGCAAGGCTCTGACTCAGGAGCATCATGTGTCCCGGCTATTTCTCCTGTGAAATGCTCTCTCTCTCAAGAATCACAACTGTTCTGCAGTCCCAATCACACCTGAGTCTCAAGAGTCTCAAAGAGAGAAATGAACGACTTACCGGGTGGGCCCGGTAGGCCGGGCAGGCCTGGCAAACCGTCTCTGCCAGGGGGACCAGCTGTCCCAACTGTGGTGCGGCCTGGGTTTCCTTGGTCCCCCTTCAGACCTGGAACTCCTTGGGGCCCTAGGGCACCTGGGATACCTGGAAGGATAAGCCCATACAATAATGCTAATCACATCATCCTATTCTTCCAGGGGTGTTCCAATCAGCGACATATGCTGGAAACTCCCTCCAAGGGAAGAATTTGGGAGACCATTTGCCCTTCTCTTGCATCAGAGTTAGAAAGGCCCTTAGGAATCATCTAGCCCAACCTCCTAGGAAGTTGAGGCCAAAGGACATGGGGAAACATGGTCAAGGGTGCAGAGCTTTTTGGTGGAGAACCTGAGCGGAAAACCTGGTGTCCAGTCTCCTCCTCTTTGATTTTTCAACCTCGGTGGTGGGATCAGCTGTACCCCTTCCAAGTGGTTGCTTTCAAAGCACAGGGATCCTTCCAGATGCCCATCTCCAAGGAACTTAGAAACTTATGCCTTTCAAAGTCCTGTCTGAAGCTTTATATTTGGCTCATCACGGCCTCTGAGAATCTGGCATGGACTTTCTCTATTCACTACTACAGAATGACATATGGGTGTACTCCTCTAATGGTGGGTTCAGTCATAGGCTCCTGGGCCATTTAGTGCCTGAGGTAAGCACAGAGTGAGGGTCCGGGTACAAAACTCTCCTCTAGGCTTCCGTTAGCCCCTGCTGGCAAGCATCAGCTGGGATGGCAAATCCATAGAAGAGTGATAGGGCTCCAGCAGTCCAAGACCAGCCCCCTCTGGTTGCTGCAAACCCCAAAAGAATTGCCTGTCTAGCAACACTACATCATTCAGGCCAAAGGAAAGCTGCTCGCCCAGGTCCTATCCTCATATACATTAGCCTTGGGCTGGTGGTGCAGCACTTAGTGACTACAGTCTACCTTTCTTTTGAGTTTGGCTAGGTATGTACCCAGACCGGACAGGGGTATAGAAGGGGATGCTGGGCACCAGCATGTCTATGCAGGGGGTGAGTTAGTTTGTTTCACCTGGTAAAGCCGGTAAGCCGGGGATGCCAGAAGGGCCAGGCAGGCCCTGGATACCTTCATCTCCTTTAAGTCCTGGGAGGCCTGGCATCCCGGGGTCTCCAGGATAACCTGGCATTGCAATGAAAAAAAAAAAAAAAAAGCAGTAAGCAAACCCAGAAGAGGCCCACAAATGCCACAGAATGCCTAAGAAGGGTTGCAAGGAGATGTCCTCAGGGTAGAAGTCTCTTTCTTGCCCTTCACAGGTCTCCCAGATGCTGATGGCCTCATGTGAACACGGGCCGACTGCAGCTAAGGCTCCACTAGTGTTGAGAACTGGTCTGGCCAGGGCTAACAGTCCATGGTAAGATCTGGTAAGTACTAGGAAGGTTCTTCTACTACTGTTAACCTGCTGTCATGCCTCAAATATCTACCATTTGGATTAAGGTGTTGAAGTCTACTATTCATGTTATGCCCATAGGTTTCCAGGAAGCCACTGTCAATCATTAACACCTTGGCTTCAATGAGTTTACTGGACAGGGCGTGGGCCAGAGAGGATGAGAGGGGAGAAGTAATTTCAGAGACCGAGGCAGAAGAGGTACAGTAGTAGAAGCCTTTGCTCAAGCAAGCAGTCACTGGAGACACACTGGAGAAGGCAATGGGAACAGTTGGATACTTTCCCACCTCCTATGCGATTGTCAAACCCAAACACGCATGGGATCATGCAGATGAGACCCCAAGTGTCCCACAGGATCAGGCTAAAGTCAGCCCAGCTGGGGAGGATATTAATCCTGCCCTAAGCATCATTAGGAGAACAACTTTCAGCAAGTCCAGGCCCAGTCCGACCAAAACCTTAGTCTTGGTGGACCCAACACAAACACGGAGCGTAGGCCTTGGCTTCTTTGCCCGAAGACATTGCAGTTAGCTTCATTCCCCAAGTACAGGACCCATGAGGGGCCCTTGAGTGCGTTGGCTTTAGCAGCAATCCAGTGGCTGACAAAGTATCCTCTTAACAATTATAGGACTATAGAACGTCACCCCTGGTCCTTTCTTTTTCACTCCAGTCAATGAAAAGTTGCACCTGAGATCACAGCGCCGTCTGTATCGATGAAAACATCTGGGCCTGGCAGGCCAATGCCACCCTTTTCACCCTGTAAAGATTCAACTGGTTAAACACAAACATTCCCATGACCTTATCACTCAAGCTCTATGTGCCCTCAAAGCCATTCCCTGGGAAAATGAAAGCTTTCCCCTTCTGCAACCCCTGATTCCCAGGGCCAACTAGTGCACAGGTTAATTCTGAAGTCCAACAAATTTCAGATGAAGGTAACGCAAAGCAGGTCAGGAGCCCGACACTCAATTTGCAAACCTGTCAAAAATAAGGAATCAGAATTTTATTTTTCAACCTGACTCCTGGATCATCTGCTTCTGGGCCTGGGACATAGATCTCAAGACTAGACAACGTTGCTGCACCAAAGAGGTGCAAAGGAAGGGGCAGTTTCAACTTTTTTTTCCCACTGTAAGCTGGCCCAGGACTCTGCTACTGTCACTGGCCTCGTTAGTGGATGATTTCAGGCAGAGGAAGTCAAAGGAGTCCTAAGTCCCCCAAAAGGGGGATTCAGGTATCAGAATCAGATACAGTGGCTTATCCCAGTGGGGTGGTGGGAGCTGCCTGCCCCCGGAACAGGTGATAAGGGGATGCATTCTCTGTAGAGAATTTTAAAACAATCATAAAACTGGGGCGCCTGGGTGGCTCAGTCGGTTAAGCGCCTGCCTTCGGCTCAGGTCAGGGTCCTGGGGTCCTGGGATTGAGCCCCGCATTAGGCTCCCTGCTCATTGGGAAGCCTGCTTCTCCCTCTCCCACTCCCCCTGCTTGTGTTCCCTCTCTCGCTGTGTCTCTGTCAAATAAATAAATAAAATCTTAAAAAAATCAAAAAACCAAAAATTTGGCAATTCCAAGCAATGTCAATAGTAGAATATTCTTCTTTGTAGAGATGGATTTGCTCCTGCAGCCCTCCGCCCTACCCCCACCCCCACTTTAGTCTACCTCTGATCAAGTAGTATCTAAGGAAGGCTCATTGGCTTTGTGTGCTCAAAGTAGGGTTCATGCACTTCATGTGAAAAAGGTAACATTTACAATGTTAAAATATTAAAAGAATACTTCATCTCATAGGTAGGCATTCATTATGGTCCAGGTGTTTGCGTCCCCCCTGCCCCCGATTCATTTTGAAAACCGAATGCCCGAAGTGATGGTGTTAGGCAGTGGGGCCTTTGGGGGGGATCAGGTCATGAGCGTGGACCCCGCACGATTGGGACCAGTGCCCTTATAAGAGGAGGCCAAGAGAGCTAGCTTGCCCCTTCCACCATGTGAGGACACAGTGAGAAGTCAGTGACCTGGAAGGGGACCCTCACTCACGCTGGCATCCTGATCTCGGGCTTCTGGCCTCCAGGACTGTGAGGAATAATTTTCTATTTTTTTATAAGCCACCCCGTCTGTGATAGTTTCTTAGAGTGGCCAAATGGACTAAAGCGCATTTATGGGAATTCTTCACCCTTCCACCGCCCCAATCCTGGATTTTTGCTTCCCAACAACATTACCTTAATTCCTGGGAATCCATTAAGCCCAGGGAAACCTGAGGACCCCTTCTTGCCCTGTGACAGAAACACAGTTACAACTAGTCAAATGTCTAAGAGCATAGGAGGGACTGGTCTTTGGACGAGGCCAGGGCAAATGGCACAGGGATCTTGGCTGGCCTTCCAGGGTATGCACGGATTCTCCCCGACTCTGGAGGGTATACAATGTTCCAGAAGGCAATATGGCACGAGGTAGCCAACTCGCCTGTTAGGAGGTATACGGGCCCCAAGGCTAGGGATGAATACAAGCAGGCTGGCCTCGCTAGCCCCTGATAACAAAATAAAGAAGTAGGACCATAGCACGGCACTGGATTGGTCAACCCTGGATACTCAGACAAAAGAAGAGAGCGGCTGAGATTATACCCATCAAAGGGAGGTAGACAACTTGTATTATAAGCAGTGGCTCCCTCTGGACCGATGGCCATGTTAAGTAAAGCAAGGGGGCCTTTTGATTAGGACTTTACATGCAGGCTTTTAGTGATATTAACCAAAATACCTGACTCCCTGGAAGGCCTTGGCGTCCTTCTAAACCCATGGGTCCCTGTAAAGAGAATGGAGCCACCTTAGAAAGATTAATAGCCCACACTAGAAAAAGCCAATAGACTTACATAACAAAGCTTTCCCACTGAGTTCAGGACTTAGCCAGTTCCTAAAATCAGGTAAGAGAATGTCCCTAGACCTGGCTTAATGACTTCTTTCTAAGCACTAATCCATCAGGCTGAATAGCCACACAGAGCATTTTTAAAGAGCAAAATAAAATGGAAACATTTTAAGTACTGGGTGGAATTTGGTAGAAAGGCTGGGTGGTATTATACTTAGTCTGCATTAGTTCCAAGTCATGACATTTTTAAATAGATTGTGGGAGGGCCTCTTGTCTCTCACCCCAACTGCATTCTTTGCTGGTGATTATGTCTTTTCAAGACAAAGGAGTAGAGAAAAGTAGAGAAATAAATGGCAGGGTAAAGGGCAAACATTGCTGAACACTCAAAAGATTCTTAACGAGCTTTATGACTAAGCCAAAATCACAGTTCTCTAAATGTTACCTCTTTAAGGCTAAGGTTGGCCAATTGCTTATAGCTTAACACCTAAGTGCCTGAAGCACTTAGAATCACAAAGGCTAACAATTATTTCTCCACTTGAAGAGGGGTTATTACTGGAAATTGTTGACTGCAAATGTCATTCGCTATGTTCTAGACCACCCTAGGCTTGTTTCTGTTCTATAAAGATTATACTTGGCCCTCTTCCATTACTACAACAACCGCACCCTAGCCCACGTTCCCCCAGGATAGAAGGTAGTGAAGGCAAGACGACGCTCACCCCATTATCAGCCCAGATGACAATTCTCTATGACAACAAGGAAAGGAAGTTGGCTGAGGAGCCATTCCGTATTCAAGGGAGCCACTAAGTCAAGGAAATGGGGGCAAAGTGAAAAGGAGGAGGTCTCAGGGACCTGAAGGCTGAGGAAGAAAAATAAGAGAAGCTTCGGTGGCTATCAAGTTATACAACATAAAGATGTGAACAGGCCAAAAAATGGACCCGACAGACCGGATAACCTGACAGACCCGGGCAAGCAATGTTCCAGGTTCATACCCTAGGTCCTGGCAAACCAGGGATTCCCTTTTCTCCCTTTTCTCCAGCAGTTCCAAATCCCTACAGGAAAAAAAAAAGAAACCACAAGTTATAACATCCATTTCCTCATAGGTCTCCTGGCTCCGTCCAAAGCAGGGAGGTAACTTCGAATCAAGGCCATTGCCATTGCCATTGGGGAGGCTCACCATGCTGAGTCTCTTGTCACTGCCTGAGAAGCCCATAGGGCCTTCAGAGAGTTTGGACCATTCATTCAAGGTTCCCTCTTGGTTTTAGAAGTAATGTCTTGTCCCCCTGAACATGATTGTATGTCTTCACAGCTACATGGACTAACAGCATAGAAATGATTAGATATCTAACTTCATTGGTTTGACAGATGGGGAGACTAATACTCAGAACAGTTCAGCATCTTGTATGGGTTACAAAATGGATGAGCCAGCCAGGTCTTCAAACTTCCATTCCAGGGCCCTTTGTATGAGAAACAGGCTGCTTTCTACCACCTAGGAGCTTGTTTCTTTGACCCATGAATGGAGAATTGTGTTAATCCTTGGGGATCAATACTAGTGGGAAGAACTTTTGCCCTTTGACGGCATGATGGCTGCATCATCCTCTTCAATGGGAAGGATTATTTCTATCTAGGTGTGATCTAGACCCCTGTGGGCCCTAGCAGTACTCCAAAGGGCACTATGAGACGGTCTTCAACCCCTCTTGCCCTGGTCAAAGGAGGTGAGGGCTTGCAGCCATGGACATGACTTGGGGATTCTCTAGGGACAAGCAGAAATTCAAAAAACAGTGAGTGAGAAAGCTTCCTTTCCTCTGGGTCCAAAGCAAGCACATTCTGGGCCCTTGAAGTACAGAAGAGTTCACTACCAAAGTGGATAACGTCTTTCACGGCCATTTTGTTGTTATTGTTTAAACGTGGAATTTCTGGAGCATAGGTTTCAGCAAACAACATTTAGGCCTATTGTAAGAGTGGAGGAGGCAGGGACGCTTTCTCGAATGTAAGTTTGTGAAACACAGTAAATGTTGTGGCATGTCTCCTGTCATCTTCTTGATGTGACCTGGCTCAGCTGATTGTGCAGCCAATGCTTGAATCCTGCTTCTAGTTTTCTCTTCCTCTTATATACTCAGAGTATTCCCATGGGTACTGAAAGCTGGCTGAGTAGCCCTTAGCTTTCTAGGCCCAAGTTGGGTTTTTTCGGTTGTTGTTATTGTTTTTAATGTAGGGCTTTTTTGTGTGTGTGGCTTTTTTTTGTGGGGTGGAGGGTGGAGTGTGCGTCTGTGAAGGATCTAGTTCAAAGCTGACTCTGGTTCCCGCTTGTCTTTCTTTTCTTCTCCATCTCTAGTTGTGTGGCACATGGCTCAGACCTCATGCTGAATAGGATTTTTATTTGAAAGGCCCGTGGGTCAAGTTGAACACAAACTTATTTGAAATCATAGTGCTGCATCTCAAATTGCAAACCAAGGCATGCTGCCGCCGGTGGAACACGTCTCCGGCCTCCGAAGCCAAGCACCGTGACCTGTCCACGGAAGCTGTGGCAGCCCGCACTGCCCCAGACTCTGAACAGCACTAAGATGGGTTATGTAGGAGAGTTGGTAAGCAGGAGGTCTATACCACACTCACTTCCATCTCCTCCAAGACACGCTACACCATACAAGGTCATCCCATACATCCTTGTTGAATTCAATAGAATGACCCAGAGAACAAAGCAAAAGGTGAAGCATATCCAGGAACTCTCATGCTGTCTACCTGTCTTGCCCGCAGTTGCAAAGACAAGAGGACCTTGTCCTCCTGCTTCAGAAAGCAGAAAGGCTGGGCAGGGGGGTTGCGCCTGGGTGGCTCTGTCGGTTAAGCGTCTGCCTTCGGCTCAGGTCATGATCCCAGGGTCCTGGGATCGAGCCCCGCATCGGGCTCCCTGCTCAGCAGGAGAGTCTGCTTCTCCCTCTCCCTCTGCTCCTCCCCCCTGCTTGTGCGTGCGCGCTCTCTCTCTCTCTCTCAAATAAATAAATAAAATATTATTTTAAATATATACAAATAAATAAAATTTTTAAAAATTAATAAAGAAAAGAAAGCAGAAAGGGTCTCTGGACCTTGCTTTCTCAGAGAGTTTGTGCTACCATGTGTATTAAAAAAACTAAAAAGTTTAAAAAGGAAAAAAAAATCAAAGAAACTTCTTTGTGTGTCGTTGGGGTGGGAGGTTAAAGCCAATGAAACTGACGTGACTTGGCAAGATACTGGGCTGTAGGTTCAGCTTGTCTCCCCGTGCAGGGAGGCACCGGACAGGGCCCTGCTGACCAAGTTGTTCTAGCAAGATGCACTGGGACCCCGCCGTGTCATAGTCAGTCCTTGCCAGGAGTGGTCTGTCCTGCACCCACTACCCTCCAACCCCTTCTCACCCATATCCAGGAAGGCCTCATTAGAGCACTAGCTTAGTTGTTCCTAGGCCTACTGGCTAGGGCCCCGGTCTCCTGCTATTTTTGGTTCAAGGATATTAGCGGTTCTGCAAAAACTCAACTTCAGTCATGTGGCCAGGAGTAAGGTGGGGGGGTAACATAGTCACTGCGGCAGGGGTGAGGCGGGTGGTATGAGGAGCAGGCGAGCCTCGAACACTAGGCTGGAGCCAGGGGGTGTCAGCCCCGCGGCCCAGTCCTCAGAGGCATGCTCGCCCGAGAGGCAGGCCACCTTGCAGCCACCCTCCGCTCAAGCTTCTCCCCCCGCCCACCCCAAGCAGGCTCCCCAGGGCCCCAGCCGAGCCAGTGGAGATGGCTAGACCCACCTGCACAACTAGGGCGGTTTCTCGAACTGGGAAAGGGGGAATGAGGCCACAGGGGAGCCTGGTTGGGGCTCAATCTCACAACCTTAAGATTGCGACCCTGAGCTGAAATCAAGAGTAAGATGCTTAACTGAGTCACCCAGGTGCCCAGCAACTATGCTTTTAAAAAGTTCTTATCTCTTAGAAATACCGAAGTCTTTTATGTTGAAATAAGTCTGTTATTTGCTTCAGCTTGGCTGAGTTGCTAAATGTCAAAGCTGAGTGATGAGTACACAGCAGGAGCATATGCTATTCTCTCTTCCTGGTATTTGTTTAAAATGCTCCATAATAACAAGTTTACTTTATTTTTTTTACGTTTTCAATCCATGCACTTCTCTCCATTTTCATTGCTATCACCCTAGTGCAAACTGCCCCCAGCTCTCCCCCAGACTGATGTAGTGGCCTCTGTTTGCTGCCTCAGCCTCCCGTCATCCTCCACACCCCCACCCCCAGCCCCTGCCAGAGTGATCTTCTTAAAAATGCAAGGTAGAGGGGCACCTGGGTGGCTCAGTCTGTTCAGCGCCGGACTCTTCGTTTCGGCTCAGGTCATGATCTCAGGGTCTTGAGATCAAGCCCCGCATCTGATTCCATGTTCAGCGGGGAGTCTGCTTGAGATTCTCTCCCTCTCCCTCTGCCCCTCCCCCCTCCGCTTGCACTCTCTCTCCCTCTCTCTAAAATAAGTAAATAAATCTTTAATAAAAGTGCAAGATAGAGCCTTCTGACGGCTTCCCATTCCATTTAACATAAAAGCCACATTCGACCTACAAAGGGCTCCATGATCTGGCTCTTGCCCTTGCTCACCCCGCTCCACCCACTTGCTTTCTTGTTTTTGCTCAAAAGCAGTGAGCTTTTTGAACCTCAGGGTCTTGGCACTTGTGGTTCCTTCGGCCAAAAACGCTCTTCCTGATCCTCGTGGGACTTGCTTCTTCATAATGTGCACTTCCTCAGAGAAGCCCTTCATGACTGTTCTGCCCAAAGTGGCCCACCCCATTCTCACTCCACACTTCATCACTTTACCCTTTCTTTAACCTTCTATGTATCAATTACTATGATAAGAACTTGTTCTTGATTCATTTGTTTACTTGTTTTTGTCTCCTTCCCTCACTCCCCCATTAGAATGAACTCTCCTCAAGGACAAGAACTTTTACTTCTTTGACTGTTATTTACTGTTGTCCAGCAGAATGCCTGGCACCTAGGCACCCTCAAAAGGTATATGTTGAGTGAAAGACGCTAAGATACAAGGGCAGATAGGAGAGTGAAGATAGGATTACTAAGATTAACTACCATTTACTGAACAACTGATCCATGCCAGGCACGTACGAAGTCCTTTCCATGCATATTATCTCATTTAATCCTCATAACCATGCCATTATCACCCCCCCTTTTTTGGAGGGAAACTGGAACTCAGGAAGGTCAAGAAACTTGTCCAAGGTCACACAGCTAGAAATCAGTGAAATCAGAAGTCAAGCCTAGGTCTGTTTTAATTCTAGAACTTGAGCTAATAACTGCTAAGATATATAGCCTCATGAAGAGCCATGTTAATATCCCCATGGGTTCGAGAAACATGAACATTTCCTTAAATGTTTTCTAGTAATGAAGATGGTAGAATGCTCTCCAATAACCACAGGAAGAGGTCTTCCTGTTAGTCTTCTATTGCTATAGCTTTTGTCCAAGCAGGTCCTTGAATACATGTTGACCAAACAGGGAGACTTACCGGGAGACCTGGAGGGCCACTTATTCCTGGGAAACCCGGAAGCCCTGGTTCACCCTGGAAAGTGAACCAAAGATTAGTGAGTAGCAGCAGGAAACAGTAAACATAAAGGATATGGCTCCTGTGAGCTGCTTGGGCTGGGCAATGGGCAACCAAGGGGGTATCCTGTGGTATAAATTCCCCAGGAGCCCCAACTAATACCTGCACCAGGATATCAGTTTGGGGAGCCCTTGTGGTATGGGAAGGACCAAGGCCCATGGCAGGGAATGAAAACTGTCTAAAACAGAATCTCAAATGTTGAAGCTAATTGGGAGACAGAAAAGATGATCATCTGCTGTCTTTCTAGTAGAAGGAGCCATTCAGTGTGATTTCCTGTTGCAAATTCCAGGCTGCAAAGAAATCAACAGTTTGGGGAAAAGAGTAACAATTACAGTTTGGATGGGGACCCATAACACTGTAATCTGTCTTTCTCCGATATGCTAATTTACCTAGTTGTGCCATGGAAGGGCTCCCTAAGGTTTGGGAATGATCAGGGAGGCAGGCAATCTTTCATATGCTCCCAAACTGTTCCTAAATTAATGATTGCTTTCGGTAAACCTGAAGAGGGCCTGGAGCTGTTGCTTCCACAAAGACAAAATTGAAGAATGGGAGTAAACACCTTCCCCCGCCTGGGTCCCTTGATCATAGGCACAGAATCACAACACTTAAGGGAACTCTAGGAAGGAAGGGGATGCAGGTTACTAAAGATATCTACCCACCTTAACAGCATACAGGCATTCGAGTATTACCAGGTGTACACTCACTCACATTGAAATAGAGATTATAACATATCTCAGTTAAACAGGTCTACAGCTTCAGCCACGGTAGTTCATATCAGGTGAATTAGGGCATCTACTGCCACTTGGTGCCAGTATGCCCTATTTGTAGGGTCAAATTTTGAGGGCAAATAACTTCTTTAAAAAGATAACTTAGGGGCGCCTGGGTGGCTCAGTCGTTAAGCGTCTGCCTTGGGCTCAGGTCATGATCCCAGGGTTCTGGGATCGAGCCCCACATCGGACTCCCTGCTCTGTGGGAAGCCTGCTTCTCCCTCTCCCACTCCCCCTGCTTGTGTTCCCTCTCTCGCTGTGTCTCTCTCTGTCAAATAAATAAATAAAATCTTTAAAAAAATAAAAATAAAAAAATAAAAAGATAACTTAAAAGCAACCATGTATACCATATGTGTTCTGTCACAGTGCTTTGGGGACAACATAAGTATTGAGAGGGTTGGGAGTTAGGAGGAAAAAAACCCAACTACTTAATATTTGTTTTAAGTTATTCAGCATCTTGATAACTGAATTTGAAAAACCAAACCACAGAAAATAGGACTTAAACAAATGCCCAGAAGCCCAGGCACACTCATATCCACGCACCCAAACATAGGCTTTTTAGAAGCTTTTCACAGGGGACAACACAGAGAAGGCTTTACCCTCACTTCCAAACAAAAAAGCATGACCCAGAACCCTCTATCTTTCCAGTAGAGTCTGGTTATTAGAGTTGAACTTTGGTATTAATAGGAGAAGGGTGGTTAGCATTTCCTAGGCTTAAATGTTCACTACCTTGGATCCTTTCTTCCCTTTGGGAAATCCCATAAATTCCAGCTCCCCGGTAGATGGTGGGGGTCCTGCAGGGCCTGGGAGGCCAACATCTCCCTGTAAGATCAAAGGGAATGTTAAGCAAAGCAGAAAGGTTTGTCCTCTGGATGTCATTCACAAATAAACTGTCCATTCCTTTGGCCTCTTTACCCTCACCCTTGCCTCAGCGAGGAAGCAAAACTCTCAGTACCAAGGGGCTGGGAAGAATTATAAGCCTGGCCAAATGCATTTTGTACCAGCACTGCAGAGGGAAGAAGCAAGATTGATGAAAGGAAACCACAGGTTCGCGGTTGCCAGGGTCATGCATCAAAGGGTGTTTAGAAGAGAGCAAAAAAGGCTTTTGAGCAAGGAGAATGGCCACCTCTTGGCAATGGCGATCAGACTCTAATTGGCCCAGTCCTTGCCAAGAGCATGAGCAGAGGCAGTGAAGTCTGTGTTGGAACACCGGAGGCTGGATTTGCTCCTTGGATGTACAAAATGCAGCCGTGCAGGGTGGAGAAGGCAAGCTCCCAGGCTCCCTCGAGCCTCGCAAAATCACTCTACGGTTTGTGCAGATGGAAACAGGGGAACGAGGGAAGGGAAGTAGAAGAGCATGGTGAGAGGTTGAGGAGGAGAGACAGAGGGGATAGAGAGAGAGACAGGAGGAGAAGGAGGAGGAGGTAGAAGAGGAAGGATAGAGGGAAGAGGAGAAGCAAAGGAGAGGAAAGAGAAGGTGACACAATATACAGAACATCAGGGAACTACCCAGGTGGAAGGAGGAGGGAATTGATTTCAACAGAGTATGTTTGTAAGACATGCACATTTCACAGGTCGGAAGCAGGGAGACTACATACAGTATTTGGAAGGAAAAAGACCCCAGGAGGCGACGTGTGGCGTGTGTACACGCAGCCCCTCCAGGGATCCCACCACACGACCCACGTGGAGTGGGAAATGCTCATTTCCCAAGGCAAAGATCCAAGTGCCCTTAAAATGAGCAGGCACATGTGTGCAGCCAGAGATGGTGCTGGGAGCATATGGAAGGCAGATTGTATTTTCCAAAATCTATTTACCTTGACTCCTTTCTCTCCTTGGAAACCTAACCCCATATTCCCCTGGGGCACAGGGTTGCAGGGAGGAAAAACAAAATCAATTACTAAACAAGCTCCAGGAACTTAAATTGGAATGCAGTATTTTACCAGAAAGTGTGTTTAACCAAACCAGAGTCTCTCTGGGGAAACTAGAACACTTAGTGGTAGGAGGCCAAGTGCCCTAAGACAGAGTATACTTACATCAGGACCAGGGAAGCCAGGGGGGCCTGGAGGACCCTATATTAAAAATGAAAGGAGTGAGCACTTGTTAGTTTCAGACAAAAAGAACCTGGGCGTGTGGAGAGTCCCTGGAGATGAGTCTCCCACCCCCTCAGTATATTCTGGCTTTAGCAGCTACAGATTCTAGCTCCCTCTCCCATGGTGCCCCCCCCTTTTTAAATCTCCTTTGAAATCTCCCCAATTGACCTGATAACCACGTTCATGCTAAGGTGGTAAAGATTCATGCATCATTCCTCCCAATAGGCTACACATTTAAAAAATAATGGCCTTGGGGAAAGCTAAACCAAAGTAATCAGTGGTGAGATGTCATGCACCGGAGAGAGAACATTCTGGAAACGGGCCTTTCCCAGAACCACATGGGGATAACTGGCTATGTTCTTTCTATACCGGTGAGGGCAAATACGTTTGGTATCCAAAAGATAGGTAAGTAGGTAGCCTTGTCCAAGGTGGAGTGTGGAGGAGGATTTCGAAGTTGCTTCTGTGTTCAGGGTGGGTGATCGTGGTGATGGTGTGATTAATTAGCAGGGTCTGTCATGGGTGAGGGGGGTAGAAGATGGAAGTAGGTGTGCCAGGCGCTGCCATCCCTGGGCGCAGAGTCAGAAAGACTCTGATAAAGACAACAATCAGCTCCTTACAAGAGCAGGCTTCACTTGACTCCTCCAAGAATGGAGGTTGCCTTTTTCCACTAGGAGAGCCTACACAGGCTTATATTTAATTGGTGGCCCTGTTGGGAAAGGATTCATGGGAAAACTGTGATCACATGGTCGATTTAGGTTGGTCTTACTTGCAATCCTGGTGGCCCCATGGGTCCTACAGCTCCTGGGGACCCGGGTGCTCCCGGTGGGCCCTAGAGAGGCAAGTTTTTATGAAGGTCAGAAAAAAAGACAGTTTCTCAAGAAAACTGGAAATACATGTCTGCAAGAGTAGCAAAAGAATATTCATAGCAACTTTATTCATAGTAGCAAACAATTGGAAATTTCCCAGGTGTCCACTGATACAAGGACTGATAAATAACTGATACATCTACACAGTGGAATAAATCCTCAACAATAAAAAGTAACAACCTACTGATATGTTATAATGTGGATGAATCTTGAAAGCACTGTGCTAAGTGAAAGAAGCCAGACCCCCAAAGGCTACGTATTATATTATTTCCTTTATAAAAAGTTCTAGAATGGGAAAAACTGAACTATGATGGCGAGAAATCAGCACAGTGGTTTCCTTTGGGTGGGGCAGGGATTGACTGGGAAGGGGCAGAAGGGAAATTTCTGAGGCGATGAGAATGTTCTATGCCTTAAGATGGGTTTGGATTATATAGGAGTATGTCTTTGTCAAAACTCAGGAAATATTCCATTTCAGATTTGTTTATTTCATTGCATGTAATTTTTACATTAAAAGAAAAACTGCAAAGACATATTGAAGTCTAGATAATGATAGACATGCTGTAGTATTTAGAGGTAAGAGTACTACTGTCTGCAGTTTACTTCAAAATGCATCAACGATAAGATGGATTGATGGATGGATAGAGATGGATAGATGGATAGAGGTGGGATAAAGCAAGCATAGTAAAATATTAATGGTATAGGTGTTCACGGCAAAATTCATTCCCCTTTGCTCTATATTTGAAATTTTTTTTTATATTAAAGTGATGTAAAAAACAAAAACTTCAAAAGAAAGCAAAACACTTATAAACATCAAATAAAGTAGACTTTGGGACAAAGAATATTACCAGAGATGAAGAGGGGGTATTTTGTCATGATAAACTAAGTCAATTCATCAAGAACACATAACAATCTTAGATGTATATGCATCTAATAGCATAGCTTCAAAATACATGAAACAGAATTGCAAGGAGAAATAAACAAATCCACAACCAGAGTTGGAGAATTTTAACATCCCTCCCTCAGTAATTAATAGAACAACTAGATTTTTTAAAAAATCAGTAAAGACACAAAGATCTAAACAACCCTGTCAACTACCTTGACCCGATGGACATTTTTTAGATCACTATACCCCAAAACAGCTGAAAACATATTCTCTTTAAGAGCATACGGCACATTCACCGAGACCGTTTCATATGCTGAGCCATGAAACAAACCTCAACAGATTTAAAAGGTTTGAAACCCTACAGAGTGTTCACCCACATTGCACTGAGATCAAAGTAGAAATCAACCACATAAAGATGGCTGGGCAGCTGCCAAATATCGGGAAGTTAAACAGCGCACATTTCCGTGGGTCAAAGAGAAACGCAGAAGGGGAATGAGAAACTATTTGAAACTGGATTGCTAAGGACAGTATTACAAGCAAGACAATAAAATCTGAAGAGAAAGACGGTTATGGGGAAATGGATGGCCCGATGAAAATGGGGGGGACGGTAATGAGGTGATAGGTAAGGGATGGAGAGGCTAAGCAAAGTCACAAGAAAGTAGGGGTTCAGAGGGTCCCCAGGAAACAGAACCCTGCTTTGACAAAATAACCTGGGGTCCCCTTACTGATCACAAATCTCTTATTCAGCCACCAAACCATCCTCCCCCAATCTAAATGATTTATTTGTCATGCCTGCGAATACCGTCGACGAATACTTGTACCTTTGTGGGCTGAGCAATGACTCCCTAGGAGAAGCGAGGCAGCCAACAACGTGGGTGTGATTCTGCGAATGTAGTTAACACACCATCTAAGCCAGTGTTGCCTGGTGAAGGGGACCCTTATGCCCTTGGTCTTCACTCACCTCTGTTTGCGTGCATGCTTGCACGCATCCTGTTTCTTGCCTACCTCTTCCCACATGGCTCTCTCTGTTTAGAAAGCTTCCTCCCATTGCGGGCCAGCCCAAACATCACCCGCAGTTCTCAGAGGTTACCTTCTCCATCTTAGATATAAAGTCTCCCATGATGTAGCTTTAGGTGGACAGCATCTCTTCCTCCAAGTTGGTGAGGAATTCTTATGCCACAGTTCTACTAGTTTTTCACATCTTGGGGTGTGTGTGTTGGGGTGTGGGGTGGGCAGAGACCCTGACTACACTGTCTCGGGGATCACTCATAGCACCTTGCAGCTAGTAGGAGCTCAATAGTGGTTCTGGAATGAAAGAAGAAAGGCAGGAACCCTGACATAGGAAAGAAGGAAGAAAGAAGGGGCTTTTCCGAAGCCACTTCAAAGGAAAGCAACAACGATGTGGCAACCCAAGGAAATAGAAAGTTCTTATTTTTTTTAAAGATTTTATTTATTTATTTGAGAGAGAGAGAGAGAACAGGTGCGGGGGAGCAGAGGGAGAGGGAGAAGCAGACTCCCTGCAGAGCAGGGAGCCCGATGCGGGGTTCGATCCCAGGACCCCGGGATCATGACCTGAGCCAAAGGCAGACGCTTCACCGACTAAGCCACCCAGGCGCCCCAGAAAGTTTTTATTAATACAACTCACAGCCTTGCACAGACTCCCAATTATTAGGAGTCCCTCAAAGGAATTTCTAGACAGAACAGCTTTCACAGAAAAGTGTTCTTTTTTTGTTTTAACCCGCAGCATTCTGAACACACAGAGAACAGTTAGTAGACGCTTGCCGATCGAAAGGCGAAATTCTTTCCGAATGCATCGCAGGGAGTAGGAAGGTCCCTGGCCTAAGGGTCCGAAAGGCTACCTCCTGTGCAACTTGAGGGGGACAGCCGACCCTCTCAGAACTTTCTCACCCAGAAAATATCAACAGCGTGACCTGCTCTACCTCAACTGTCCGGATTTTCCTTGAGAAAGTCTACAAAGACCTTCGAACGCCATAGCGAAGAAGAATGCAAGGGGACCCGCAGTGACTGCTGACCAAACATTGGGCGCTCCACCCAGAAATGACAACTTACGGTTATTCCATCCAGTCCAGGCAGCCCAGGCTCCCCCTGAGAAACAGACAAAGGCAGGACATGGAAGAGATTAATTAAGCCTGCGCTATTATTTCATAGATAACGGACCTATGCTTCACGGGCAGAAAAACGCATTGCTGATGCTCGGGCCTCCTCTGTCAAGGTCTTGTGTTTTAAATAATGCATGAATTGGGCCTATTCAACCACTTACTTTTTTTTTTTTCCCCTATGAAAAATCCGGACTCTAGAAGACACATATTATAGCCTTGGTTGAACGGGATTTCATATTTTACTTGGAGTAATTAATTTTCACCTTTGCTAGGAACTCATCAATTAGAAACTGCTTCTGTGGGCTGGTGATTCTCCTGCTCCTTTTGGAAGAAAGCGAAGCTACCTTCCCGTGTGCCTTCATCCCCAGAGAATCCTTGCCCTTATGTATACAATGCAAATCAGACATTTCAAGGGAGAATCAACAGAGCATACAGTCTCTGATTACATTTTAATTACTTTGCAGCATCTTAAGTCACTGTATGAATCTGTAATATAACCATCTTGTGGAAATTGCTGTGTTCCACTGGGTCCAGGGTCTCCGTGATTTTTGGCAAAGCCCTTTCATCAGTGTTTGCTATGACAATGGCTATACTTTGACACCTGCTAGTCTTAACCCGTTTGGCTTACGGTCAAAAAAAAAAAAAAATCAGCTCTCTGCAGCATGGGAAGGGCACTGCCTGGGTTTTAGCTCTTCGGTAAACCGGCTATGTGAGTCTGAGCAAGGTACATAGCCTCAGTGTACCTCAGTTTTTCTATCTGTAAAATGAGCAACATGAATCCATCTGCTACCAGGAGGACGATGAGCTCACCTCCCACTCTGCAAGGGAATAGAGTCAATCATTTGGGCACCAGAGTTTCCAGGTTAGCATACACTGAGAGTACAGTCACAAGAATACAGAAGGTTCTTGTCAATTCTAGGAAGAGATGAAAGTTTCCAGCCAGCTGCAGAGTTGATGGGCAATTTTTGCAGACAGCCAGGGGCCCCGCGAGGGTAATGGGCTGGTGTGCGGGTACAGAAAAGGGCGGCGCCATCATCCGGGGGCCGGTGGCCATGCCGAGATGGGCAGAGACATAACATGGCTTTATACCAAGGTATGCAGACATCATTTCCTCCTGGAAATGTCTTGGCTTGTCAAAGAAAATGATACCCAGGCAAACTGTTTGTTTGCTGATCTGTCTCCTATTTTTGGTCTAGATCCTATAAAGCAAATCTCTTTGACAGTATGGTTGCAAACATTTCTGTCAGGGTTTCCATCACAAAAAAAGCTCTGGATCCCTTTTAAATCTAGCTTGGTCTCCTCCTTAAATAGAGACACAGATGCTAGTTCTGGAAATGTTTTATTGGAGCTGGGGCCCAATCCTGGGGAACTCAACTTATAGCCAGCCTACTTAGCTGTCTGCCTTAGGGGCTCTTACCTTCATTCCTTTGAAAGTACCTTGGGTGAGGACAGGTTCACCTTTCAAGCCTTTCTGACCAGGAAGCCCCTGAGTAAAATAAGAAACACTTGTGAAGAAATGCGCACACACAGAGAGAATTTTGTTAACAGTATGATCTGATCACACAGAGGACACAACAGCGAGATTCTGGAACTATGTGGTTTGTTCTACGGCTGAGCTAAGGGGCAAAGTACATCCCCCAAACAGGTGCTGAGTCTCAAAGCTATATGCCTGCTTCCCCATCTCCCCAGTCAGGAGTCTGTAAAGGGATGAGAAAGTAGGAGACTTTGACTCTGTTCAGAACACTGATCTGAACATCCACATATAACACACATGTTCATAAGCCTACCGCTCATCTGCTCCACCCCTCACAGGTATGCCACTGACACGGCCTCTGGCTAGGACAGAGCTTAGAGAACTTCGGTAAAGAGCCAGATAGTAAAGAATTTAGACTTTGTGGGCCATATTTGGGCTCTGTCTTGTATTCTTCTTCTCTCATTCTACACAAACCTTTAAAAACTAAGCTGCAGTCATGGGTCACACCGGCCAGTCTGCGGCCCTCCGGGTTAAGAGATATCTACAAAACCATCTCCATCCTGTGCTTCTGCCACAAAACCTCAGCTTCAACACCTGTCTAAGACGCTTGGTGTGTCTCACTGTTAACATGGAGAACAGTTCAAAGTACACCGAACCTGACTACCAACCAGACTTTTTACTGTCTCCCTAATGTCTGCTAAAGTTTGTCCTCCTGGGGAAAATCAATGTCCCTATATCTAAGGGGAAGTCAGGATTAGTATTGGAGGTAGGACTAAGCTTTGGGGACTGAAGAGTTGGCTGAATTATGGATTCCTCGAGCTCAAGGATCATAGGTGTGATAGAAGAACAGTGGGTCCCCGAAGCATCTTCTTTCCAGATGCTTCCTGTTTCCCCTTATACTTATGGCCACTCCTTTCATCAAAGAGGCTTGACAGAATATCCACTCAAGATTCAGCAGCGTTAGTAAGGGTTCAGCTTAGTAAAATCTATGCCCAAGTTCCTATTTAGGCTTAAGGGGAGGCTTAGGGACAGGATTAGGTTTTACCCTTGTCCTTTTGGCTGTCAGGATGTTTATTACCTCAAGATTTCTTTTCTCCCTCTTGGGGGCAGCATTTCCTCACTTTGCTGGGTTTCCATTCTCTAAACACAGATGTGATTTGTTCTCCTCTTCTGTTGCCATGGCAGTGTTTGGAGGCCTTTGTGACTCAAACAAGCTCATACTATGTTGGTAATACGTCTTTCTCCAATCCCCACCTCCGCTGCATATTGGTTTGGTCTTTAGATGTCAAGGTCCTTTATGCCGATCTGAGCCTTGTGCTTCGTCTCACTTTCTTATGCGGATACCCACACCCACGACTTGGTCACTGAAGGCAATGGTGCTACTCTTCCAATAAAATACTAACTAACTAATGCTTCAATGAATATAGGGTGCATATATCTTTTTGAATTAGTGTTTTTGTTTTCTTGGTATAAATACCCCGGTATGGAAATAACCTGTCTGTCGATGGATGAATGGATAAAGAAGATGTGATACACACACACACACACACACACACACACACACACACACACACAGAGGAATACTACTCAGCCATAAAAAAGAATGAAATCTTGCCATTTGCAACAACATGGCTAGACCTCGAGGGCATTACACTAAGTGAAATAAGCCAGGCAGAGAAAGACAAATACTATATGATTTCACTGATATGTGGAATCAAAAGCAAAACCAAAACAAATGAACACACAAAACAAAACAAATTTCAGATACAGAGAACAGACTGGTGGTTGCCAGAGGGGAGACTGGGAAGGGGATGGGTGAAATGTGTGATGGGGATCAATAGGTATAAACTTCCAGTTACAAAATAAGGAAGTCATGGGGATGTCATGTACAGCATGGTGACTATAGTCAATAATATATTTTTAAAAAGATTTTATTATTAAGTAATCTCTATACCCTAACGTGGGGTTGCATCCTCCACTGACTGAGCCAGCCAGGTGCCCCTAGGGTAAACAATATTTTATTGCATACCTGAAAGTTGCTAAGAGAGGAGATCTTGAAGGTTCTCACCATAAGAAAAAAAATTCTTCGTTCTGTATGGTGACAGATGGTAACTAGACTTAGTGTGGTGACCATTTTGCAATGTATACAAATATCGGATCATTATGTTGTACGCCTGAAACTAATATGATGTTAGATGTCAATTACACTTTAATTATAACAAAGAAAAAGAATGTGGGATAGCACTGGAACAAGACATACTGAAAAAATGCCAATAATTCATGTAGCTACGGAATCTGTCTAATAGTGTGATTTCTAGCTAAATCTATCGCCTCAGTACCCTTAGTAGCTTAGATTATTTCAAGTAAGGTTGACAATGGGCTTGAATGTGTTATTTTTCTCTTCCCAGTCACTTGTAAAAGCAGCCTTGCAAGGGCATGGTATATATTAGACATCCTTCAGATCCAAATATCTGAGCCCTCTCTGGATGAATAGAATTAAATAAAAGTGGTGAGAGGAGGATCTAAAAAATGCTCTACCAATCCCGGAACCAAGGGTTATGGGGGTGGGTTGTGGGGGATGGGGGCAAACTATGTCAGTGTAGAGTAGGATTTCTCAATTCTTTCTCACTACGGACACTTTGGGACAGATGAATCCTTGATGTTGGAGGAAAGCCATCTTGTGCTAGTGGTGACAACCAAAATTGTCACTAGTAACTGTCAAATGTTCCTTGGGGGTGGGGAATCACCCCTGGTCAAGAATCACTGGTTTAGACCAAGCCTGCCAAGCCCTTTGAGTCATTATCAGTGCTCCCGTGATCCCACGTAAGCCTTCCAAGTACTGCATTTTCCAATGTCATCTGATGTGGGAACATGTCAAATAGCCCAAGTGTATACTTTGCTCTGAAATGTACTAGAGGCTCTTCACAACCCTGCCAACTCTAAAAGTATCGTTTGAAAAAGAAAAAAAAAAAAAAAACCCTCTGAGGAGTGGAGCGTGTGCACGCCCCCTGCAACTGGTATTCTTTAGATGCAGATGCTTAACGAGGTCTCCATAAAAGCAGGGAAAGGCGAAGAATGCCTTTTGAGATAATGGACAAAGATCCGGCAACGTACGGGTGGTCCGAGAAGCCCAGGATAGCCATCCGGGCCCGGATATCCAACAGCTCCTCGAGTGCCATTGCAGCCATCCGGGCCAGGTGGGCCCCTGGGCCCTGGCTGTCCGGGGTGGCCCTGTTCCAAGAGAAAAGAAGGGATCACGTCAGCTGCAGGACTCCGACCTACCCTGACAAGCTCCACAGGAAGAGAAACCAAGTGTGCTGCCCATTGCTGGCTCCTTGTCCACTCCCTTTGCCCTATGAGAACTATGCTCTTAGAGCTTTCGTCCACACTCAGATGTACGGAGCTGATGACAACCCGGGGGGGCCCCCTCCCCGAAGGATTGATGCTTTGATTGGACCCGTGCTGAAACCGAAGGGATCAAGCCTAAAGAGATGGGATACACAGGGTGGTGCAACTTCAACTTCCCGGGGTAAAAAGATGTACTAAGACAGGGCTTAGCTGGCTGGCAGCCGAAGGGTTACCATCAGGGAATCATGCCAGGCCTTGGGACTTCCTCAGAACAGACAGGAACCCTGGCAGCCTGGTGTGGCTCTCTGTATTGGAAAAGCCTGGGGTTTTTTTTTATATGGCTCTGCCTAGGAAAAGATGTTGGCTGTTGGTCAAGAGAGCAGAAGCAGTTTCCACAGCACCACCTCTATGCTTTCGCCTCTTCTCCATACTTGCTACTGAAGACAGTTGTTTTGCCGGGGGGATTAGCAATCATTCACATGATTGATCAGAATTCAAGAGTTTCCCAGAGTTGGGCTTAGAGTCCACCTTTTTGTAGGGAACAGATCTTTTAAAATCTGTCAAAAGCGGGGTGTGTGTTGGGTTATGGAGCAAAGAGATGACCTGAAAGCCCAGAAATCTGGACGGGTCAATAAAAGGTTGACTCCAACCCTGCCACATGCACTTTTTAAAGCCAACCATGGATATTTCATAATTTGAGGAAAACGTGCCACACATTCGAAACTCAACTTTTTGAATCATTAGGGGAAACGAGCTTTTGTCAAATTCTTACTGAGAAAATGCTCCATAGGATTTTGATACAGTTTCATTGTTATTACAGTGGTAGGAGATAGTCTACTGATACAAAAGTATGAGTCTAGACTGCTGGACTCAGGGAATGCTAAGAACAGAAGAACGGTCAAGAAACTTATCTTGACAATAAACCTGCTGCAATCTGTACCTGCTCAGACTCAGGTGACGAATTTTAGCTGTGCTGGGGACACCGAGAACAGCTTACTAAGTCGTCAACATTTTATTCCCAAATGAAATGGCTCTTCTTGTTTGCCCTGAAGATCCACGCTCCACCTTCCCCAGATCTGTGCCTTGGGAGGCTGAACTTTATGAACGGTGCCGCCTAGGCTCCCTTTCTCTCTGTCTCCCAGTTGTCTCTGGCCACCGGGAGACACAGGCAGAAGATCAAAGAGCAGGAGGAGAAAGAGCACGGGTTGTTTATTTCCCTCACGCCCTCCCTCCCTGGCCATATTTCAGACAATGGCCACATTTCTCTACAAGTCTTCATTGAGCAGCCACTATTCCTTGGCTCCAGGTCTGACCAGTGTCCAGTGTCCGGTTCCACTATCACTGTTCTTTCTTTCCCCTTTGGGCCTCGGGGCAGCCAAAGCTTTTGTGTCAGCTGCTTTGCAATCCATTGCTGTTGCCCTGAATCATGCCTACATCCTTTAAATATACCCTTCACGCCACTCTCTTCAGTTAATCCTTTCAGGTGGAGTGTCTATTTCTTCCCGGGATCCTGATCGCCACTTTAAAATATCCCAGCCAAACGTGCTAGGGGTTATCGCTCAGCTGGGTAACAGGGGTGAGTTAAGGCAAAGACAATAGGTTGGCTCAGTCCTAGGGACCCATTTTACTCCTTGAGACTTGGTTGTGTTTGACACCAAAACTCTTCCTGACTTCTTACCCCTTGGTATCTACATTTTTTTTTTTTTAACTTGGGCCCCAATCCTGTGGTTTTCTTGCCTGAATTCTTTTAAAAAAAAAAAAAATTATTTATTTTAGAGAGCGAGCACGACGGGGGGAGAGGGGCAGAGGAAGAGAGAGAATCTCAAGCAGATTCTGCGCTGAGTGCGGAGCCCGACGTGGGGCCCCATATCACGACCCTGAGATCATGACCTGAGCTGAAATCAAGAGTCAGATGCTCCATCGACTGAGCCACCCAGGCGCCCCTTGCTTGAATTCCTAATATCTTCTACCTGCAGGATTCCAGGTGGCACCTGTTCACTCTTTCCCCCCCTTAGCTGAATTCTCTGGAATTAACCGCTGGCATTTGACTTAGACCTGTCAGCCTTGTCTTGTTCAGCTGAGGTGACAGCTAAAGCATGTTCTGAGTCAGCCAGACTTGTGTTCCAATCCCAGCTTTGCCTCTCCCCAGCTTGAGCCTCAGTTTCTTCATCCGTAAAAAATGGAGATGAACAATACTACCTCCTAGGGTTGTTGTCAACATCAGAATGAAATGAACAGTTTATGGCTACAATTAAACGAGGCTGTTTACTACATAGGAGCTCAATGAACAGGAAGTCTACTTCTCCCAGGCAAGTCAGCAAGGGTATGCCACCGGGCTGAAGTTCTGTCTCCTTTGAATTCTCAGTAGTACCACAGCATTTCAGGCAATAGGCCCCTTCTGGTTTTAGCTAATGATTTTACATATGTGTGTGTCAGTTTTCAAGGGGAACGTAGCTCTTTGAGGGAGGAGACCATGATTCTATACAACTGCAAGGTGCCGAACACACAGGATAAGAAGATGTGCTGTAATCCAGAAAAGCAATGTTCCTGAGAACCCAGATTTCAAAGGGAAAAGTTTCTGTTTGGTGAGTGGTTTGTGTTCACTCTGAAGATATAAATCTGGTGTGTTCAGTTATGAGTCTCTAGGAAGGGAAATGTTTGAGATTAACTCCAGGAGAAAAGCTAAACATACATTGCAAAGGACAACTTGAAAACTTCTGCTCCCAACCTTATGTGAACTGAAAACAGTTGATAAACATACATTTCTTGTGGGTGCCAACAGCTCCAACGCACAGCTGTGATATCATGAAAAACCACAAGCCTACCGCCCCGAGTCTCTGTTAGTCTAATGTTGACTATCTTGATGAATGCGTGTTTGTTCATTCTCCCAACTGGTTGCTGTGCCCCTTGGTGCACAGACTTGGATGATCGTAAAATGATTACTTGCTCACTCATGTTGAAACTACCTACATGGCAGCAACAATGGAGTTTTGGGACCAAAACCAGTGACACATATGTTAGCGATCAGCCAGTATTAAGTGGGGAATCAGATTTGTGCAGTGATCCAGTTTAGTAAGATGTGTTGGGAAAGCTGTTGGTTTCAGCTGACGAAAGTAAAGCGAAATAATTAGTCTGGCTGGGCCAAGGGTGTCTACGCCTTCCTGTGTCTGAGGGAGTCCTGCCAGTCTGACAACTGTTGCTTGTGTGGGCACTAGGGGTTGGAGCCAGTCCCACAGATATTTCTAGCGTTCTAGTATGTGGTGAATTCAGCCCTGGGGTCTCTGAGGCCTCCGAGTGGAGCAGAAGAGGTACTCTGCACTTTTAAGGAAGCTAGATAAGACCGTCACACAAGACAACTAATAAATACCGTGGGCCACATGTAATAAGGAGCTAGAGTACATGGAACAGACACCGAGGACTCCTAGGAGATTAGAGATGGAAGGGAGAGGTAAGCAGCAAACAGAAGGTGCCCAATCGATACATCTTGAACTGCTGGAGGAGAGGGAAGGAACAAGGGAGGATAATTTCACGGAGTAAGAGAGTCTTGGAGCCTGAAGCTAAAGCAATCAATGGTCAAAAGCAAACATAGACAACCTTTGGTCAAGGGAAGGGCCAAGGGAGTGGGGACTTCTATCGGGAGCAGTGCATTCATTTGGAAGAATCTGGACACCTGTACCTCATTCTCCCAAGCAATGAAGCCCCAGAGAGAAGTGAGCAATTCCTGCAAGCCCTAGCGCTCTCCTGGCCACACGCTGGAGAGAGAAGTATCCAGCTGGACTCTGGGGCATGTCCCAGTTCAGAATTGAAATCAGCCTCTGTGTCACAGGATTCGCTTCCTTCCAGCCCCCATTAAAAAGAGACTGCAGGAGGAAGAGCCCAGTGCTGCTGTAAGCTCCAAATCCCCCACTCAGCTCCACAGGAGGAATGGAAGAGGCGCTCTCCAGCTTTCTCGTTTTCCTTACCCACTGGCTCCCAGAAGACACACAATCCGAGCGGAGACTCTGGATAAAGTGCCGATAGGAAGACAGCCAGGGGAAAATGCCAGAGGATGTCATGAAAGGACAGCTAACCCCATCCACTTATGTCCCTGCTGGCCCATTTCTGGGCATTTTGCAGACTCTGCAGTTGGCTAAAATGCAGAATTCTGATGGCCGATTTGTTGATACAGATAACAAATATAAGGAAACAAGACTCTGTCCTCCAACTCCACAACTGTACACTAGAGCTGGAAAGAAAATGGATCAGATGATAATATCTTTTTAAAATATTTTATTTATTTGAGAGAGAGAGAGAGAGCATACAGGCAGGGAGAGGGAGAAGCAGGCTTCCCACTGAGCAGGGAGCCTGATGTGGGGCTCGATCCCAGGACCCCGGGATCATGACCTGAGCCGAAGGCAGACGCTCAACCGGCTGAGCCACCCAGGTGCCCCCAGATGATAATATCTTTGAGGGTAGATCCATACGCTTTTTCTGTATCCCCGTAGTAGAGAGACAGCATCTAGCGAGTGCACGAGAAATACCTACAGACTGGCACAAGGAGGTTTATGCCCCCTTCCTTGATACTAGATGATAACACAGTATAACGCAAGAAGCTGTTAAGTCCAGGATTTGCCAAACTGTTCTTAGATATGCTTCAGAAGAAACCCTTCGAGGTTGTTGGAAGGATAAAAGCAGGCTCTAAAACCTCCCTCAAACAAAGAAGCTCCACTTTTCCCTGATTCGTACACTGAGCTTCCTTCCACACAACCTTTGGGTCTTCTCTGAAAGAAGGCTGAAAACCATTGCTATAGACAAACACAGCCCAGGCTACAGATTAGATATCTAGACATGTGCCAAAAGGCAGAACTAAAAAATGACAGCAGCAAGTTGCAAATACTGTATTTTAAAGGCTGGCAAAATGTTAATCATGGACTCTCCAGTGGTGGGGTAAATAAGGATACAGGGTGAAAATGGAGCAACCAAGGGGTTGGACCAGATAAAATGGGAAAAGGAGATGTCTGTAAGCTCCAAATTCCTCACTTATCTCCAGCAAAACCAGGTCCTCAGGATAAAGGGAAGGGGCTGTCTCTGTGCGATCTTTGGAATAGTCGCTCTGTAAAAACTAAAGGGAAATTCACTCTGGAATGAGATAAGGCTGAAGAGAACAAATCACTGGAACGAAATGTATTGAGATAACACTAAGTATTTTTCTGCCTAATTTTATGTATCCTCTAAATATTCTTTTTTTCCTTAATTTTCTTATAATGAGTATGCATGCGCTCTGATGTGTGTCTCCACACATCATCTCCGGTTAAAGCTCCCCTCAACCCACAAGACCTAATTCTTTTTGGCGAACGTATTGACAGTTATGCCCGCACATGTCCCAGCTGGCTGATTTAGTGCTACCTGTAACTAAAGCCCCGGGGAAGTGAGTGCAACCACTTCGCTTCAAGCCTGAACATCAAGCATCTCAACACTTGACCCAGACCACGCTTGTGTGAAACAGGATGTGGTGAAGGCCAAGGTGAGTGCGCCGTGAGGCACGACCTAGAAGTGGTGTTGAAAAATGCCTCTGGGGACATACTCACCGGAATCCCATTGATGCCGAGAAAGCCAGGAACTCCCATGGGACCCTAAAACAAGGAGTAGGAAGAGGAAGGTGTAAGACACAATCTAATTGATCTCCACTAGATTCAGTGGGTTCTTTCACATGATTCATGACCTAAGTTAAGAAGTGTTGTGCACCTCCCTCTCCACATTGTGTCACCTTGCTCCCTACTCCAGGTCCAAGTGATTCCTTGCCTCTACCCAAGGTCTTAAATATGTTTGTGTTCTGAGACCAGTTTTTATCTTGAGCAATATGGTGCCAGACCAAAAATAATAGCTCAATATTACATGCTGCCTTGACATCTGGGAAAACTGGGAGGGCCTCTAAAGGCCTAGCCCCAAGTTCCCCTGTCTTCTCTGCTCCCATAGATAAGGTCTCCTAGGGAAATGGCCCTCCTTATCAAACAGAGCAGGTGCAGTTCCTGCTTATCCCTGAGTCGTGGGTTTCAGTCCCTGATGGCTCATTAAATTATTCAAACAAGCCAACCACAGCCTCCCATGGGAACCAAAGGGCACCTCACCCTTTTGACACTACGAAGGCTACCTCTCACAGCCCCTTCTGGTTTATTCTGTTCCAGAGTGCACCTCCCCCCACACACCATGTGGCCCTGCGTGGTGTGTGGTGTCCTTCTACCCTGTGCTGTGAGTATAGGTGGCTAATAAACCTGATGTCAATCTCTTCCATCCGAGGTCAGGGGTCATGTCTTCTGCCATCCCCAGAACCCTAGGGTGGGAATCCCTCCCTTAACAGTGGGGTGAACAGGAGGTGATTAAAATCTGCAGGGAACATAAACTAAGCTGCTAAACTCAGCCAGCTACCGTGACATGATCAATCTCCTTTCTTGCATCTCTTTCCCTACCTTCGTGGCCCAGACTGCTTCCTAGCATTCTGACACTTTGCTTCCCAGTCTCCTTGCTTGGATTCCTGACCTCTCCTGCCCAGCTGATTGAACTTCTGACCCATGCCCACCTCGAACCCACCTGAAATCCCAGCCCAGCAAGCCCACTTGTCCAGCAAGTAGCCAACACATGTGCTTTATGGCTTGCTTTCCATGAGGGTGTCTCTAGAAATGGGTTGATCCATTAGCAGCATATCGTCCAGACTGTTTCTTATTAAAGTCTGTAGCCTGGCACCAAGGGACTCAGGATTAGCATTATTTCCATAAACGAACAGAACTGAGATTTAGAACCTTTCACCTTCATATGTGTGGTCCATTAGTTAAAGAGAAACCAAGCTCTGGTGTTTTTACCTTATCTCCTTTTGGTCCATATGGTCCCAGGGGGCCTGGGGAGCCTCTTTCTCCTTTCAACCCTGCTAAACCACTAGGGCCGGCAAATCCTTGTGGACCTGTTGGACCTTGAATTCCAATTGGTCCCGGTCGCCCCTAAGATGGAGAGAAGGGGTGCAATTAGGCCAATAGAGGACTCAACATCAACACTTCCATTTTCCCATGCACAGAGAACACTGTCATCACTTCACTAAATAATTTTGGCTTAGAGATCTGTGAAGCATGCCAAAGTTCCAGACACAGATCAGAAAAGGCTATTTTCGGGGCTGCTAAGCTTATTTGGATAGAACATATTTTATAAGCACATTTAATAAGATTCATGTGCACCAAGATCCTTCAACTTTGTACTTCTTAGGAGATTAGTTATTCAGGCGGGATAATATTGTCCTCTTCCTAGTTAATGCCAGGCCATCTATCAGATTGTCAAAATAGTGAAAGAACAGAATGCTGGAGAGCATCGTGACATTTTGTAACTCACATTCAAATGGCCAATCCCATACTTGCAGTGAAGTCCAGAAATGGCTAGGCCTAAAGAACATTGCCTTGGGGTGGGGTGGGGGTTCCGGAGAAGGGAGAAAGATCCAGAGAGGGGAAAACCCAGAAACCCATAGGCTGACCAACCTGCGAAAGCTCATCTTTGTTTGCAGATCCCAGGGCCCCATCACTGCAACTGGAAACAGATGCTTACAGGGAACACACACACACACACACACACACACACACACACACACACACTGTTGATTTGTTCCTTCTCTATTTCTCCCTCTTTCCCTTCAACCCACCATCTGTAGAGTGTTGAATGTGTAAAATTCAAGAAGCCTGAGACTATCCATTAAGTATCAATTATGATAGCAAGAGGGAGCAGCTTGAGGATTTTGAATGTGTTAGTTATAAAGTGTCTGCAACAGTTAAGTCTGAGAGTTCAGGCTGACATTTCAAAGCTGACCGAGATAGAGAATTAACTCCAGTGGGTGCAACACAGGCGGGCTAGTCTATCATTTAGAACAAATCCCAGTAGGTACTGAATATTCTTGGCAGAAAGATGAAAACCATTAGTAATGTGCCTTACCTCTCAGAGAACACCACGCCATACCAGGTAGAGAGCCTATTTTCATGAACGTTTCCCATCTCCACCTCTTGGCCCTTTTACTGACTGTCTGCAATTTCCTACAGTCCTGCGAAAAACTCAGGAAAGCCCATTAGACATGCCCTTTAATATTCACCTTCAAGGATTACTTTTTAAAAGGCTGGAAACAGGACAGATGCTTTAGGTAGTGGTTAGAGTCACATACTGGGCAAGTGGCTACCAGCTGTGCGGGGCCTTTGGAGTAAAGTTTCCAGTGTCAATTAGGCCCACGAAGACCAATAATTCATCCAAAGAAGTACAAAGATGTTTTTCCTAAGGAGATGCAATTTTCTGGGGGTACCACCCACCACTCAACCTTCCCCAGCACCCAACATATAACTTCTAAAGGGTGCTAGGCTGCAGAGTGCTTAATGGCTTATTTCTGGGAACGATGGAGTGGGATGAGAACTTTCACTTTTTATGCTCTTACCTCCCACTGTTGGAATTTTGTTTGTAATGATTGTCATTTATTACTCTTGTAAGTATATATATATAGAAAAAGACCAATACCAATACTTAAAAAAATAATGCTGGCGGGTTGAGGATTAACAAAGAAATTAACAAAGAAGTCCAAAAAGTAGGCCTAGCTTTCAAGACTAATGTCCACAAAACCACAGCAAACAGTACAGGTCTAAAACAGAGCCTAAGTGGTCCAGGAGCACAAAGAAAGGGTTGGCCATGGAGGGTTTGTGAAATGCTTACGTTCTGTCCATGGCTTGGGGGAGTCATGGCCCACACTGGAAAGGCTGAGGGGGCCCCGACTGAGGCGGGCCTGGAAAGCAAAGAAGGAAAGTTGAAGACTTGATGGAGGAGTGCATAGGGAACCCTCAGAGGTTTGGGGACAGGGGACGAATGGGAGGAAGGCAGCATTTCAGGGCTGAAATTCCAGCCTGCCTGAGGCTGGAACAAGGGAGACAGATAAGAACCAGCTGTTGGGGACGGAGGGGACTGGTTGGTGGGAGGATGGGGCCCAGGATGGGGCCCAGGATGGGCTTGCTGAGGCCGGGTTATTACTAGCAGAGAGGATGCAAGCAGGGCACTGAGTGCTTGACCCAAATCTGAGGCCTGCCCAAAGCTTTCTCACATCAAGGGATGGGAGGTGGAGAGCACGATAAACCATTGGACTGAGAGAGCAGATTGTGGTGTGGCCCGGTTCCCATCTTGCTTGCATCACTGGGGCCTGAGCAGGGCCTGGCTGGCACAGTCCAACTCTGGTCTCTTGCCCCTGTGAGCACACGCTCAGCAAGAGTAACCAAGGAGACATAGGAGTGAGGTGATTCTAAGGTTGGACTTAACAGGAAATCTGATTCCATCGAGAAAAGGCAGGATTCCCTGGCCCGCTCCCTTTCTCTCAGCTGGCCGGCCATGCTGAATTTGCCACAGAGAGCTTAAAGTGAGTCTCTTAAAGGACTCATGGATTCTTTGGATTCTAGTTCTTTTTCCAAAGGGCCTTCTGAAATGATCCCCCTCAGGGGCATGCGTACCTCCGGGTACAGCCTCTGGGCTGGCCCCGGCTGGAAAGCTCTCAGACCCAGCTAAGGGCCAGAAGCGGGGCCTGCGGGATGTCTTGAGGCCCCTGAGGTACCACTAGCCTAGAACTGCCTCCTCAGTGGGGCGCCAGGCCCTTCTGGATCATAGGATCCGAGACGAGGACTCTTCCTCCCCGCTGCGGTACCATCATACAGCGGTGCGGAGCACGGCCAGCAGCTGAAGACCACAATGGGAAGAAGGGAGGGACACATTTGATATGTCATAGATATGCTTGCTCGGTGTTTCCAGCTGGATGTTCTTTTTCACTCGTCTCCAACGCACGGGGTTCCTGTCCCTGTGCCCACTCTACTGAGGAAGCTTAACCCTAAATCAATGATGAACTGCCTTTTTTTTTTTTTTTTTTTTTTTTAAATTTGGTCCTCCGAAGAAGCGCTCGGTGGCACCTTTCATAATGGCCAGCAGAGGTCAGTGTGAGAACACAGCAGCTGCAGATAAGCAGGTGGGTGGGTGGGCCTCTCTCACTACAAATAAAAAAGAAATCAAACCCGTGTCAGAGGAGTCACAGAATGTTCGGGCAGAAAGGGCCCTCGGAGACCATTTCATCTAGGTTCTATTTTATACATGGGGGGAAGAAAAAAGAGGCCGAGAGAAGGGGAAGGACTTGTTCGGGTCCCATAGCTAGTGAGGAAAACAGCGTGGGACTCCAACCAGACTGCCGGCTGCCAGTGTGGGGCCCTGTCCCTGTTCGCCAGTGGCAGATGTCCTAGGGGGTCCTTGAGCCTGACCCCCTTACCCCGGGCCCGCCCCTGGGACTGTCCCCATCAGTAGGCTGCGGCAGCCAGATGCTCACACATCATTTCTCCCTTCCTAACTCTGATCATTTCCCAGAGCCAATCTGAAACACCAGCACTGTTGGGACCTGCCATAGCAGAATTTCAATGGGCTTGGACCAATGCCCTGCCCTCATACATGTCATTTATTTTGGCAAATAGACCCAGACAGGGCAGAAGGGACTCCACCCAGTCTTTCCAACAAGCTCTCCTGCCTCCATCTGCTAGGGATTTTAAATATGCGCAGCAGGGTCGAATTCTCCAGAGACTGAGCTGGGACTTGTGCCTGAGGCCAGGAACGGCGGTGCCTGACTGACGTGCAGGCTGCCTGCTTCCTGCTGACCACAGGGCATTGGGGCTAGCATGCGGTCTCGGGTCACCTTAGATCAGACCACACCCACAGCTCCAGCCCCACATCACTGGGGTAACAGACCCGGTAATGGGTCTGCATATGAAAGACAGTAGTCCCTCCTTATTCGTGGGTATGTGTTCCACACCCTCCGGTGGTGGCCTGAAACCGCAGATAGTACCAAACCTCAATATATATATATATATATATATACACACATACATGGGATAAAGTTTAATTTGTAAACCAGGCACAGGACAAGATTGACAATAATAATAAAACAGAAAAACTATTAACAATTTGCTGTAAAAAAAAAAAAGTTATGTGAATGTGGTCTCTCTCTCAAAATATCTTACTGTTCTGGACTCACCCTTCTTGGGATGATGTGAGGTGGTAAAATGCCTACGTGATGAGATGGCGTGAGGGGAACGACATAGGCGCGGTGACGGAGCAGTAGGCTACTAGTGAATAGGTCAGAAGGAGGATCATCTGCTTCCGGACCACGGTTGACCACGGGTAACCGAAACCACGGAAAGCAAAACCGTGGAGAAGGGGAGACTGTTGTGGTACACAGGCGCAGAAATAGCCTCGAAGAATCATAAAAGCACACGCCTCAGACTAGGCACTAGTGTGAAACGGAGAGGGGGCTGGCTTTTCCTTATTAGCCCCCTTTCTGTCTTTTTATCCCTTCCTGAAGTTTCCAGTGTCCTTCTCCCATCAAATTAAAATTTAAGCCCGTGGAAGAATCTGAAACTCATTGCCACTGAGGCATAAATGACTGACAACAACTTAGAGCTTTACTTCTCCCCAAGGGGATTTGTATTTTAATGGAGAGCAAAGCATTAAGCTAGGGGATGCAAATGATATTTATGAAGCAGAAGGGAAAAGGGAGCGTGTGCAGGCTTTCCTGAGGATCCAATTCTAAAGCAGGAGGCGGTGTAGTGTGGTTACCTGGTATCGTGGTGCTGGATCTGGAGTCAGACAGAGCGGGAGTCAAATCTCCTTACTGCCATGTAATAGCTAGGTGACCTTGGGCAAGTGACGTAACCACTGAGTCTCTAGAGCTCTAAGAAACAATAGCTCTGGTGTAGGGTTATTGTAGGCATTTAAGTGAGTTAATCAACGCCTGGCCGGTAGCATGAAAGTATCTGTTCCCTTCCCTCTTTAGGTATCATTTACGGTAAAATGGAAAGTTATGATTGAGTATTTTTTTAAAAGATTTTATTTATTTGACAGAGAGAGAGACAGCGAGAGACGGAACACAAGCAGGGGGAGTGGGAGAGGGAGAAGCAGGCTTCCCGCCCAGCAGGGAGCCCGATGCGGGACTCGATCCCAGGACCCTGGGATCAACCTGAGCCCAAGGCAGACGCTTAATTAACGACCGAGCCACCCAGGTGCCCCATGACTGGGTATTTTTAATGTTCGTTCTCTTAAGTTTAAGTGGGAGATGCACAGATATCATTGAGAAACTCTCTTTGGGGCAGGGATGTGTGCCCTGGAATGAATGAGCATGTATGCCAGCACCCCACATCTATGAGAGCACTGCCCCCCTTACTTGGTGTTGGTGTCTTGGCTCTCCTGGGCACTCAGCTCTTCAGTGTCTGCTCATTCTCCTAAAGGAACTTCCTCTACATGCTAATGACTCCCCAGTCTGAACCTCCAGCCCCGATTGCTCTTCTCAGTATACCAGATCCTTATAACTAATGGCTCACCAGGCCTCTCCACCTGGATATACCATCCCAAACTCGACATGACCAAAGCTGAACTCATCATCTTCTCCTCAACCCCATTCCCGAAACCAGCTCCTTCCTCTTGAGTAAATGGAACTAACTCAGCAAATGACAGTCTATCCACAAAGTTGACTAAATCAGAAACTCAAGGGTTCTCCATGACCTCTCTTCCCTCATCTTCTGCATCCAATCCACCAGCAAGGACTGTCAATTCCACCTCCAAAATGCAACTCAAACCTGTCCATTTCTCTCTATCCCCATGGTCTTCATCCAGGTCTTCCTCATGTCTCCCCTAGAGTGTTGCCATAGCCTCCCAATTGGTCTGCCATCCTCCAATCTTGCTTTACTTTCTTTTAGCATCCTGTCCCAGGGCCTTTGTACATGTCTCTGCTCTCCTAGTTAGCTCCTATTTATCATTCAGGCTCCAAGATATCAGCTCCTCCAGGGGCGCCTGGGTGGCTCAGTCGGTTAAGTGTCTGACTCTTGATTTCGATTCAGGTCATGATCTCAGGGTCATGAGAGCAAACCCTGCATTGAGCCCTGCATCGAGTCCCACACTGGGTGTGCAGCCTGCTTAAGATTCTCTCTTTCCCTCTCCCTCTAGCCTTCATAACCCCCTCACTCGCTTGCTCGCACATGCTCTTTCTAAAAAATATTTTAAAAATTTAAAAAAAAATTAAAAAGATATCAGCTCCTCCAGGGAGCCTTCCATGATTACTCCCACCTCACGGAAGGGGCTAGATCTCCTGTTTGTGTCTATACCCCCCAACAGATTGAGCTCCTTGAGGACAAGTCATGTTCTTATTCCCCCACTGAATCACCTGCACTAAGTACAGTGCCTAGTACACAGTGGGAGCTCAGTAAATGCTGAATGAAGGGAGAAATGCATGAATGAATATGCACACTGAGAAGCCAGCGGTCAGGCACAGCAATACCTTCGTTGGAAGTCTAGATAGCCACCCCAGAGTGCAATCGAGAACCATCTGATCACAGAACCGCAGAAAAGATTGCTGCACAAGACTTAGGAACTCACCCCGTTCAGGATGGAGAAGCTGATGCCCAGCAAGGGAAAGGAACTTAACCGAAGTCCATACAGTATCAACTCTACATATAAAGGAAGGGAGAGGATGGGGCAGCAAGACCAGAGACACGGAACCCAGTGAGGAGGCTGTGACCTCCTGAAGAGAAATAATGGTGACCTGGACTAGGTTCCTGGCAGTGAAGACAGGGAAAAGAGAGATCTGAGAGTGATTTCAGAGGGTAAAAACCATACACTGTAGTGCTAGTTGGAATTGGTAGGTTAGACAGAGGGAGGTGTGAAGGATGACTCCCAGGTTTCTTGATCGGGCAACTGAGTGGATCTCCTCACTGACATGAGGAAGCCTAGGGGAAGAAGAGTCTTGGGTAGAAGATGAGGAGTCCACCTTTGGAGAAGCGGGGATTAAGATACCTGGGGACCATGTAGGGAGATATTCTGCACCTGTTGCTCTCACTAGACCGAAGGTCTGAGAGGGCAGGGTGCTCAGTTGACACCTTTACCATGGTATCTCCAGAGATGCCGTGTCTGCTATGGAGTAGACACTCTATTTTGAGGTGCATCCGTGGAATGAACGGAAATACAGAATTAAATGTGCACTTGGGAATCTTCACGAAGGCCACCCCCAAGTCTCATTAGCTAGGGGAAAAATTAGATGAAAAGACTTTGTTGTTATCCTGGAAAAGCCCTGAGTGGCCTTTGGGGAAAATGAAGCGGAGATCCCTGACCTCCAGCCTAGGAACTAGATGGCTTGAACTTACGTTCCAACTTGAATTCCCATCTTAACCATAGGGCTGGGGAGGAGGAAATGCAAGAACTTATCAGACTCTGGCCTGAGTAGTTGGAGTCTCGCTCCTAGCCATGAAATATGTGGTAAGAAAGAAACTAATGCTAACACCCCCAAGGGCAGAATACTTAAGACACTTCCGGCTGCTTCTCCTTTCACCGTTCCTTTGGAAGATCACAATACATCTGGGTGGTAGGCTGAGGGCACCAAACTGCATAGCAGTTAGCCAACTGGGCTTGCTAATGTCATTCAGTTGGTCAGTGGCAGAGCTGGGATCAGGGCCTCCCAATCAACTCTGTGCTCCTTCTGTTGCAACATATGGGGGTAGGCTAGCCTTCCACAGAGGCCTACACTCCACTCTCCTAGTAATAGCACTAATGGGCCAGCATTGTGTGCAGAAGTAAATAAGGGAGAAAGAACACCAGTAGGCGAAGAACAGGTCTAGTGTATGACAAAGACTCGTATCATCCAGATAGACCCATTTTGTAGCCAAGAAAGCCCTGGTTCAGCTTGATGAGGATAGCATCACCCACAGTTGGCCAGCAACCTGTCCATCCACATACAGACCTACCTACATACATGAATGGTCATCAGTGTCTAGCAAAGTGTGAACCTCCCAAATGGTTAGCGTCTGCCACAGCTAAGAAGCAGTATCAGAGGCTCGCCCTCAACACTCAAAGGAAAACACATTTATTTTCTAGTTCTTAAGCTATAATCAGTGTTTGAAGCAGCCAGCCCAGGCATGAAGACATGCATCTACACGTTTTGTTTGCAAAGACACACACACACCCATTCCAGTGGCTATTGTGAGCTTGTTGAAATGTTCGGAAAGACACCTCCCTGAGTGATAAAGTTAACTCTTACTAGGCAACACTCTGCGTCCCTCCCTTCTACATGTTCATTCACATTTCTCTTCTATTTTTTTTTTAATTAAAAAAATTTGGGGGGGGGCGCCTGGGTGGCTCAGTCGTTAAGCGTCTGCCTTGGGCTCAGGTCATGATCTCAGGGTCCTGGGATCGAGCCCTGCATCGGGCTCCCTGCTTAGCGGGAAGCCTGCTTCTCCCTCTCCCACTCCCCCCGCTTGTGTTCCCTCTCTCGCTGTGTCTCTCTCTGTCAAATAAATAAAATCTTAAAAAAAAGAATGACTTTTAAAAAAATTTTTTTTTAAAGTAGGTTCCATGCCCAACGTGGGGCTTGAACTCATGACCCTGTGATCAAGAATTGCAAGCTCTACCAACTGAGCCAGCCAGGCTCCCCTAACATACCTCTTCTAAAACATAATAATGACCTTCTTTCTACCAAGTGCTTACTAAATCCCATCTCCTCTAATCCATCTCTCTAATAGCCCCAATGGGTGGGTATTAGACTTATTTTACAGGTGAGGAAACTGAAATCCAAATACAGAGAGGGTAAGAAACCTGCTTGAGGTTACACATCAGACAATGGCGAAGCTAATTTTGGTGATACGAAAGCCTCTGCTCCCACCAAGCTACATCGCCTCTCTGCATCGAATAATGTTCTGAATGTAGAATCCCAAACCCACTTGAAAAGGGGCAATGAGAGCTACTCTGGGCAGAAAATACCGTCATTTTCATTGCTAGCAGAACAACTGATCTCAATTGGCCCAAATTTCTCACTGGAACAGGTAACATTTAACAGAAACTCAATGGAATTAATAAATTAAGTCCTAAAAGGCAGTTCAAGGTATGACACTTCCCAGAATTTTTTTTAAAAAAACGGGGCGATATCTTTTTAATTTCTTCCCGCCTCCTCCTGTTCGTCCCCCTCCTCCTCCTCCTCCTCATTTTTTAATTGTTCCACAGTTAAAATGGCCTCCTTAATTGCTCTGTGGATTATGGACAGTTTACTAGGCTCATGAAGACAAATTCTGATGTGCTATGAGTCCTTAATGCTAGCATATTAAATTAGGAGCAGAAAAGGGAATAGAGGCACAGGATACTAATTTGATGATCATTGTGCTAAGCAGAAATTGGAGAATTTTGTCTTTAAACGTGTTATAGTTTCCCTTGCCCCCGGGGAATGCCAATAATTGTTAAAATAGGATGAAGCAGAGATGTCTGCTAGATAGAAGCAAATAAGTTGATGAAGAATTTTCAGGTCTCATAAAACGACATCAGAAACCAGACCAGACTTTTGTGTCAATATCGTAACTGGGAAGTCTAAGAACCAAAAATCAAATAAAACTGTAACTATGACCAATAACAAGACATTAAAAAAAAAAAAACAGAACAACCACTCTTGTAAGCATTACAGATAGTTGAATGAGCCCCCCACACCCCTTTGAATGGGCACAGAGTCTATACAAAGAGCCCCAGTGTACTACAAAGCATGTACTGAGTTTCTGGACTGCATGAGAAAATAAATATGGCTCTTCTTGGGACGAATTTCACCTAAAACTGATAGATGTGTCGGAAAAACTTGAAATCCTTACTTTGCCATAATTTTGTTTTCCTTCTTTGAATTTAGAAGGCAACTTGTGTATGATTTGATGGCCCAGGACTCTTAAGAAAGCCTTCTAATAAACTTGGATTGACGTTGTCATTGCTTCTCAGAAAAACCTCCTGTTTAAAACAGAATCTTGAGGTTTAGGTTCTATTCCCCGTTCTCACTTTCTAGCTGGATGATCTTGAGAAAGCCAATTGATCTCTAGGCCTTAGTTTTCTCATCAGCAAAATAGAACTATTATATGCCCCACCTACTTCCTGGGTTGCTTGGAGCATCAGTTAAGACAGTGTATGTGAGAGGGGCTGAGGGTTTATTCTATCGACAAAGCTTTGCTTTGGGGGAAAAATAAAACTCTAATAACCAAACTCCCAATTTTTAAAAACGCCCATTTACTAGGTTTATAAGGCAGGAAGCTCTGAAATCAATAAAAGGCTCACGAGGAGGAGGTTTCAGTAGGTAAAAAAAAAAAAAAATTGAATGAAATGAAGAGCAGAATTTAAAGCTGAGAAAGGTGGGGACAAATTGACTGTCTAGCACAGGATTCTAATTATAGTTTAAAAATGATTGGACCTGCACTATCATCTTATTATTGTAGTTTTTTAAAATGTGGTTTAAAATACATGGTTTAATTACAACCCGAAGCTGATCTTTTTCTTTTAGCATTTCTAGCAGAAACATAGCCATGGTTTTATTAGAAAAATCAAAGTGAAACAGGACTTGCCAGGAACTCACTTGACAGCAATTTTTGCTGCAGTGTATCTATTCCATTAGACAAGGAATACTTGTGGCCTTTTTCTCTGACACAATAAATTACCCATCATTGATATACTGTACAACCTCTGGCCCAATACTGAGCTGATGTGAGCTGATTGCTTCTGGATCAATGCTGGCTTCCCCAAGTTTCTGATGAGCAGCCATCAAGGTTTGGGAGTTGGAGGGAACATGGAGTAACCAACTACTGCTCTTTAAACAGAAGAATAAAAGGAAGGTAGGATCAAAGAAATTCCCTGTTGGGACCCTTGCCAAAGAGCTCAGGGAGCTCTGAAAGGGGAGGGAAGGGCATGGAAGGGAGAACAACTTACTCACATAGTCTCAGTGGTTCTCTGGCAGAGCCACACCCCTGTATTCATTTAGAACCAGAGGAGGATTCAGATCCACACCCATGCAGATAAAGAGATACACATTCCAACCCAAATATATAGGCCCGTAGGCACAGGAGGCTGTTAAAATGGCAGGGCTTGCTGGTATTCTGGCATAGTCCACCATATACCTCTCAGCCAGCCATGGATTTGAATTCCAGAAGCTAGGATGATTTACTTCTCCCCCACCTATGCAGTAGTCCCTAAGGACAAGTAAAGTCATCCACACAGACACGTACAAGCCAAAAAGGATATGGGAAGGGGGTCTGGAGAGCAAGGGTTCCACAATCCTGGTATCTTTTCCTTTTATGTGATGGTTAATTAGAAGCTGAGGTGAAATCTACGCTGTGTGCAATAGGAAAGACGGGCCATAGTGGTGATGGCAGCTGTGGTACAGATGAGAAGTAGAAGCTCCAGAAGCATAGTGGCATCAAGAATAAGAGCTACAAGGGGCGCCTGGGTGGCTCAGTCAGTTGGGCATCTGCCTTCAGCTCAGGTCATGATCCCAGGGTCCTGGGATCGAGCCCCGCGTTGGGCTCCCTGCTCAGCTTGGAGCCTGCTTCTCTCTCTCTCTCTCCCTCTGCCCCTCCCCGCTGCTCATTTTTTCTCTCTCTTTCTCTCAAAGAAATAAAATCTTAAAAATAAAAGAATAAGAGCTACAAGGTTGCATTGGAGAGGTGATTCAGATTTCCAAGTGTTTGCCCATCCACAACTCCATTTAATGTTCATAATAACCTTGTCCTCGAACTAGAGAAAATAATTGAGGCCCAGAGGTTAATGAACTTGTCCATGGCCACACAGATTATGAGCAGCACAGCCAGACCTTCTTACTCCCAGTCTAGTGCTCTTTCCTCTACTCCCTTTATAAAGTGATGGGTCAATTCTAGGTTAAAAAAAAATTCCCACTACCATGTCACGTAACTCCACCAAAAACCCTCGTTCTGGACCTCATCGAGTCTTCCTGATTCTTCCCTTCATCTTTCCTGATGCCCAGTGGCACCCTTAGTAACCCATTAAGTAGATGCACCAAGGACAAAGAACCCAAGTCAATCTACGTGGTCCCCTCATAACTTAACCAATTTAGTAAACATTTGTTGAGTGCTTACTACGTGTCAGCCATGGTACTCCATGTTGGGAACTCAGAAAGAAACATACCATGGACTTTGCCCTGGAGATGTCCGTCTGAGTCAGAAAGATGAGTTATGTGTGTACATAACAGTAGGGATATGACTCTGAACCCAACCAAAGGATGTTGATAAGTTTGTCTTAGAAATAGAGGAGGGCCTTTTATTCCTCCAAAGGAAAGAGTGGAGGAGGATGCATTAAAAAAAAAAAAAAAAAGGCCCAGGCCAAGTTTTGGTGAGAGGTAAGTGGAGAAAGTCCATTTCAAATGGACCTCCATTTTCGCAATGTCGGAAGCGAGGTTACATTAAGAGTGAGGGTAGCTGAGGCTCAGCTGGAGAGGGCCGGGAGGAGATGCTATGGGGGACGTGGCAGAAAGTCAATTGTTAGAAAAGTGTGAAGGGCTGCCAAGCAGCCCTGGGAGCTCTGCTGACACTAGAGAACATGCTTTTGTCGAGGAAGCTTTCCTCAAACAATACTTTGGCAGCCCAGGACCTGGAGCAGGCAAAGCAGGTGGTGGGGGTTTTCCAGGCTTGGGCTCTGGCACAGACATCAGAAGTACTGGGGGTGAAGATGGGGGTGGGGGAGACGGATAGGTCCAATAGGAGGATGTGAGAGCCTTGTTGACATCGCTGATCTTGGGGTCCAGGCTGGAGAATGATCCAGAAGCGAGCTAGCAATTCCTGATAAACAAATTACTGACTAGAAAAGCTGGCTTTGCTCAAAGCGAGAAGTCTGAACTAGCTGTAGCTATGAATTAGGGAGAGCACTGAGGACTTGAGTCAGTGCCGTCAGGACAAATCGGGAGCCAGAGAGCACAACCTGGAGATTCATGTGTGGAGAAAAATCCACCGTTAGCCATGCCAGGCCACACATACCGAAGACTGAAGACCTTGTAGTTGGGTCTAGCGCCCAATTCGAAGGGCGATGGCTTTAGCCAATGCAGAGTCCACGCCATGCGTAAGGGGGGAAGCAGGCAGCTCACATGCTCACAGCTCACTCTACCTTCCCCACCTCTAGAGTGTCATTTACATTTTTGTCACATCGTGCTCTGCCCAACTGTTCCCTTAGTGACAGTAGCAATGTCTTGCAGCAATGATCTGCTTCCCAGAGAAAGCAGAGCTAGGGATGAATCAGGAAACTCTTCTGAGAGGAATCCAGGTGGGACACTGGGGAGGGAAGCAAAACTAGCCAAACCTTAGGACCTGGGGTAGAAAAAGAGATTAAAGAGCTGCCGGCCAGTCCAGGGGCCTGGTCTGGGGAGGTTAACGGGGCAACAGGCCCTATGGCCCCTTACCTCTCCATCCATCACCACTTTTTTTTTTTTTCATTCTCTGGTTTCATGAGGTTTTTCAAAGCTTCTAGGTCTGGCGCCGGCAACGTCACAGAAAAAGTTAACAGAGAATTCCGCAGAGATAAAGTCCCCAGTGAAGCCTGTCCTAGCCAAGAATAGTGACTGTTGTCCCCTCAGGCTGAGTGGTAAACAAACCTTCGAGTGCTTTCTTTCCCCTTCAAGGCTTTGAGAGCTTCAGGTCCTTTGGCCTGAGAACCCAGCAGCTAATTGCTTCTCTTGACTTGCTGACTGACAAAGAGAGGTGTGTTTAGTCCAGTTTTAACCATTCCCTGGAACTCAGAAGAAGAAAAGAAAGTAAGGGGGGGGCGAAATGCGGGGGAGCTCTAGTAAGGCCGTATGGGAGAGGGAAGATCTCCCAAGGGTGAAGTGAAGGGGCATGACTAGGGGAACGTTTGAATCAAGGTGTAGAGCAAAGCTTGCTTTCAATGAGCAATTGCCAGGTAGATGGCACCAGGGCTCAGGGGAGCCCTCCTATCCTACCCTACTCTAGTAACTACCCTTCCTCCCCCTTATATCTTCTGGACTGGTTGCTTTCCTTCAGTCTTCAAAACATGCTCTTGTCTGCCTGATGCCAAAAAGTAAAACAAAAATCTTTCCTCCCACCCCCTGACCAACGCCATCTCTCCACCACTGTGTCTTTTTTTTTTTTTTTTGGAATAAGAACCAAGTTTATTTGTTCATTTCTTGCATTTGAAGTATTCCTCGATGACATCCTTTGCCTAAGACTCTTTGCCATAGTCCTTAACCACCACACAACTGCAACCAACCACTTTACGGGGCTTTCCCTCTCTGTCAATTTTACAGAGGCCTACCCATTCCCCTAGTTTCTTGTTGTCATCAACCTTGTTAGGTTTATTTGGTGTTCAGCACAAAGGGCCTCCACCAACTTGACATACATAGGCTCATCACAGTTGGATGCAAGCACACAAAGATGGGCTTGGCGCTTGTCTAAGGCTTTGGCAGCTTCGCGAATTCCACGTGCCAGGCCATCGTGGATGAGGGAGGTCTTCAGCACCTCTTGTAAACAGTATTAACGTCCATTACACCTCCGGCAGCAATGCCTTCCTCGACCATGGATAACACTCCACCACTGTGTCTTTCCAGAACACACTTCTTGATAGACTAGACAACACTCACTGCCTCCACTTCCTCTCTTACCAATCTTCCCAATTCCTGGCAGTCTGAGCCTACCAGTGCCTCCTTCTTGAAAGCATCCTCTGGAAAGTCACCAGGAAACTGGAAAGTAAATTCGAATCCCATAGACCTTCTTTGTGGCTCTTGTCCTTGCTGAACACTCTTTTCCCTTCTGCAACCATCTCCTTGGCTTTCCCTGCATGACACTATGGGTCCTCCCGTCTTTTATCATCTCAGTCCTCTTCACGGGCCCCTTCCCTTCGGCCCCAAGGCTCTTGCTCCTTTCTCGGTGATTCTATCCACCTCCTGAAACTTTTACTATCTCCTCTATAAAGATGAGACACCACTCTAATTTATTTCTCAGGCCCTGTCAATTTCTCAAGTCCATGTCTACACTCCCCTTACTGGTCCCCTTAGGGACCAATAACAAAAGCTTAGCTCAGTCCCTCATTAGCTCTCACCTGGATAACAACAGCCTCTGGAGTTCTGTCTGCATCCAAACATTGCTGCCAATCTAACACGCTGGACAGTAATCTTGCTAGATCTGATCGTATTGCTCTTCTGCTCAAAAACTGTAAATCACTCCCTATTATTTTCATTTTTTTTTAAAGATTTTATTTATTTATTTGACAGAGAGAGACACAGCGAGAGAGGGAACACAAGCAGGGGGAGTGGGAGAGGGAGAAGCAGGCTTCCCGCTGAGCAGACAGCCCGATGCGGGGCTCGATCCCAGGACCCTAGGATCATGACCTGAGCCGAAGGCAGACGCTTAACGACTGAGCCACCCAGGCGCCCCAACTCCCTATTATTTTCAAAATAAAATCCATACTCCTTAACCAGGCATTGAAAGCCTTTCACCAGTCAGCTCCCACCTGTCTTTGCAGGCTTATTTTCCACAAAACACCCCTGGCTGCCCTAGACTCCAGGCGTGAGTCTCCTTGCTGATACTGAAAATCCATCCTGTACTCGCTCACCACCTGGCTTCACCCAAGTGATTCCCTTGCCGAACATACCCCTCTTTTCCACAACTCTCTCCCAAGGCTCTATCTTTCAATCAAAGCTCAGCTCAAATCTGATCTCTTTTCAAAAGACTTCTCAGATTTCCCTGGTTGGGGTTATCATCTCCCTTCTCGTAGCACGTAAAAATTTTTTGTGTGTGTTGTTTGGAACTCAGCTGTAGAGAGCTGAGTTAATCACACCCCTCAGTTCATGGCAAAATACTATCATTAGTCCATATAAGGTCCCTCCTTTTATTGTATTACTTTCCTTCACCCAAACCTCCATTCTCATTCTTGTCCCCTCACATGGACCTTCTATAATGCATCGGATGTAAGTCCAGGATATAGATAGATAGATAGATAGATAGATAGATAGATAGATAGATAGAAAGATAGATAGATAGATATGTATCGTTGTTATTGGTGGTGGTGGTGGTGGTGGTGTGTGTGTGTGTGTGTGTGTGTAAGTTGATGTAACTATTATTGGGCCACAGATCTTCTATTTCTTATCTTTTCACAAGAATGTATTCAAGATCTCTTTGGTATTTGCACAACTACTTTCTGGCTTCTAATCCTTGTTAGTATGCAGTCACCACACTTTACATGTGTGTTTCCCCACTGATGGATGCCTAGTTTGCCTCCAATCCCTTACACAAAGGATTCTGTGATAAACAAATGATTCTGTGATAAACATCCTTGTAAGCATCCCATTTTAGAACCCTGGAGTGGTTCCCCAGGACACATACTCAGGAATGAGTTTGCTGGGTTGTAGGAACATATCCGTTGTTACTAGCAATACGTGCCATCTCATTGCTCTTCAAAAAGCTAGACCAGCTTACACTCCCATGAGCAATGCTGAGGATTCCTTTTTCCCCACATGCTCATAAACGCTTGGTGTTATCTTTTTAATTTTTGTCATTTGGATGAGTATAACTTGGTATCTCGCTGCTATTTTGATTTGTATTTTTCTGAATACAAGCTAGATCTATCATCTTTTCATATGCTTGTTAGCCAATCCAGTTTCCCCTTCTGTGAGCTGTCCATTCTGTGAATACGCTTTGCCTCTTTTTTTTCCTGTTGTGTTTTCTGCCTTTTTCTTGTTCCTTGGACGTTCTAGATATCAATGCCTTGCCAGGTTTAGACATTACAAATATCTTCTCCTAGTCTAGCATCTGTTTGTCAACTTTGTCTAGGATGTCATTGATTGAATTGAAAGCCTTAAGTTTGATGTAGTAAAATTCATGACTTCTTTACCTTCTTTTCTGTACTTCAGGGTCTTATTTATGAAGTCCTATACCATCTCAAACTATAAAGAAAGTCTCCTTCATTTATAGTTTTACTTTTCACGCTTAGGCTTTTAATCTACCCGGAAGTCACCTTTGTATGTTATATGAGGGTAGCAACCCAACTTTACTTTTCTCCATATAGCAGTGCTTCTCAAACCTTTTCACCTCATAGCACAGAGAGAATATGATAGTATATTCTTGGCAAAATGTGGGAAACTGAAGGGGCTGCTCATGGCCAGAGGGGGAGGTTACCAGCTTGGGAACTCTGGCCATGTTAGAGGTCCTGCCTGGTCATCCGAAGGATCAAGGGGATCAATAATAGCTCTACATTCCTGTAATCCATGTGTGGCTTTCGGAGTGACACACTGATTGAGAAACTCTGTCGCACGGTGATCCACTCTTTCTAATACCAAACAATCCATCCTTCCCTTGCTGTGAAATTGCATTGATATTATCATATTTCTGAGCTCTATATTCTATTCCTTTGTTTTATTTGCCTTTTATGGTGCCAGTCCTACAGTAATTTATTATTATTATTATTATTTTATCTGTGCAGCATGTCTCAAACTGTAGAAAGGCAAGTCTCTATTCTTTTTCAAAATAGACTTAGATATTCACACATTTATTCTTCTATATGCATTCTAGAATCAGTTTTTTCAGGTTCCTTAAAACATCCTGCTGGAATTTTTGTTGGAAGGGCACTGAAGTGGTAGATTTGGGAGAAACTGACATCTGTACAATGATAAGTCATCCCATTCGTCCGTATGGTGTCTACCACCCTTTAGTCAGAGATTTTTATATCTATTAGTAGAATTTAAAAACTTTATCTATAAAAAGTCTAATATCCTTTTTGTTAGATGAATTACTAACAACAAAAGATATGTTACAGGTTTTCTTTTTTGTTGTTATTGTGAATGGTGATTTTATATACAGAATTTCGTATGTCTGTCATTATATTCAGAGTGTGCACTGAACTAGAAGTCCATGTCCAAAGGCCTTCCCTAATTGGGCTTGGGGCATCTGAAGACAGGCCTTTGATTCACCTTTCGCCACAGTAAGTGCTCACTTAAATGTTGTTAGTTAAACTGAATAGAGGGGACTGCAAAGTACTTCAGAATGCTCTGGAAATTACCATCCATGTAATTTTTCTGACAAAAATGCCATGTGATTCTCATTTAAAACTAAATGCCATGTTACTTCAAATTAGATGCTGAAGGAAGGAGAGGGAAGGAGGAAAAACAGATTACTGCAAATGTATAGTTTTGACTTTTGAACCATGTTAATGTTTTATATATCCCACCCAAATTAAATTAAACTATAAAAGAGAGAGGGGGAAGGATCTTTGAAATTGAATAGAAACCCCAACAAATGGAAGTTAATTGTGGTGGGTAATAACTGAGAGGGGGCATATATATGGGAGACTTCTGGGTGGGGATAACGTTCTGTATTTTGATCTGCTTGTTGCCTACATTGGGGTGTTCACGTTGTAAAAATTCCTTTTGCTGTACACTTATGATTTGGGCACATCGTATTATAATGTATAATTTAAAAGTAAAAAAAATTAAAAGACGACATTTACAGGAGGATCATGAGGAATATAAATGTATACAAAACACTTAATATAGTGCCTGAACATAATAATAACATCGAGTATTTACTGTATGTCACCCTTGTGCTAAACACCTCCTAAGAATGGTCTCATTTAATGCTCGGGGCAGTCTTACAAAGGAGATACTATTATCATCCACACTTGATATGTAAGGGAAATGAGGCAAAGAGAGGTTAAATTACTACTCACAGTCATATAGTTGGAAAGTGGGAGAAGCCCTAGTCAAAGCCAGGTTTCTGCAATCTTAACCCCTATGCTGAAGTGACATTCAGTAAATAGTGCTATTGTGATGTTTTATATATTTAAAAAATATAAACCAAATAAAAGACAATCAAATATGTATTATATAAAATATATAAAAAGTATATAATAAACATATTTATTATATATATACATATATATGTGTATATACATATACATATATATATATATATATATATATGCATGTGTGTGTGTGTGTGTGTGTGTGTGTGTGTGTGTGTGTGTGTATTACCGTTTAGAAGCCTGAAAGAAAAGCACCCTCTGGAGAAGAAAAGGGTTCTAGATCTTGCTGCCTTCTGTCAGATTGTTTCTACTGCTCATTCCTACCTCCTTTTCAAAATGATTCATAATAGAATCAATTTTTTTCTTTTTAAAGATTATTTATTTATTTATTTATCAGAGAGAGAGAGCACAAGCAGGGGGAGTGGCAGGCAGAGGGGGAAGCAGGCTCCCCGCTGAGCAGGGAGCCCGATGCAGGGCTCAATCCCAGGACCCTGGGATCACGACCTGAGCTGAAGGCAGACGCTTAACTGACTGAGCCACCCAGGTGCCCCATCAATTTTTTTTAAGTAAGCTTTACACCCAATGTGGGGCCTGAACTCAAAACACTGAGATCAAGAGTCACATGCTCTACCAACTGAGCCAACCAGGCACCCCCCAGTTTTTTCTTTTTTAATAAACTTTTTTACTTTGGAACAATCTTATATTTATAGAAAACTTGCAAAGATAGCAGAGTTCCCATATACTCCACACGCCCATTACCTGGTTTCCCCTGATGTTAACATCTAACATAATTATTGTACATTTATCAAAACTGAAACATTAACATTGGTATGATACTATCAACAAAACTCCATACTTTATTCAGAGTTCGTCAGTTTTTATACGAATTCCCTTCTTCTGTTCCAAGAGCCAAACCAGGATACATCATCACATTTAGTGAAATGCATTACATTTTAAAAGTTGTGGTAAAAATGCACACCTTACATTTACCATTTTAACCCATTTCAAGTGTATAATTCTGTGGCATTAAGTACATTTACATTGTTGTGCAACCATCACGACCACCCATCCCTAGAACTTTTTCATCTTTCCCAACTGTAACTTGTAAAATGCATTTTTACAACCAAGAAAACCTATAGTCCAGAGTAGCTGGAGCCGGAGAGAAACACATACAACCATGCAATTAGCAACTACGTTGTACAAGACCAGACGGAGAGGTTGATTGACATGGAAACCATGGAAATAGCTAAGTATAAGCAGTACGTATAGGAAACATCTAGATGGGGTTATGTTACTCACCATACAATACCCTCTTCCACTACAGTCCTCCGCTCTACCAACTGAGCTATCGAAGGAACCACACCATACAATACCCTCTTAATACACAAAACTTTGGCAATAAAAAGCTAAGCAACCCATTGGAGTGAAACTCATAACCTGAACAAGCAGCTGCAGATGGTTTTGAGAGGAGGTAACTGTGCAACCAATCCCGAAGCAAATCAGTCACCAGGGAGAAAAAGGAGACTGTACCCCCGTTCTCAGGAAAGAACCTAAAACCAGTCACTTCACTCATTGCCTAGCAGTTACCTAAAAATGTGTGTGGCCCCTGAGTAACTCAAGTGATCGAGCCCCAGCACACACCTCATGGACGCTGTACCATCAAGCAATGGTCAGAAGGCTACACAGTCAAGCAGCTGGAATTGGAGATAATCTTATAGTATGTCAAGAGCTCCCATGGTTATTGTTGCAAGCGTTTGACCATAGGAGGAAGATTCCCTAGAGTAGAAACTTGAGAGATGCTCTCAATCACCTGGGGATCTTACTAGAATGCAGGTTCTGATTCAGGAGGTCAGGAGTGAGGCCTGAGGTTCTGCAGGTGCAGAACCACGGGCTCCCAGGTGATGCTGCTAATCTGTGGGCTGCACTTCGAGTAGCGAAGCTCTGAATTAGTAGTTCTCAAGTTGGCCGCGTGTTGGAATCACTTGAGGAGCTCCAAAACCTACTGATGTCTGTCTGGGTCCCGTTCCCTGAGAGTCTGACTTAATGAATTAGATTAGGGTATCCAATGGACTGGATTAGGTTCTCCTAAAGTTCATATGTTGAAGCCCTCACCCCTGCCATGTAATTGTATTGGAGAAAGGGTCTTTAAGGAGGTGATTAAGGTTAAAGGAGATCATTAGAAGGGTGGAGTTCTTTTTTTTTTTTTAAGATTTTATTTGACAGCGAGAGACAGCGAGAGACAGCGAGAGACAGCGAGAGAGGGAACACGAGCAGGGGGAGTGGGAGAGGGAGAAGCAGGCTTCCCACTGAGCAGGGAGCCCGATGTGGGGCTCGATCCCAGGACCCTGGGATCATGACCTGAGCCGAAGGCAGACGCTTAACGACTGAGCCACCCAGGCGCCCCTAGAAGGGTGGAGTTCTGAATGGAGACAATTGGTGCCCTTGTAAGAAGAGGACTAGACACCAGAGTTCTCTCCACCAGGTGGGGACACAGAAAAAAAGTGGCCATCCACAAGCCAGGAAGAGAGCTCTCCCCAGAACCCAACCATGCTGACACCCTGATCTTGGACTTCTGGCCTCCAGAACTGTAAGAAGATAAATGTCTGTTGTCTTCAAGTCACTCGGTCTATGATATTTTGTTCCGATTGCCCAAGCTGAGACAGGGTGTGGGCCAGGCATTGGGAGGTTTAAGAAGCTCCCCAGGTGATACTAATGTGCAGCCAAGGCTGAGAACCTCTGCTCTAAACAGCAGTTGAAGTGAATGCTTGTCAAATTTGCATCTTCCTTGCACCTGTGTGAACACAAAGCCCGCCCAGCCCCTGCCCGCCCCCCCCCCACATATGCTTGGAGAACTACCAGCCCACGTCACTGATTCAATACAGGACAGACACGAGTCCCTCTCCTGCTCAAACAGCTTAGTCACACCCATCAAAGACACGAGTGCCCTGCTTAACAGTTGGGACGGCTTATGTGACATTTAATAAAATGATAACTGTCGTATTTTCTCTCAGTTCTGTTTAGGAGAAAGGCTGGAGACAACGTTAAATGATTTGTATTTTCTGTTCCTGGCCTTAACCAAGACTTATGATCTTCTAACCTGAGTGGGCATCTGGAAAGTCCTGTGAAGAATGAGCTCTTCAGCTATGTTCATCAACATTTTTTTTTTTTGCTTCTTTCACAGGAGAATGAAAGGAGAGTTTCAAACACTCTTTTCTGATTATACCAAGCAAGGCTGCGCTGGTGTAATGTGGTATTTAGTGTTCACCTTTAAGCAACATTTTCTGAGTTAGAATGCTCAGAATCAACATCAAGCTTGGTCAGAAAAGAATAGATTTAATTTGAAAGACCTTCCTGGCAAAATCAAAGGGCCCAGGGAGATGAGTCAAAGTCTTTTGTTGGGGGGCCACCAAGCCAAAACCACACAACTGTGAGCTCGGTTTGCTTTAGGCTCTGCTTCTCTTTAGGCTGACCAGTGGTACCATGGTTTCCCAAGGCCCAGGCCCAGGGCACCTGGGAAATACACACCTAAGCACTTGACCTGCCAAATGGCACGGCTGTTTTGACCAACCGATCTATGGGGCAGCCCCTAATCGTGGAACTGCCCCTGGATTGTTGTGAGGGTCAAATGCAAATCTTCCATGGGAAAGTGCTTTGGAAAAGGATTTGGCACTAGGTGAATATGATCCCAGCATGGTGATGAGGCTATTAGAATGTTTGATCATGCTGAAACGGTTAGGATGAGCAAACTGTAGGTAGGCTGGTTTAGGTAGCCTAATCACCATTCCTTTCCCACGTGCAGATAATCGAGAAATAATAATGGAAATGCCTAATGGCTTCCCTGAGTTCACTCATGCTACTTAGCTCCAGGCACTCATCCAAAAAAAAAAAAAAAAAAAAAAAGCCAGCTTGGACAGCCACAGAGCTGGATTTGATCCACAGTGAAGAGATGTCTGTTTTCTGACACCATTCAGGTGTTCCCTAGCCACGTTAGCAGAAAGTAAAAAGAAGACATTCTGGGGGGACCAGTTATGTGCTAAAAAAACACTGGGCCCTCACAAATGCTCTCCCAACCCACAGCTTGGCAGAAATAAGGTTTTCTTCTTTAACTGTCACAGAAGTTTGGGGATAAAATCACAGAAGAAAATACTCCCATCAGTACATGTGACAAGACAATAAAGAAATGCTCTTGCAAACTTTCCCAACGAGCTTTCAAAAAGACAATTTTAACAGAAGGGTGCACGCATGCATGCACCCACAGGAACAGGTCAGGCCAATAACACTCCGAATGCCCCGGTCCAAGGAGCCTCTTTCACCAGTCTGCGTTTTGATCCTACCTCCAACTCGTCCAACAGAAGGCTCACTGTTGTGAGATGTTTACTTGTCATTAATTAGCTCAATTAAATGGTGCACTGAGCAGAGGGAACGCCATGTTATTATAAGCGTTCACAGCAGTCCCATGGAAGGAACTCTGGGCCCAGGGGGTAAGACAGAAAAGCTGTATGTACCCAAAACTTCTCCCACCCACCCCTGAGAAACTGTGGCTTTGGGGCCGTTGTCTTCTGCATTTAGCAAAGAGCAAAAGCTCCAGACCACCGAGCTCAGTGTGCAAGGGATCATCTGCCCTGGCCACATGGAGAGGACAGAGGGTTGCCAGTGAAATCGGGCTTGGTGGTCATCTGCACGTGAGCCACCTCCAAAAGGGGCACAGACCACAGAGTTCAATCGGCAGGTGACATTCGTGAGCGAGCTTTATACCCTGTCCTCAAAAAGGCATGCATCTCAGCCGAGGCAACAGTGCGGTACTTTGGCTCCTGTTACCTGGACCCTGTGCAGGTAGGTCCCAGTGACCTGAAGAGGGAATTCAACCTCCACAGTCTAGTCTAGTTCGGGGCTGCCACTCAAATGCATTCTAGATTTCTCAGCAAGCAAAAGGCCGGCAGAGGCTCCAAGAACTGAGAGGTCAATGTAACCTTTCGACAGAGGCTCAAACGAGTATTCTAATAGACTACATAGAAGCAGCCAAGAGGGAGATAAACACATCAAACCCAAAGCCACTGCGCATCTCTATTCCGTTTTCCTCTCTGTTTCCATGGCACTCATCACTTTGGTGCCTCTGAACAACTGGGAGCAATAATTTTCTTTTTTTTTTTGTTATCCCAGAAGAGGTTCTGAGACTACTAAGTGCTTCATCTCTGTTTTCTTCATCTCTTTCATGTGTGAGAGTCTGAGAGCTCTGGGGAGGCATTTTTGCTGGGTCACTCGCCAGCACTTAACTATCTGTGTGATCCCGGGCCGACGACTTAACTTCTCTGGGTCTCCGTTTTCTTAGCTTCGATGTGAGGTTAGCCGTATAGCCCCTACTCGTCTGGGTTGCGGTAAGGATCAGATGAGATAACTCATTTGTATCAGTTAAAGTACTTGCTCCGAAGGGCAAGAGATCAACTCAGTGTATGTTAAAGCGTGTTTTACGCTGTCTACAGCTGCCCGCAAAGCCTAAAGTATTTACCACCTGGCCCTTCACGGAAAATGTTTGCCCACTCCTGCTCTCTCTCCTTCCAGTAAATCCAGTAAATTGTGCTTCCTTTGTGTTTGTCCCATCTGCGACATAGAGAGTTCCAGAATAGACGGAAGGGTGGAGGAGGCTTTGGAGCCTAGGTAAGCAGGAGCAATCGGGTCAGGGGGCCATGGCCACAGCCACTGACTACCACCGTGGTTGAATTCGGTCTCATCGTCTTAGCCTTTCGTTGTTCCAGATTGCAAGTTGCTGGAGAAGTGTCCTACTGGCTCAGCATGGGTCCTATGCCCACACCCTAGCTGCCCAGGAGCAGGTAAAGAGAGTGTCTGGCCTCCTTTGTCTTCCCCCAGTGAGAGGCGGGGCCCCGGCCCACCACAAGACTCACACAATGAGAGGTTCTTTCCAACTAGAAAAGGCATCTGGGTGCTGAGTGATTGAAAAATGACATATATTCACTTTGCCCCATAAAGTGCTTGGCACGGTGCCTTGCACACTGAAAGAAAGCTCTTGCTGGTTTCAACTATGCTGCTGCTGCTGATTAGTATTCTCACCAGGTGTGGGCACCAAGCCTGATCCAACGCGGGTGCCCAGTGGGGGCCAGGCCTTTCCCTGCTTGCCCTCTTCCCCTCTGCCTTGTGGAATTTCCTGTAACTCACTCCCCCCCTCGCAGCCACCCGCACTCGTGGGTTGGAATCCTTACTCTGCTACTTCCTAGCTGTGTGACCTGGGAGCAGTTTCCCCACCTATAAAATCGTTCAGTTTCCCATTTATGAAAAATGGAGTGATGATAATAATAGCACTTGCTTCCCAGAGGTTGTCGTAAGGGTTAATCAAATCAACTTGGGTAATAAAGTACTTACAACTGTGCCTGGTACATAAACGTTAACTATTGTTATTCCATCTCTTCTCATAGCTGCTCTCCTCCCAAGTTTCAACTCCCCAGTCCGTGTCTTCCATCTGATCGCTCCCCCCAGCTTCCCCAACACCGTCCCTCTCATTTCTCACTGCCCTCAGACCATTTCTGTTGAGATGCTGGGCTGTGATCCGAACCAGTGTATGTTTTCCAGTAGCCACTGCCCTCCCTTGACCACCCCAGACTTGAGGCCTCAGAGCTGTCATGGATTCCCCTCCCTCCCCTTCATCTTCTATTGATCACTGAGACCTGTCCAGGCTCCCTTTGAAATGTCGCCTGCCTCTTTTCTCCCTCTTCGATTGTCATGACATTTGCATTTCAGGCCTGAGGTTTTTGAAATGGCTTATCAACTTGTCTGCTTGCTTCTCCCAACCTGCCCCACCCCAGCCCGCTCTGGCCACAGCCCATTCGTCTTAGGCACAAAGAGCAGATTCAACTTCCTAAAAGATTAAAGTCTAGGGGCCGTGAAGCTCCTTGAAAGTCTTCAGTGCTTTTCTTTCCCCAGAAAAGGGGTTCTTGAACTGGGGTCCACGAATGAGCTTCAGAGCGTTCATTGCCTGCCCTACCCTCCTTGAAATGAAATGTATGAGAAAGCAGCTGTGCATGGATTTCTGGGGAGAGGAGAGGATACGTAGCGTTCATCAGATTCTTCAAGGGCTCCGCGGTCCCAAAATGGTTAGCTGATGTTCTAGGATAGTGGCACCCAGGGTGGGGGCACAGGCCCCCCCGGGGGAGCGCAAGATGATTCTTTGGCATTGAGAAGGAAATATTAGAACTTTGACATTTTCATTACATCATCCTTTGTGATTTTTGTGTATGCTTTATTATATATGAGTGCATTAGTACAAGTATACAGTTTATAAATAAATATACATATATGGGGTATGCTAATGTATTTTTCTTTTTTTTAAGGATTTTATTTATTTATTTGACAGAGAGAGCACGTGTGCACAAGCAGGGGGAGCGGCAGGCAGAGGGAGAGGGAGAGGGAGAAGCAGGCTCCCCACTGAGCAGGGAGCCTGACATGGGGCTCCATCCCAGGACCCTGGGATCATGACCTGAGCCGAAGGCAGACGCTTAACTGACTGAGCCACTCCGGCACCCCAAGCAGGAAATATCTAATGTATTTTTTTGATAAGAGTATATGATCCAGACATTTTTGAAAATCCTGCTTTAAAGAATCAAATCGAAATTCCTCTGCTCTTTGCTCTCTGGTCCGAAGCTGTTTTTTCTGCCCTTGTGTCTTTTATGTGACCCCTCCACATACATTATAGGCTCATTCCCACCTCTGGACCTTGGTTCATGTGCTTCTCTTTGCACAGACTGCCCTCATCCTCCTCTCCATATTAAAATTATATCAATTTTTTGAGGCTCCAGGAAAAGTCCCGCTTCCATCAAGAAGCCCATTCTGACTAATCCATCTGTTCCGTCACTAGAAAACTCTCTGGAGCACTTATTATGTCACTCCAGCAGATGGTTCTTAAATGTGCAGATTTTATTGACTTATCTCCAACAACCAGAAAGCAAGCTCATTGAAGGAAGATTACAGAAATGTTTTCCATCTTCTCGATAGGACCTAGCCCAGTACTAGAATCAATGCTTAACAGAAACTTGCTGAATGGAGCCAACGCAACAAGCCGCTGGGATATAGAGTCCTCTGGTGGTCTTACCAATGATAAGGCTCTTGGTGGGCAGAGAAGTGAACTCACATGAAGCAGGGCCTCTCAGTCCCTGCGGATGACCTAGAAAGCAGGTGTCAAGGGGTAAAAAGCCTAAGCAAACAAAATCCTGTCCAGTCACCCCAGAAAGCTTTATACTTCCAGTCCATTTCCCCCAGGGGTCCCAATTTTCTGTTGAGGCTGATTTGATAAATGTATTTGAGGGGCAAAGTATTAATGACTGATAATGTAGTTAATGACTGACCCCATCGTACATGATGGTGGCACCGAGACACCTTCGGTGGAGTGATGAAAGACTGTCAGTTATAGGCACTAACAAGATTGGCTGGGGAGATCTGGGCTTGAGATTTCTCCGTGTCCTTCGCATCACACCCCAAAAATGAATAGGCGGGGGGAGGGGGGAGGAAAAATGGGACATCAGGATGTTTCACTGCACGAAGAGGTGAAGTGCCTATCTGAGATCAGAGTAAGCACGACAGCCTTCCATGACAATCTGCCTCCTCCCTCTCTGGAGGCTGTTATATATATCGTGCAACTTGTGATTAAAATGCCCTCCATTGCCCAGTACAGTGTAGGTTGCAGTGACACGAGAGACACGGAGCTTGAAATACTTCAGAATCCAAATAACTCTAAATTTGAGGCTGCGTTGATTGCAACGGGTCAGTCTCCCCCTCAGGCTGTGGAGCTGTGCCAATGAAACGCCAGGAACACAGAATGGCATCCCGTTCCCATCTCTGTTCAGCAGGAAGTCCAGAGGCTCAGAAAGGGAACCAGCTGGCTGAGCGAGGAAACCATACATTTCCAAACAATTTCCAATTAGCTGTAAAGTACCAGCTCTCTATAGAGCGCTGCCTTTTACGTCAAGTCTTTTGGGTGGTGGAAAAGGAGCCCTGACGGCTGGAGGTGAAAGTCGAGACCCGCCCCCCAACAACTCCTTGAGAAGGGGACACGTGAAAAGCTGGCTCTTGGGGTTTAAAGCTTCCCTCCACTACAGAGTGGCGGATGTGCATCGGGCAAACATCCTGAGATGAACTCTTTACCTATTTCAATTCCTCTCGGCTAAAGTCTATGAAATAATTAATTCCAGCCCCCTTGTCATCGCTTGCATGATCTAGAGAAGTTCACGGGCATTGATGACAAGGCTGTCAACCTCTCCCTAAAGCGCCATTCCTTTGTGTGTGTAGGCTCCCCTTTCGCATCTGCTCAATCTCTGGAGGACAGAGGCCTTTGTCTCCAAAATCCCTCCCTCCACAATACAATCAGGGCTTAAGTGACTCCCTGGGCCTGTAGAACCAGTCACAATGCCCCACGCTTCCTGCCCTGAGAGCCCAGAATTCATGACCGTGCAGATAAATGAATTACACACTTGGCCAGAGATTAAGCCTGGTCCTTTGTACAGCAACCTCTGAGGTCTGGGGGAAGATTTGACCTGTCAGGATCTGTGTTCATTTTGCCTTGATGAGAGGCAGAGCAAAGCGGTTCTGGCTGTACAATCCCACACCCTGGGGTGTGATAATCAGCAAATTGCAGACAAGGAATTGGCTATTGCCCGATTCTCATTGTCCAGAGCCCAGGCTGAACTGTTCGGTGGCTGGCAGGTTGTTTCTCTGACTCCAGATGGCAGACCCATCTCTTGCCAGGCAAGCCGAGGAAGAAGAACGTCCCGAGCTGTGGTGCCAGCTACAAAGGGGTCACAGGAATTTCAAGAGGCCAAATGCACAGAGCTAAGTCCATCCAGAATCCCACCCAAGGGACTGAGGCAGGAGGGACACTTGGGTCCGAACTCCGTCCACCTCCTTGCCTTTAAACCCAAGGATTTAGGTAGAGCTGGGAGACTCTGAGAGTCTTTTAAACAAGAAAACCCCCAAATTGCCACTTCAAACCTATTCCTTAACAAGTCAACTCAGTAACCTGCAAATGTGAGTCACTTAAAACCCAGACATCTTCAGATTTCCAGGGGCTTTTGTATGCCAAATGTGAGCTGTCTGGTGTCTGAAGGGTAACACCATTGTCTTGGCTATACTCCTCAGGTCTCTGCTCAAGTGTCTCTTCCTTAGAGAGACCGATCTTGAGGCCCCGATCTACATCCCATCCCCTTGTTGCCATCTCTAACCACGCATGTTCATTTTCTTTCATGGCACGTATCCTAATTTTTAATTATCTGTATTTGCTCATTGGTCCAACGAATATTTATTACATGTTTACTGGCTCAGTTCTAGGCTCTGCAGATACAACAGTGAATGAAACAGACAAAAATCCCTTGCCTTCATGTAGCTCACATTATAGTAGAGGAGATAAATATATAAAAATAAGATTATGTTACATAGTAAATAAAGGCCCAAACATGAATTCCCATGCCAAGAAATATTTGCAAGAAGTTGTACACTGATCAATGTATATCCCTATAATGTACAGTCATGAGCTAATTATGTTTCTTTTTTATTTTCTAGTGCAGATAAATCTGATCTGAACTCATAATAACAAAGTGGTTTTCAGCACAGGAAAGCAGCATCCTTATAGCTCTTTCCACTGTCTGTTAAATAACAAAAAGTACTCACTTTGCATTATGTTTATACTTCGATAATAATATTTATCTCTCTGAATTGTGATTGTTGATCTCTCGGGCTCCTTCTATCCCTGAGTAGACAGGCACTTGAGGGCAGGGACTATGTATTACTCATCTTTGTATCCCTAGAATTCAGCCAGGTGGTCATAAGTTTTTGTTGAAATGAGAATCCTGGACCCTGTCACAGGTCCGGAGACCACGGAATGATTTGCGTGTTAAAGCCCAGGAACCAAGTAAGACCAGAGGATGCATCTAGCTCCATGGGGTCCAGGCCAGGCTGGGGCAGAACTAGAACCCCCACTTCTTTCCCAAGCTGGAGAAGGCATTGTCTGATTCACGAAACTTTCCTCAGCCCTTGGGAATTTTATTCTAGGATTGATGGGTTCCTGTGGGTCCCATCTTTCAGAGAACTCCTTAATTTATTAAGTCCTTCGTTAGAGATTACAGTAAATCTTTTATGTAATGGGGATTCTTGGAGTATGGACTGTGAAAGTCTACGGAATTGTTTGGTTCACTGAGGCCTAAGGGGAAGACCTTTACTGATGCAAATCTTTCTAAATTGTCAGAGGCAACATTCCTGCCTCACAAGATAGAGTCCTGGGGAGATGATAGAAAAGCTTTCTTTGCTGTTTGAGGACTAGGTGGGCTCTGAGTTATTTTCCAGTAGATCATTTTCCATTGTCTGAGACTGTAGTTGTTAGAGATGTAGGACACAGACTAAATAAGTAGAGAACCCAGGACGCTATTTGGAGGCTCCTTTATTTTTCTGGGCTATATCCCTGACTTCTCAGATCATTTCCCTATCATATACGCTTCTTCCTAAAGAAGAATGCCACAGATATCCCAGATAGCAGGGGTTCTGGCTTATCAAGATTTTACTGAGCATTTCAGTGGGATAGCTGTAATCCCATGGGCACACTTACTTTAAGGGAAATGATTTTCACTCTATAATCTTCTTCCCTAAGATGGCTGAAAGAGGGTTTCAACAAAAGCACGCCTGGACAGTTGAAGATATCAGGGGACTGTTGTCGTTTGGTTTGGATAAACACTCCAAGTGCCAAAGAATGTGACACAAGGGGATAATTAGTTCCCCTAGGGAAGAAAAAAAGGTGAAATCTACCAATTGCACACGTTAAATGCACATTGACTTGAGGCTGAAATGTCCATTTTATACAGCTCCCACACTTTCTCCAAATTTTGTATCGATAGGTGTGGTCATGCCAGTGGGCACTCTGAATATTATTGCTTATCATGGGGGATTGTGCAGAATGGAAAAGGGGTCAGAGGCGGGTATACGCCAGGGTCACAGGGGCTGTGGTGGAAGCATGGGAGTGGTTGGAGAGGGGGTAAGTTAAGCTTGAAGAAACCACCAGTGGGGCAAAGCATTTTGTTTACTTTACCTTATCCAGGCAAATCCTCAACTTCTTAACTCCAGCGATATAAAAGGAACAATGTAAAATGGTGCCTCGGAGAAAAAGCAAACGCTGACCAAGTTTTGTATAAACTCTTCCCTAGATCTGTCAGGGAAGCCTTCCAAAAGTTGGAAGCCTTAAGAAGCCTCTATCGCTCTTGAAAGTGCCCTTACAAAGAACCCCCAGTGTTGGTTTTGCTGATTGCTCAAGCCCCTCTGAGCCTCTCGGAGAAAAAGAGAAAGAAAGGGCACCCCAAAATGGGGGGGGCTACTTCCTGAAGAGAGCTGTCTGCAAAGTTCTGCTCTGATGGCTTGCTGTTTGAACTGGACCAAGGAGAGGGTCTGCGTTGTCTAGGAGAATCTGTGTTAGCGCTCCACACTTAAGTAACTCTAAAATGTAGAGCAGCACTTATCAAAGTGCTAGGGGTTCAAACCCTTGGGAATTGAAAGAACTCGAGAAAGGGCTGATTGTTCAATAAAGAGACTAGGTAGCCTGCCCAAGGCCTACCACAAACAATACCACATTTGGAGGCTCTTTCCTCTTCCCTGCTCTTCTCTCCTCTTTCCCCTAACTCTGTTAAATCCAAGTTCTGTGTGCACCCTGGGTCTGTTTTTCAGTTCTCTCTTGTCACACTGGTCTGCCAACCTCACCCTGTTAGCAAACCCTGACTCCTTTTCTTGCCCATGTTCATTTTCCACACTTCCTCCTAATTATCTGGCAGTCAGCACATTCGGCCTCTCTTCCAACTCTAAGCTCTTAGGACAACACTCAACCATGGCCCAAACCCCTATGACATAACAACAGATGCCATCACAAAACCTTTAAAATTAGGTTAAATGGCAAAGCCTTCATAGAGAATGAGGTATGTTCAGTACTAGAGATACAGTTGCTATAAGGTCATCATAAGGCAAGAGGAGGAAGTAGTGGGGCATTTCTTCCAAGACGTGGTAAAGAAAGTAACCTAGCCAGGAAGTAGGACACTTGGGCTCAGCTCTACCATCAATTCTCTCTGCTCTTCAGTGAGTACCTCCTTTGCTTTGGATTTCAGTTTCCTTATTTGAAAAAGAAGGCTTGTAAGTGAAATCAGTCCTCTTTCAAAGAAGGATACCCAAACCACTGGTGGTTTGGGGTGGTACATAGATAAACATTTTTTATTCTAGTAATTTTATATATATTCTATCTTACATTTGGAATACACTGGTTTTCCACCTACAGTTTCATTTTAAGATACATGTAGCCAGGTAAAAGCATGAACCAAACTAAAGAAAAGCATTTAGCAAAATAATAAGTACTACACATAGCAAGAGTAAAGGCGTTACGCAAATTTTGACTTGGATTCGGTGAAGGACAGGCTAAATGATTCCTACTGGCTCTAGAATTCTGGGTCAATTAAACAATAACAACTAACACTTTATAGCATTTATTATGTGCCAGGCATGTCCCAGTGTTCTAAGAACTGTATATATTAAATCATGTAATTTCACAACAACCTTATAAGGTAGGCACTTTTATTATCTCTATGTTACAGATTAGGAAACAGGTATAAAGGGACGAAGAACCTGTTTAATGTGACACAATTTAAGAGCTTGAGCCAGGATTTGAACTCAGGAAGAATGGATCCAGAAGCCACACTGTTTTAACTACTATATCAGTGCTTCTCAAAGTGTGGTTCCTGGACCAGCAGCATCAACATCACTTGGGAGCTTGTTAGAAACTCAAATTACCACGTCTCTATTCCAGGCCTACTGAATCAGAAATTCAGAGCAGAGTCCAATAATCTGTGTTTTAATAAGCCCTACAGGTGTTTCTGACACACACTCACATTTGAGCATGTACTATGCTGTAATGAACCAATGGCAGCAAGTGTGGAATGATGGGAGAGTGATTTGGATGGCAAATTGAGACAGAGTGAAGGTAAATGCAGGACTGGAGAGACTTGGCTATGTCTGATAGCAGAAGGCAAAGAGCCAGATTACAGAAACTGAGAAGAGGAAGAAAGCAGAGTAGCTTGGGGGTCACAAAGGACAATGAGTATGCCTATCTTTCAGAGGACTGGAAAAGACAGAGGTGGACCCAGGGAGGAAGAAGAAGATGATGCTTTGGATTTCTTGCCTGTCTGAAAAAAAAAAAAAAAAAAAAAAATTGATGAATAGCTTTTAGTGGTGGTGGAGGGGAACTGATCAAGGAAAAAGGTGATTGAGTCGAAGTGCTGTGAGCCACAACATTGACATGGGTGAAATAATATTTACTTACAGTGCTTTAGGTCAGAGTAGCAGCTGGAGATGATTTTCCAATGAACCAAGCCCAGTGATTCTTAGGGCTTTGTGGCAGCCAGGAAAATGTGCCACTCAGAACCCTTGCTTGGGGAGCATAATTGACAGATGGCCTTACTGCTGGCGCTCTGGATCCATCACTACACTGGAGCTGAAGATATGCTTCCAACAGGCAGTTCCCAGCCAATGACTGAATGTGGCAAGAATAAGGTAGGGCCCATTCCCATGAGACAGGGACTCCTCTGCTGGGTGACTTTGGCTTAAGAACTCCTTGATGGCTTGGCTGAAACTTTCTTAGAACTGTGATACAATCTGAGATTCTACTTGTCCAACCCTCTTCCCCTCCCTCTCCCCTTCACAAGAGTTAGACTTGCACTGTCATCTGCAGCCCCTACTCTCTTCGGATCCCTTCCCTTTTTGCCTCACAGGCACCTAACTCAATAAATCTCTTTTTTAAAGATTTTATTTATTTATTTGAGGGAGAGCGGGCATGAGCAAGAGAGCACAAGCAAGGGGAACAGCAAAAGGAAAGGGAGAGGCAGACTCCCCACTGAGCAGGGAGCCCAACACGGGGCTCGATCCCAGGACCCTGAGATCATGACCTCAGCCGAAAGCAGACGCTTCACTGACTGAGGTACCCAGGTACCCCTCAATAAATCTCTCGTATGGCTAAATGCCATCTTGGATTCTGCTTTATAGAGGTCCTGAACTAATAGAGGATTCTTCCTCAGCCATGATTTGCTGGATGAGTGAAGATGTGGACTCTGAAAGTATCTTGAGATTGGATGGTTTTTAAGTTAAGAGTAACATACATTCAAGGAGGTAAAGAGGAGTAGAAGTAAAGTATCTGATAACCTTAACCCTGGACCTTTATAATAGGGGACCCACTTCATTCAGATTCCCTCAGTAATATAGAGACAAATATGGGGTATTTACAAGTTAGTATTTGTAAAATTCACTTTTATACTGGTCTTATTCTCTATTCTTGGATTTCCACAGGAAAAGCTTTGACACAAGGCCCTGAGCCTAGTGGTTTGGAAGGAAGCAATGATCTGGAGGAATCATACTGTGGGATGAGTTACCATCACTCTTGAATAACTGGAAGGTATCTGATTCCATGTGAAAATGAGGACGGTGGTGATAGCACAATTGAGAAAGAAGACTGATGACTGATTTTTCAGAGGTTGAAGAAGCTGATGTTGGCAGTCAGACTTTCCTTTTTTAAAAGTGTACACTTCTACTACATACACTCTTTGGGAGGGGCCTCTCCCAGGCTAAACATCCCTGGGAGAAGTAACAACCTAGGATCCCACACCTTAGAGGACATAATCCGTGAAACAACTGCAATAGATTCATTAGGGATGAGCTGTGGTGTCTCTCTTAAAGAGAAGCTGAGATATTATGGGGGAAAATCCCAAATATTTACAACTCTATCTTTTTCACTTTTGCCCTGGTGGGGAGGACACTCACACCCTCTTCTCTGTAAAAAACCCCTGGGTGACTGGATCACTTCTTCGAGACCCCAGAGTATGGCAAGAACCAAGTCAGTCTCGTAAGTGAAATTACAAGTAGAAGTCATGAGCTGAAGGGTGAGGTTGTTTTTTTGTGTGTGTGTGAAAACTGGGGGATTGAGCCCCTCCTACTTATGCCTTCAGAATAGCTGAGCACCTCAGACACACTGAAATTTAGTCTACTTAGAAAATGATAAGGAACCAATTGCAAAAACAAGAATAGGATCTTTAAGACACAACAAAGAGTTTAAAAAAAAAAAAAGAAAGGAGGGTAAACTACTCTAATACAACTTGCTGTGTAGTGGGAATGTTCAACCGCAAGGGAAACTTTAGGACATGAACACATTTTATAAACAGAGGGACTGAATGTTTGGTCAGAAACAGATGCACCTGGCAGTCAAGGGATAATGCCATTAACCAGAATTATACCTTTCTCCTGATTATTCATTTATAGTAATTATACCATTGAATAAATAAATAATCGTGATTCCTCCTTTGCAAATCATTTAACATCTCCAACCTAAAGGATCATTTAGATCATAAAGACAATCTAAAGAACTGATAACCAAGACTTCCAGGTTCCTGCTATTGCCTCTTACTAGAATCGCAGGCTTCTCTCTATTGAAACTGTGAGGGCTCAACTCTTAGATACTGCCTGACAATGATATCAATGTTGTTAGACTTAATAAACAGTATTTTTTCTTAATAAACAATTTTTGCATAGGAGCAACCCCTATGGAGGGCACAGGCCATAAGTAAGAGGAACAACTTATTAGGTGGAGAGCAACACATGAAAAAAAGGCAAACATCCAGGAATTTGCTAATGGTAACAGTAAAGATCATAGCTGTTAATCAGTACCACATATTTCCAGCAGGTCGTGCTAAGCTAGGTTTGGTCCTCTCAATTAACAGGATGCTATTTCTTCCTTCTAGTCAGGTGGCCCTGGACACAGATGTCTGGAAAACATGTAAGGCTGACTTGTGGGAAGATATACCAAGTAACCTGTTTGCATGTAGCCATCTTGCAAACCAATGGATTGACCCTGTTTACTAGCCAGGGCCATCCAGCCTCAAGTGTCCAGGCAAGTAGACATCATTTCCAGTAAATTCAAGGGCAATTATAATCTTGCACCAAACATCCAGGGTATGATTACCACATGGTGAGTTTGAGGTGGTGTCTTGCCAAGTCTGAGTCAGGAGGCTGGGATATGGTCCCATTTTTGCCACCAACTGACTTGGTGACCTTGTGTACACCTCTAATGCCAAAATTAGAGAGGGGAAAAACGTTTCATCTTAAATGTCAGATGATTGCTTTAACTGTTTTTTTTTTAAGATTATTTATTTTTGTGGGGGAGGGGCAGAAGGAGAGAGAGAATCCTCAAGCAGGCTCCTTGCTGAGCATGGTGCCCGATATGGGGCTCAATCCCACGACTCTGAGATCATGACCTGAGCCCAAATCAAGAGTCAGCTGCTTAACCGACTGAGCCACTCAGGCGCCCTGCCTTAACTGTTTCGATCCTGGCTGAGAAGAATTCTGAAGCTAGGTTCAAGCTTATCAGGAAAAGAAAGCCAAAGACAAAGGAATGGGTGGGAAATGACAGCTTTCGTGCCATGGATTTACCACCCCAGACACAGACAATACCACTTGGGCAACTGGACCATACCAGTTGGAAGCCTCCATTCTAACCAGTTCATGGAACTGGAGTTAGGGATGCTTCCAAATACCCTTAGACTAATCATGAGTGCTATATGCTCTCTAAGACCCACACCTTGATGAATAAATGCTATTATTATTTAAGTATATGATTACTGGTAGTAATGACTAATAATAATACTTAATATTATTTACTATATTGAGACAAATATCGTAAATTTGGAAGCAGGAAAGGCAAGTCCAGGAACAGCCATAGCTGATTTTCAACTCAATGAGTTGTATAATGAAGACCTGCCGCTGTTTTTAATTCAGACAGATTAATAACTCTCTGCAGCCAATGCTATGGGATATAGATCAATAAACTATTAAATGGCAAAGAAACATTTTGCAAATTAAGTAAACAAGCTCTCTTTTTTGTATGAAAAATGTTTAATTAATGTGGAATGATGGCAGTTGATTCTGTGCAATCTGCTGTGTATATCTTAGAATGCCCTACAGAAATACCGTTTCCCCAGTTTAACATAGTGCAGCTAAAAGCATATTAACATTTCAGACAGAAAAAAAGAGGAAATTAGTTCAATGGCTTGCCACCTCCTTTCACTTTTTAGTGGAACTAATAAGAACTCCGGAGTTGTGTATTTTGAAACCTCAACACATCGAGAATATTTGATTGTATGCCACCTTCCACATCAGAGAGAGAGCATTCCTACTGAACAGTGTTTACCAACCACTTCTTTAATCTTCCCCAGATTAGAAGCCATCCCTAGCATAGATAATGGCCCTCTGGCAGGAGCTAGCCAATGCTATTGCTAATCATCTAGCATTATGCTGCCTCATAGGGCAGCTACTAATCACAAGTGGCTATCACATTTAAATTAATAAAATAAAATTTAAGATCCAGATCCTCAGCCACATTAGCCACATTTCAAGTGCTCAGTAGCTATATGTAACTAGAGGCTATCTTATTGGACGTCACGGATTTAGAACATTTCCAACACTGCAGAAAGTTCTACTGAAGGGCACTGCTCCAGGGAGCCTAAGTATATTAATTACATCTAGAGGTGGTAGGAGTTTCGAAATGGGTTAAAGAAAGCTTCCAGGAAGATTCAGAACTGGAAGGAGTTTTTTAAAATTCAAATTAATCGCCTTTATTGTGTAGATTATGAACCTGTGAGCCAGAGAAGGTCACACAGCTAATGTGTAGCAGAGTTAAGACAAGAATCCAGGCTGTCTGATTCTGGGGCCCCTGCTCATTCCGTGGTCTTGTTGATATACCTAGAGTATTTTCCTGGTTATTCTACTAGCTCAGGGTCAGCTCCCATCAATGTCACCAGCTCTACTCCAGTAGCCAGATGTTCCCATTGTCTCCCCCTGCCCCATCCACTTATATTTTAGAGAGAAAACATCAGGAGAACACTAAATGGGGTTGGAGGTTGGGAGGAGTGTGCAATTATGCAAGTAAATACCTAGCTCCAGAATTAAGAGTAAACATTCCAACTGATCTATAAATATTTAACCAAAGTCATACATCTGGGCCCCAAAGACAGGATTTTGTTCTTGGCATTTACAATTAAAATGGATTAATTCCCTGACACAATGTTAATACTAACCTTTCTCGAGTATAAACATGTCCTAGGCTACCCTGCACTGAGTGTAAATGTATAGGAACAGATTATTCACTTGATATGAGCTCTTGGCAAAAACACAATGGTCTATTCTCAGAGTACATGCATGGGGACGTTGTATCAGTGAGGGGTTTGCTGGGTCCTGTTTCACATGCGTTGGGGGAAAGGCAATGGTCTTGTTTACAAGGACAATTAGGCTGTCCTCCAGAGCTTCGGCTGTTGGGACTTAATCAGATGCGTCTGAGACTGGATCCCAAACCTCCCATAGCAGTTCTAGGATGGCACGTTTTCGTGGCTGCCATTCTCTCAACTACCCCCAACTGCTGCTGGGCCTACAGAGATGGCTAGGCCCCAGTCCACTACTTCTTACAGGACTCACACTGCTTTTCAAAGCAGGTTACCTCTGCCAAGAAGTCCTGAAATGGGAAGTGCAAGGACAAAGTAATCTGCATTAACGAGAGGGGTTAGTCCTCTAAGCCTCAGGCTCTCTTTCTGATGTCCTTTTTACCTCTCTCCTTTGGTGTCATTTCTCCACCAAGACAGTCATGGTTCTCCCCTCCTGAGAGTATTGGAGGTATCCGGGACTTACTGTGTGGGTTTTGTTCATATTTAAAAACAAGGATCCAACAAGGGAATGTTTAAATCAAATACATTAATTACTAATGATGGAAATTCAAGCATAAGTGAGGAAATAGATGTGATTTTTAACACGCATTTTGAGGAAGAAGGGGAGTCCTGCTATACCCTGCAAATCTCACCATCTCTGGTGTGACCATCCCTGCAAAGCAGACTGTCTGTGGTCCTCCGACCATCTTACACAACTCATGTGAGGCAGGTAAACATAAAGGCAAAGCTTCTAAAAGGAAGGAATCACATCCCTTCCATTTGCTTCAAAAGGCACTAGCATGGTGACAGGGTACGGGACTTGCTACCCCCAAACACGACACCTTGGCATATTGACTCTTTTAAGCTGGAAGAATCTGAGAAAACAGCAGAAGCAGGAAGGTAACTCTGACCTGCCCCACACCCTTCTCCCCTGAAACAGGTCATAAAAACTTCATGTGCGAGGTACCCTCCCCATACCCAGAGGAAAGGAGCATCCTTATATCCAAAGACAAAGGGACACTGAGAAGAATCTGAACAGACAGGCCTTGCTAAGTTTCCACCAGTTTATTACACCCACCTCATACTCCTTAACCTATCATATTTCTATACAGCTGCCCACTCTTCATCAAACCTAGCATAAAAATACACAAGTCTAACGATTTTTTCGGGTCATTTCCTTATGAAGGCCCCCCTGCCATGTAAAAATCACATTAAATACATTTGTGTGTTTTCCCCCTGTTAATCTGTCTCTTTCAGTTTAATTTTCCGACCCGAACAGGGACCCTAAGAGAGTTGAGGAAAAACGTTTCCTCCCCTATTAGAGCCAGTCATGGATTGGTAGTTAGGCTGCCTATTTGCATGCCTCTAGCTTTAAATATTTAAATACATCTTTGTCTTTACAAAGACTCTGTCTCTTAAAAGCATCAGTTGCTCTATTTTTTACATGACTATCTGAAAAACATTTAAATAAACCACCATCAAAAACCTTTGTTTACAAAGGTAGAAGATATTGGAATCTACATTTTATAAACACGGATACATTCAGTAGCTATTTGTTTAAAAAAAAAATGAGCGGCTGTAGCCAATGTTTACTAAGTCCAGGAAGACCCATAAGACCACCACAACCATCATAAATGATAGATTCTAGTAGGCAAACAAGGTTTAGGGAAGAGAAGCAGTTCTACCACCTAACATCACGCCAAAGCAGTACACTAGGTCAGCGATAAATCCATAAGAAAAGAGAGATGAAATCCACCTGATTAGGTTCTCATATGAGATTCCTGCATCCCAGTTCTTAAAGCAGTGATTCTCAGTTGTAGCTGCACATTAGAATCATCCAAGTTCCACCCTAGAGAGCTGGACCCAGGTACTGGTGTTTTTAAAACGTTTACCAGGAGATCCTGGTGTGCACTCAGGGTTGATCAACACTGTCCTAGAGCAAAAGGTTCTGTTCAAAGTTCTTATTCATCTGAGGCATTAAGAAGAGCTTATAAAAGTGGTTCTCAAACCTGACTGTACATCAGCATCCTCCTTGAACTTTTAGAAAATAAACTCTTGGGACCTGTCCCCATACCTCCAAATTAGAAATTTTGAGTTGGCCCCATGAACCCATAATTTTACATGCTCCCCAGATAATTCTCATGCAGCCAGCTTGGCAGTTTCTTGTTGAAGGAAATACATTTGAGAACTCCTCAGCAATCAACCCTGGATGCTCGGATGCCTGAATCTCACTTCCAGAGAATCTAATTTAATTGGTCTGGGGTGGACCCTGGTACCAGTATTTTTTTTTTTTAAAAAGCTCCCAGTAATTTGTGTGCAATCAGGTTAAGAAACCTTGGAGCAAGAGTGGCAAAAAAAAAAAAAAAAAAAGGAGCCCATTTACCGGCCCTCTGTATGTTCATGTCCATGGCAGACATCGCTAATCGATTCTGGCACTCTTTCCTGCCCACGTGTGGCCTCATAATTCTTCTCACTACATTGTTTATAAAGTGGACATAGAACCACTGTTTGCCATCTTTATTTTGGATTTTGCCTGGCAGAAATCTAATAACCTCTGGAGATCCCTTCCCGGCTTTTGTTTCTAGGTATAGTATGTAAGTGTCCAGATTGTTTCAAAGCAGGAAAAGGCAGAAGCTGGAGGTGGCTGCAATAGAGAGATCCATCATCTAGCTACCCCTACTACCCAGTGAAGCTCTTTCAACTCCATCTTCTGCTGCAAGTAGAAAATCTTATGCAGAGTAATTTATCTCTTCATATTGGGTTAATGAAGGGCCTCTGTATGACCTTCTAATATCAAGTATACAGGAAAGGCCAAGTGTAAAGGGAATTCACTCAATATTTCCCTCGAACCTCTGATGAGAGTTCTTGTTTGTACATCCCAATCCACTTTCCATAAACATTCCACCCATTGGTGGTTGTCTTATCACAGGACTCATACCCAGCATGCTGAACCTTTGTCCCAGATTACTGTATGTGGGAGAACACTTGAACTTCAGAATGAAACTCTTCTCTTGCTGTGCTGCTTCCTGCTTTGGAGAAGAAGAAGGGCCAAGTGGGCCAGGAGTTTCGGCAGTTTCTCCTGTAGCTGATAATTAATGTGGTATGTGAGGAGGGCAGAAAGAACATATTTATTTCTTCTAAAGAAGGGCCTCTTTCTCTGGGGCCGGTTGTTTCAACAAATGCAAAACAAAGAACTGCAGGAAGACACAGGGCCTTTTCCCTTGGTAACCTGCAATAAAGCACCTTTAAAGGCCACAGATCCTAATTCTGATTAGGACTGGAGAAGTAGGTGCACACGGAGCATGCCAAGGATCCAGAAGTCTGCCAATGAGGAAAGTTCGGTAGGAGGCAAGCAGCCTGGCATTAAGGGAAAGAGGAGGCGCTTTGGAGTCAGAGTATGTTGAATGTCTCTACCACTTATTAGCTGTGTGACTCTGGGTAAATTACTTAACTTCTCTTAGCCTCAGTTATCTTACCCACAAAATGGAGGATTATAATAATACCTTCCTCTTAGGCTAGTGGAAAAGATTAAATTAGACAGTGATAGCTTTCTATAAAGCCTCTTAGAATAGATCAGTGCCCGGCAAACACTAACACTCAATGAAGGGTAGCTAATATTATTATTTGATTAGGTCACTACACTGCTTCAAAATCCATATTAGCCTTTCTCAGGGGATTGATTATTCCTGGACAATCAGCATCAGAATGACCTGGGAGGGCTTGTTAAAATGCAGATTCCTAGGCAACATTCTGGATCTAAAGACTCGGGATTGGGCCTCGATTCAGGAATAAGCCATTTTAGCAAATACTCTGGTGATTCTGCTTCACGTTTAAGTAGGGTATTATGCTAAGCGAAATCAATCAGTCAGAGAAAGACAAATACAAATATGATTTCACTCATATATGGAATTTAAGAAGAGCAGGTAAACATAGGGGAAGGGAAGGAAAAATAAAATAAGATAAAAACAGAAAGGGAGGCATTAAGGAGGGCCCTTGATGTAATGAGTCCTGGGTGTTATATGCAACTGATGAATCACTAAATTCTACCCCTGAAACTAATAATACACTATATGTTAACTAAATTGAATTTAAATAAAAGATAAATAAAAAATAAAAAAAGAACCACTGATCTATATAATTAATAGGGCTAATCATATCTGGCTTGTTTATCCCACAGAAAACACAATTAATATATAGGGGGAAAACTGTATACAAGTACTCGAGGCAAACAACATTACACACTTTCTAGGTGGCATTAAGTAAAATCATTCAGATGGCAGGAAAGGAAACGGAGAGAATTTCAGGATTCCAGGTTCAGAGGGAATCCTGAAAACACAGGAAACTTTCTCTGCCTTCATTGCTTTTCTCTATCTGTAAGTGGCATAAGAATTAACAAAAGTATGTTTTGACTGAATTCTACAAAGATGCCAAAATCATTTTTAACTAGCATTTTTTGGGATATATTATAAGCCACAGCAGCAGTCAATAAGACAGACAAAGATTCTTGCCTTTGCTAAGCTTATGTTCTACTTGGAAGAGACAGATAGTAAACAATTTTAAAAGTTGAGACTAAAGAATCATTCATTCTTTAGTTCATTCACCCACTCACTCTCTTTTTCAACAAACATGATGCTTATATCTAGAGGAAGAAAAAAAATATCCAAGTAATTACAAGTCAATAAGTGTTACAAAGAAATACATGGGACGACAAAGAAATGTGTGGCACTAGGGATTATGTGTCTAAGGGAGGATACTATCAAGGCAGGTCTAATACAGTGGTGATTTTTATAGAAAATGATATTTGAGTTGTCAGCTAGAGGATGAATAAACCAAGTGAAGAGGGTGGGGGTGGGAGTGAAAGAAGAAACAGTTGATGATAAGCATTTCAGAAAGAAGCAGCATGTTGAAGGCCCAGAAGTTGAAGAGAACAGGGTGCATTTGAGGATACTGGAATGACTGCTGAGTATTGTGCTATGGACTAAATTATCTGTTTCCCAGCCAAATTCATACGTTGAAACCTACTCCCCCAGTGGGCTGGCATTTGGAGGTGGGGCCTTTGGGAGGTGATTAGCTCATGAGGGTGGGGCCTTCATGAATGGGATTAGTGCCCTTATAAAAGAAGCCCCAGAGAGCAACCTCACCCTTTCACCATGTGAGGACACAGCAAGAAGATGACCATCTACGAACCAAGGAGCAGGCTCTCATCAGACACCAAGTCTGTCAGCACCTTGGTCTTGGACTTCCCAGCTTCCAGAACTGTGAGTGCTAAATTTCTGTTGCTTACAAGTGACCCAGTCTATGGTATTTTGGTTATAGCAGCCCAAATGAACTAAAACAGATGGAGGGGTGGGGAGAATGATACTAGAATGTGGAGAGGAAGACAGAGCCACCAGGTCATAATGGCCCACACTGCTATGATGAAGAGTTTGGACTTTATTCTGAGTGTAGTGGAAAACCGTTAAAAGGGCTTCTAATCAGGGAAGTAATAAAACACAGATGCCCCAAGTAATAGAGAAAAAAATGACATAAATACTAAGGAGAACAAAGGCATGACTCAGAAATAACTCTAGGTACAATAGAGGCAAAGGTGAGCCACTGTAGTTGGGAAGGGCCTTGTTGAAGGCATACATGACCTGGACCTGATAAATGAGAGCGACTTGGTTATAGGGTGGTTCATTTTGGGTGGAGGAAAACACCTGAGTGGAGTGGAAACCTTAAAGTGAACATGGCCATGTGGGAAGATGAAGCATGAGAAAACCACCCTTCTTTTTTCTTTGTGGAAATACGTTTTGTTGCTGGTATTTTGACGTTGGAAGACTATAATGATAGAATTCTGGAAAATCACTTTGTGAGATAGGTGAATGGATGCAAGTGGAGATGCCAGAGTCACAAATCAAAGGTAATCTGAGGAAAATGGTGAGAGGAAGAATAGAGTTGGTAATGGCGTAAACATTCTGTTTTACAAATGAGCAAAAAACTAGGTGTTCCTCAGTCCAGGAACAGGAAGATGTTCGGAATCACCTTCCCACAAAGTACAGGCTTTGAAATAGGAGAAGATCATGAAAACAGCTTGAGAGCTCCATGAAGAAAGACTCTATATCTTTGCGGTTCACCAATGTGGCCTTAACATTTAGCATAATGCCTGGCAAATGGTAGAAACTGAGTAAATATGGTACTTCTAATACCAGAGCCAGATACTAAATGTGTGAATCTTGTGTCTAGGGGCCCTGAAAGTATGAAGGGTCTAGGTTTCCCATAAGCACAGTTGTGGGGGTGGAGGGGTAGTAGGCTTTGCTGTTTGTCATCAACTTGGCTCAACTTCTACATTAGTTTACTATTCCTGCTATAACAAATGACCATGGACCTAGTAGTTTAACAACACAAATTTATCATCTTCCTCTTCTGTAAGTCACAAGTGTGAAATCGGTCTCACCGGGCCAAAATCAAAATATTGGCAGAATGGCATTCCTTTCTGAAGGCTCCAGGAGGCAATTCATTTCTTTGCCTTTCTAGTTTCTAAAGACTGCCCACATTCCTTGGTTGATAGCTCCTTCCTCCATCTTCAAAACCAGCAACATTGGCCAAGTCTTTCTCACCTCACATCACTCTGACACTCTCTCTTCAGCCTTCCTCTTCTACTTGTAAGGACCTGTGTGATTACACAGAGCCAACCTGGAAAATCCAGAATACTCTTTCCATCTCAAGGTCAGTTGATTAGGAACATTACTTCTATCTGCAACCTTAATTCCTCCCTGGCATATAAGGTAGCATGTTCACATGTTCCGGGAATTAGAATGTGGATGTCTTTGGGATGGGAAGGCATTATTCTGCCTATTGCAAGCTTCCGTCCATGAAACTGGTAAATACACTCTACTGGACAGTGCTCCCTTCTTGCAAAGGGAGCATACCAATCACTTAGCACAGTACATTGACTGTATTGTAGAGTTCTCTTGTATAACACTATCAGAATAGGTAATTGCTTGGCTAAAGTGAAGAATCATATAAAAGAATACATACAGTCCTTAAGCATTTTATTTCAACTTAAAACATACAAATGTACATTCATTCAGCAGTCTGGTGATATGCTGTAAGACCAAGGCCTTTACTGGAGTGTGGGTCCCCAGCTGGAATTTCAGATTCTTTTTTGCATAGGTTATATCCCTAATGTATCTCATTTGATTCCCAGGTTAGGTTATTTTTTTCTAACAATGGAGCAGCTTTTTAAATTTTTAAATTTTAAAATTTTTATTTATTTATTTATTTATTTATAGAGCATGAGCAGGAGGGCTAGAGGGAGAGGGAGAAACTTGAGCTGACTATGCGCTGAGCGTGGAGCTGATGCGGGGCTCGATCTCACGACCGTGAGATCACAACCTGAGCTGAAACCAAGAGTTCTATGCTCAACTGACTGGGCCACCCAGGCGCCCCAACAATAGGGCTGCTTTTAAAAGTAACTTCTTTATCAAATCTTTCCAAAGCATTGACGTTGTTTTTCAGAGAAACAATAGCTTCTCTTTTATACTCACATCTCATAAATTTACAGTAAGTTACCTAATTATATTAGCAAGTACAACTGGCATAAATGGGTTTGGCAAGAAAACAACTAGTTCTTGGTAAGTGTCAACTCAACACATGGGAGCAGAAGTGTAAGGGTCAACCAGAGTGTAATTTTTTTTTTAAAGATTTTATTTATTTATTTGAGAGAGAGAGAGAGAGCATGAGAAGGGGGAGGGTCAGAGGGAGAAGCAGACTCCCTGCTGAGCAGGGAGTCTGATGCGGGACTCGATCCCGGGACTCCAGGATCATGACCTGAGCCGAAGGCAGTGGCTTAACCAACTGAGCCACCCAGGCGCCCAACCAGAGCGTAATTCACCGTCCAGGAGCTTCCCTTGTGCCCTGAGCGTCGGTCAGTATATATTTCAGTAGGAAGGAAAAGTATCAACTTAGTCCACCAAGTCAGCTAAAAGGAGGTCAGTGAGGGGAGCTTTTACTATATTTAAGAGTTTACTAAAAAAAGAAAAATCAGTAGATACCATGGAATCTCAATATCCTCTTCTTGAAAGTCCCCGCAAAGGTGCATCAGCTAATATTAATAACGGTTAGTATTTATTTAGTGTTTATTATGTGCCCAGCATTGTGCCACCTTATAAACATTATTTTATTTCATCCTCACAACTGTATGAGGTAAGATGCAGTAAGCCCACTTTGTAGATGAGATAACTAAAACTTAGGGTTGCCAAATGTCCCGAATCAAAAGACATTCAAGTCCAGGCACTCTACCTACAGAGCCCACACTTATTGCTACTGTACTATGCCAACTACCTGACCAGCAAGACGGGAATCATAATATGTGGTACCACACTTTAGCTGCCTCCTTGCTTCCTTCCTCTTCCGTAGTCCAATGATGGATCATTCCAAAGCAGAAGGCAAACTATCTATGGCAGTGCCCCTAACCGGACTTCTTTGTTTCCTTATCTCCTCTGACATGGTAGCTGTACAGCTCTCTCTCCCTAGCGATGAGCCAGAAAGATAATCAAGAACCAAAAGCAGACACTGCTTGAATTTATTGAGGTTCTTTATCAGCAGCAGCTATTTCTTTCCAGCAGCATTTTTTTTTTTAACACATTTGTTCTTACTTACTTTCCCTCTGGATTTAGCTATCGTCTCTGAAGGCTCAAGGACAACCATCATTTCCTCTTGGTTCTACCACTATAAAGGTCACTCACTTACCTTCTGCCTTCAGAAATCCCTGCAAGTAACTTGTCTTCCAGTCTTCCATGGAAGTATGGAGAAAGATCAGAACTCAGTTTCCTTGCTATGGCTAAGCCACATTAGCCCTTAGAATCAAGAGATTAGGCGGGGCTGCCCTGAATGGTAAAGCCAGACAGCCATATCAAGCAGCTGCTGGAAGTTATGCTACAGAAAAAAAATCAGGAAAGGAAACTATGCCAAAAGAAAGGGAGGGGCTTTCAGAGACTGAGGTCATGGAGACCTCTGTCAAGAATATTCACATGAGGCAAACACACTGTCAGTGCATGCTGACCAGAAACCCAGAGGAGGAGAATTTAAGATCAGATGGTACCTTCGTGCCTTCGGATGTTAGAAGCTAGATTTAGGAGTGCTAATGTATTGAAAGACAGAAGCACAGGGTTGCCATGGAGACTCACATTTGAAAAAAATCTCACAGGCTCTATCAGAGATACTAGCTCAAATTTCTTCAGGCTAGGTTTGAGCAGCTTGGACTAAAATTCTACCCAGCCAGACTGGGCAGGAATGGGCAGATTCATGATTTGAGTGCCACTAAAAGAACTCTGTACAAAGGCAGTCAGGGAAGGGCTAAGAGGAAACTAGCCTGGACCTATTAACATCTAAACACAGCTCAGAGTCCATAATAAGCATGTTGACAGAATGCAGGTAATTATAATATTCCCATTTTTCAAAGAACCAGAGTATGGTGGGGTTTGAGGTCACTCTGGTCCAACTATCATGTGATGTTTGGATTCTTGTTTTAAAGATCTATTTGTATTAAAAATGGAGAGGTTCATACGTCTGTTTCAGGGACAGAATTTGTGTCTGCATGTTTTGGTGGGGGGTGGGGTAGGGATGGGAGCTAGCCTGCAACTCCAGGTAGGTCCAAATGGAAGAGTAGATGGTGATGACTGTGAAGGAGGCCCATGGGCCAAATCCCAGGGACATAAGGGAGAACAAAAAAGGCCCTGGCCATAAGAATTCATTCCCAAAAAGAAAGGAGCCATGGACCTTTAACTAACTGATAGGGCACATGTTATGGAATCGTGGGATTCAGTGTGGCAAAAAGCTGAGAGGATTAGAAGCCATGACAGTTGAGTTTGCATTCCAGCCGTGCCCAAATTTTCTGCATGACCTTGGGCAAATCATTTCAGCCTTCTGGGTCTTAGATTTCTTATCTGTAAAATGAGAATAGTCATATCTGCCCTGCCTACCTATGGAAGATTCCATTATTGAGCCCAATTCTTTGCCCTTCCTCTATCTTGTGCCCACTTGACTCATTTCTGCTGTAAAATCTGTCGAGTATACCTCCTATTCATCGACTGCATTCCATCATGTAACTGGCTTTAGCAAATTGGATGATGATGTGGAACTAACAAGGAGCCAGTTAGGAGCCCAGGCCCTAAGAGGCATTACTGTTTCTTCTCACTCTTGCATCTCTGCCTCAACCATGAAAATAGCAGGCTCAGCCTATCCCATGGTTCTAGGAGGAAGATGAGGAACATGGGAAGTGCAGTCACTACCAGCCTAGACCAGGTAACCCCTAGCTTGTCCCAGACTCATGATTGAGCCCAACTTAGACTGGCCAAGGCCCAGCAAACCTACAGACTGGTGAGAAATTATAAACGTTTGAAGCCACTGAGTTTTGGGGTGGTTCATGAAAGAGTGAAAGCTAATTGATTTGCCAATTTCTAGAGGTGATCTGAGTTTCAACTGTGATAATATATGAGAGCACTTTTCCAAAATTTCCAAGGTTTATACAAATGTAATGGACTGTTCTAAGAGCGGCTAAGTAGCTTGAAGGGCTAGAATGGTAGGGCCAAATGGAGTTTGGTCTGTTACTGCAAGTTTTAATGGAAAAGGTCCCCTTTGCCACAAGAAAACTAGGGGAGGCAAGTCCCAAGGTTCCACTCCCGTGACCTCATCCTGAAACCACGTTGCCCATGAATTCCTGTTCAGGCACTTGAGGAAGGACAACAAAGCCTAGAGTAAAATGAGATAGAGAAAAGGATGACTTAATGAGAAGTCTCCCAGACTTCTTCAGACAGAAGGACAGGATGCCAACAGCTCTTCCCTCTGCCTCCTCAAATACTTGCACTGTTCATTGAATATGCCATAAAATTCATCGGCGTTGGTGGAGTCTTGTGGGCTGTGGCCAGCAGGCTTGCTGGGCAATAATTCTGTCAGCTCTCTCTTCCAAGCAACTGTCTCTGAGAGTTCCAAAAGCTAAACACAGGAAAACCACACCAGCCACAGGCCTCATTAACCAATAAACCCTTGATGAAAAGCAGGATCTCACACGGTTGTTTCTGGTACAAAACTCCCCCAAGGGAGGGGGGAGTTGTACTTAAAAGTCCCATTGGGCTGACTAAGATGCTCCTATCCTTCACAATTTATTTCAGAGTTTGGGTCAGGCCAGTATTTCCACCAATAAAATAAATATCAGAAGGGACAGTGAGAAGGCCTTGGCAAGAAAAGCATAAGTAAATACAAGAGCACAGGCAGAGGTATTTGGAGAAGTAATATTAACTGGGCTCAGTGGAATAGAGAGTAAATTATTTACACTCCCAAGGATTCAGGGCAGACTCAGCCATTTAAGGGAGGGAGGAATGGACCATCTGCTGCTCCAGCTACAAGTAACCAGCTTCCATGTCCCACACCAAGGCTTGAACCACAGGCAAAGATATGAATCACAACCAGATACAGCCCAGCAATTTCCACCTTGGGGGTCTATAAAGGGGAAAAAAAACCCTCTTCATTCTCTTTGTTGGCAGCTGGGATTGCTAGTTCTCCCTTTATGCAACTGTCCAAAGGGAGTTCTCTCCTTTATACAGAGTGAGAAGAAGACACACTACTTTAAACCACTTTATTCCTGCCATGTTTCCCTTGTGAAATCCGTCCCTCATCCACCCACCCTGAGCGAGGGTGAGTCTACAGTGGATGAATTCTCTTGTTATCCAGGGACACCCAAGAACACCGAACACCTCATTAATCACGTTACCCTTTCTTTAACCACAATGCCCAAACAGATACCTTGGATCACATGCGTTACTACCAGCCTACCAAGCCCGAAGCTTGCAACCCTTCCTTGTCCTTCACTCCCACAACTAGTAGGTCCTTCAAATTGGTCTTTTCTTCAGGTGCATCTCTTGGTTTGCCCTGTTCCTCTCTCCTTCCATTGTTTTGTCCTATAATAAGGTTTGTTTCCTCATGCTTTGATTACTCTAACAGCCTGTAAGCTCCCTGGCTTCTGATGGGAGCCTGAGCTATATTCTTCACTGATCTCTTTTTTCTCTGGCCTCCTGGAGTAACTCAGGATCTAAGGACTTGGCTCAGAATACCCCAAAGCAACTTCTTTTCTCTAACTTTTCTTCCTGTTCCACTCAGGTCATCTTCCTCACCTACCATTTTGAAAAATCAGTTCATTCCCCTTCTTTTCAAGAACGAGAATGACTCCTAGTTTCTTATGGTATCAAAGCCTCTGTGTGGCAGTCCCATCACTCAAACTTTACTCTTGTGTCAAACACCAACTTCAGGCCGGTACCTGGAAAACTAGTTCCCACCTTTGAGAATTTGCTCAAACCATTTCCTTTGCCCAGAATACTTCTTGAGACCTCCTCAACGGCCCTACTGCTCCATGTATGCAGAGCCAGCCTCAGATTTCTATCTCCCCATGAAAATTCTCCTAATAATACTAATGAGATGAATGGAAATCTAATTAAAAAGAAACAAACCAAACAACAACAAAAGCAAGATGAGCAGGAGGATTCCCAGTCTTCTTGCTGCTGGGTTATTGGTGGCTTCTTTAGCAATGCCTTTTTTATACATCCCTCCTTTTCTATTTCAATAAGAACATTTAAATTCAAGATGGCACTCTCCACTCCATCTGTTGTTGATGGTTCTCTACTTTGGCTGTGTACTAGAATCAGCTGGGGAGCTTTTAAAACACTGGATGCCCAGGTTGTACCATAGACCATTAGATCAAAATCTCTGGGGGTGGTGTGTTCCAGGTATCAGTATTTTAATTGCTCTAGGGGAGATCAAGGTTGAGCACCACCAATCCAGATGACCACTATAATCTTCTGCCAGGTTTTCTCCATCCCTTGCTTCTCTCAACTGTTCCACATTTCACTGCTGTTTAAATTCTCAGCTCCAAGTGTTTCATTCCCTTACTCAAAATATTTTAATGGAATATATATATATATATGTATATATATATACATATATATATTTATATATATATATACATATATATATTTATATATATATATATGTAGGTTTTTTCATTTCTGTATTCTTCTCTAGAATACAAAATGTTTAAATATCATTTTTACATGTGTACTAGTTTTCTATTGCTGCATAACAAATTTCCATAAATTTAGCAGTTTAAACTTAGCAGCTTAAAACAACACAAATTCATTAAGTCACAGTTTCAACAAGCCAGGAGTCTGGGCATGGTTTAACTGGGCCCTCTGCTAAGGGTCTCTCACTGTTTTAAAATGTAGGTTTTTGGGGCACCTGGGTGGCTCAGTCAGTTTAGCGTCTGCCTTCGGCTAAGGTCATGATCCCAGGGTCTTGGGATCGAGTCCAGCATCGGGCTCCCTACTCAGCGGGGAGCCTGCTTCTCTCTCTCCCTCTGCCATTCCCCCTGCTTGTGCTATCTCTCTCTCTCTCTGTCAAATAAATAAAATCTTAAAAATAAAATGTAGGTTTTATTACCAATCAGGTATGGTGAAGCCAACAGATCAGAGAATGACAGCCATTGGAAAGATCGTTTATAACTGCAGGTCCCAAGAGGAGGGCACAGCATGCCCCACAGGGCCACAAGGGGAAGCACCAGGGTTGGTCAGGAAGTAGAAGGAGTAGGGGGAAAATAGCGAGAGCCTTTACTGCAGTTTCCATGGAAAAGGCAAGGCAGGGTAAGCAGGTTTAGGATTAGGCTAGTTTGAATAATTTCCGAGGGCTCTGGGGTATAGGAGCTATCATTGGTTGTCTGGTACCTGGCTCTGAGATGGTTAGGGCAGAGGAATATTGCCTCCTAGAGTGTAAGAGCCAGATAGAGGAGGTGGTTCAGATATGGGGTCTGGATTGGCTGGTTTGCATATGAAACATACCCTCCTGGGAAAGTCATTTGCTATCTCTAAAAATTAACTAAACCTGAGAGGGACAATATCTCCCCAGATGCCACAGCATCAAGAATGCAGCAAATAAGAAAATATAGTTAATACACTCACCAGGTTGAAATCACAGTATCAGCCAGGGCTGCGGACCCAAGCTCACAGCTTATTGGAAGAATTGAGTTCCTTGTGGTTTTAGTACTGAGGTCGCTGATATCTTGCTAGCTGACTGTTGGGGGTCCTCTCGGCTCCTAGAGGCTGCTCTCAGGTCCTAGCCAAATGGCTCTCTCACACCATGAAGATTCTTCTTTAAAGCCAGACGAAAATTCTTATATAATGCAATGTAATTACAGGCGTGACTATCTCATCCTCTTTGCCATAATAACATAACTTAATCAAGGGAGTGACATCACATCGTATTCACATGTCTGCCCACTCTCAAGCGGAGGGGATTATACAGGCATACAGGCAAGTAGCAGGAATCTTAGAACTATGCCTCCCAAGGTATGGAATTATTTATATGTATATATTTGCATGGGAGCAAAGTCTGGAGGATGTTAGTGTGAATCATCTCTGTTGAGGGGCTTTCTGGTGGTATTCTATTTTTAGATAAATTTTTATTCTGTAAAGCACATATATTATTTAGGAGTTTAGGAAGGAAGGGAAAAGGGATGAAGGAAGGAAGAATCTTCAGTTGCTTAATGAACTAAGTATAAATCTATCCTGTCCAAACATGTTCTCCATAACATAATCCCAACTCTGTTCAAGGACTCATCTTCCAATACCCCCTTCAAATGATCCCATATTCAAGCCCAACTAAGTACCCTGGCCCACATGTTTAGCCTAAGCTTGTCTACCTGTATGTCACACTCATTACTCCGTTGCTTTATTTCTGTCAAAATCCTATCCATCCCTCAAGGCCCACTGCTATCTCCTCTGCAAACTAATTCTTGATCCCACCAGTCATGAGTGCTTCCTCTTGCTTTTGAAATCCCTGAGCAATAGAGGATAGGGGTCAAGCTCTGAAACTCTAATGTTATATTGCCTAGGTTCTACTCTTGGCTCTTGCTATTCTTGCTAAGAGATCAGGGGTAAATTGCTTAACTTTTAATAAGTCAGGGCCACTGCTCGGACAAGATAGAGCAATTGGGAGGAGAGGCTTTAATTCATAATCCAAGGGGAACTAACAGAGTGGGAACACGGAATTGAAACATCTATGTCAGAAACCCAAAAGAAACCACTATGCCTTTATAAGAAAATCAACTGTGTAGGACTGAGACTGGGATGGGGCTGCAAATGAGTGGAGCTTTGAAGTTCAAGCCCAAAGCATAACCTTTGCCTTGGAAAATTCCCGAGCCAAAGTCACAGACACTAAAGAGGAAGCAAATGCTCCATGAAACCAGGCCATGTCATCAGTGATGCTTCCCAGGCCATTTCTCCAAAACAGAGAGTTCTTCCTATTTGCGGTGATGTATGAGTATGTTAATTCCAAGTGAGGAAATTTCATTTGTGATTTTTTTTGGAAATTGAATTCATCCAAGAGAAACAACCGTCCCAACAATTTTCTCCTCCATTTATTCCAGTCAGATTATGAGAAGCAAAGCAAAGAATAGTGTTTTCCAGACCTGTGCTTAAAAGAGACCGAGCACCACATCATCTGTTTAGCTCTCTGAACTGGCACAGTGACGCACACGAGGATTGCCAAGCTCTGCCAGGCTCCCTGGGAAGTGAAGCCTATACTTTGACTCCACCAAACTATTTATGAAATTGGCATTCATCGGGTACACCAGGTTAACTCACTGTGGACCTGGATTCTGATTTGTAAATCCTTATTTTCTGTGCCTATATAATAATTGAGAGACACATCAATGAAAGATAGCACTTTATGTTACAAAGCAATAGCTGTATTATTATGATTTATCATTTGTTTGGCACCTACCATGTGCCAGAGACTTTGTATCCATGATCCCAGTGAATCCTCATATTCCCCTGTGAAGGATGAGAAGCCATTGGGTGCAGCAAAATGGGAGCCTGAGCTATATTCTTCACTGATCTCTTTTTTCTCTGGCCTCCTGGAGTAACTCAGGATCTAAGGACTTGGCTCAGAATACCCCAAAGCAACTTCTTCCACTTCCTGTGTCAAGTGTCTCTTCCTAAGATAGGCCACTCTGATATTTAGAAGTGTCTGTTGCTACGGTGATAGATGGCGTGGGGAAGTGGATCACTGGAATCAGAAAACTGAGAGTTGCAGCTTCTAACAGGCTATGGACCCTCAACCAAATTCTTTTACCTTTCTGGGGCTCTAGTTCCTCATCTGTAACATGAGAGGGTCAGACTAGATTTATGGTTTGAAAATTTTCAAAAGCTATGGAAGCTTTGTTACCCCAAATCTTATAGAAGTTCAAAGCAGGGCGACTGGTTGAAAAGGGTGGAGGCAAGAAGGGCAGAGAGGCAGACTTGAAAGCACTCTGCTGCATCTTAGGGCATGAGGGTCCATGGTTTGAAGACACAGTTGTACTAGGTGAGAACGAAAGGTCTGACAGTTGATGGTTCATAAGCTGGACAGTCTACTTTTAGACTTTGCAGTGTATGTTTCCCTTCCCCAAGCGGAAAATAGAATATCATCCAAGATGAGGACCATGCCGCGACCGTCTTACATCTCTACTCCCGTACCTAGCTCAATGCTGTAATGCTTAACAGGTGTTCAGTAAATACTTGCTACGTACCTGTTGGTTCAAAGAGAATGTTTGCCCTGGGTTGTCTGTATCTAAAGATGAGCATCCTCTTTTGGCCATAGGGTGGCCCTCTAAAATTTTGAGAGGGAAGCCAGTCTCAAAGACTACCATTCTATTCTTTTCATTACTTATAGCTGACTATTGTCGGATCTAATGTCCTTGATTACAGGGCATGGTGGGACATGGTGCTTTCTAGCTGAGACACTTTAAAAAGCCTTTAAAATCTACCATGACAAATGGCATACAAAGTGACAAGAATGTATTAGACATGGGCTCCCAAGAAAAAAGAGGGCCTGGGAAGAAGGTAGAGCCTCTTTAATGGAGGGTCCTGTGGGAGGAAGATTGTTAGATACTAATTTGCTGTTTGAAAAGATGTTCTGATGATACATGACAACATATGAAGAAGGGCCACACTTGAGAAATGTGAGCGAGATGAAGAACCCCCACATACAAAGGCAGAAAGAACTGTAACACCTTCGATAGGTTTAGTGTTCTATTGATTTGCTAACACTACACTATAGCCCTGCCTGACTAGTAGAGGACAGACAACTCCTGTGCTTTAGGTTTAATCCACTGAAAAGAAAGGTACAGAGACCTAAAGCTGAATTTTGTATTATTAGGTGAAACTCTCAACAAGTTTTTTTCTTAAAGACCACAACACACACACACACACACACACACACACACACACACACCACATACACACGTCTTTGATTTGCCTCATCTGGGGCAATTCACTATTTGGATCCAAACATTTTGCAGATCTGGAGCCAGCCAGTTCAAAGAATGTTATGTTTTCCAAATCAATAAAAAAGAGGGGTCAGAAGGACAGGCGCTCAGCTAGCAAGTTGCAATTTACAGTGTTAATAGCCATTGACAGTTCAAGTGTTCACCTCAATCTTTTGACAGTCTTGGTCAATGAGGAGTTAGTTAAAATAAATGGAACAAAGTTACAGTTTTCGGAGCTCAAAGCACGCTTCTGTCCCTAACAAAGTTTTATTTCTCTCCTTCACCTGGAAAACAACTTAACCTCTTAGTATCCATTTTTTATTGGGTGCAAACTCCCCCCCCCCGATCCCATGAGTTATCTTCCCTTTAAGTCAACTCTCCACCCTCATCCTTCATTTCATCCAAACAGCAAGGTCTTACTAAAAACAAAACCGTACCTGACAAACAGCATCTGCTCTTTTCCCAAGTGGCCCAGAGAGTATATTCTGGGTCCACTGGATGCCAAATCAGAAATCACAATGGACAGGGCATGGAAGGTCAGTGAGTGTGTTTACTGAATCTACTCCATTGTAACCTTAGTGTACATGTTCACAATAGGAGAGCCCAGGGGAAAAGAGTCTTCCCCTGAGGTCACAGTCTGGGGTCCAAATCAACCCTGGAACTTCCATCCCAACCTCTTCCACCAAACCATTTCTCTAGGTTGTTAGTTTGCTATATGAAACCCCTATCAATATTCTACCTCAAAATTTACTATTATTACGTGTAAAGAATAATGGCGGTGGTGATGCTAATAATAGAAAAGCAGTGTGATTACAGGAGAAGGGAGCTTATATGGGGGGGAAAGTAAAATATGTCATCCCGCAATGTCTGAGCAGAAGGTTGTTAATGCAATCCAAGCCATTAGCAACTGGAAAGTGCCCAGGCCTGACTTCCTGCAGATTTTCTGATCTATGTTGCTCAAGATAGCACACAGAGCTAGTGTAGAATACTCCTTAGGATCACTCAGTGAGCTGGTCACACACTTGGTTTGTATGGCAGCTTGAAAGAACTGCCATTTTCCAGCAAGGCTTTCTTTCCTGACAAAAACAGATCAATTGCATGCCCACCTACCATCTCTTAAAAAGAATGGCATCCATTTTGGCATTATGAGAGCAATAATACCCCCAGAAATACTGAAAAGCTGTTCAAAAGGATTAATGACTTGTAATGACCAAGCTATCTGAGATTTAGGAATAGTTATATGGCCAACCAAAAGAAAGTCTGGGTAGGAGTTATATGGCTCATAGAAAAGATCATATCTGTCATGTGCCAAATTTTTCTCCATCAGGAAGGAGGCACTGGGGTCCCGGGGCATGCGATATGGATGCCCCTGTGAAAGCTGGTTTCAGCTGCAGGTGTTAGTGACTTTATTAGGAAAGAAAGAAACTGAGCTGTTTCAGGACTAGAGCAAAAACAGACTGAATGACCCTGGTTTCTTGGCCAGGATAAACATAGGCATAAGTCAAACAAAATGTTAAACTCCACCTCCAGATTGGTGTCACTGATTGGGGAAATGGAGCAACTCTGGCAGTTTGTTTGAGATAAGCTCAAAAGTAGATGGAGGTATGGGGGCTGGAAGTCAAACAACCCCAAAACAAATTAATCAGATTTTTAATTTTTGAGTATCAAAAACACTTAGGTGCAGTCTCATTCAAATTATTTTTAAGCCAGGAGTCGTGATTTTATTCAAACTGGATCAGGACCTCTCTTGCCCTGATAAGGCTCTGAACTTGAAAAGTGATGGTTAGCTGTCCCCCTATTTTGGGTCTCCCATTCTTCACGAAGTGGTAGAACGCTGACATTGTAGCTGGGCACAAAGCTACCCAGAATAAAGACTACAATTCTTGATCTCACTTTCAGATGAGTATGACCCTGGGACTAAGTTCTGGCCATCGGGATGTAAGGGAAAATTACATCATGTGATTTCTAAGTGTCTTTAAATGGGTGGGGGTGCATACCCTTTTCCAACCTAGTTCCCATCCTGCTGATTGGAATGCAGACTATGATGGTTGGAGCTAGAGCAGCCATTTTGGATCATAAAATGGAAACTATATATTGAGGATGGTGGAACAATAAGACAGGAGCCCGGGTCCCTGGTGACCATGGAGCTGCCATACAAGCCCTCAACTACCTATACAGACTTTTATATCATCTCAGACATTAAGTTTTTCATCTCTAGAAGTTCTATTTGGGTCTTTTGAATGTCTTCCTTGTTTTTACTTAACATGCTCAATCTTTCCTCTTGCCTCTTGAACAACTGGAGAAGAGTTATAATAACTGTTTAAAAGTCTTTGTCTACTAATCCTATCATCTGTGTTATTTCTCGGTCAGTTTTGATTGATTTGTCTCCTTATTATGGGTTGTATTTTCCTTCTTCTTTTGAATGCCTGGTAGCTTTTGATTGGCTGTCATGTGAATTTTATGTTGTTGGATGTTGGATACTTTATATTTCTATAAATAGTCTTGAGCTTTGTTCTGGAACACAGTTAAGTTACTTGGAAACAGTTTGATCCTTTCAAGGCTTGTTTTTAAACTTCATTAGGCAGGTCTAGAGCAGCCTTGAGTCTAGGGCTAATTTGGCACCATGGCTGAGGCAAGACCCTTTTGAGTTCTCTGATCTATGAATTATGAGATTTTCCATTCTGGCTGGTGCGGACAGGTACTATTCCTGGTTCTGTGTGATCTTTATTCTTTCTGCTCCTTTTGGGTGGTTCTTTTCTTGGCTTTATATGTGTGTGTTGATCAGTATGCAGCCAGAGATTCAAGGGGGAACTCTTCTCAGATCTCCAGAGTTCTCTTTCTACACAGCTCTCTCCTCTCCAGTACTCTGTCCTGCAAATTCTAGCTGCCTTAGTTTTCCTGACTCCCGGCTCTGTCTCCTCATCCACGTGGCCCTGCCTGGGTTCCCTCTCCCTGCATCACTGCCTGGAAACTCTCTCCAGGCAGTAAGCTGGGGCAATCATAGGGCTTACCTTGTTTGTTTCCTGTCTCTCAGAGATCACTGTTCTTTGTTGCCTGGTGTCCAATGTCTGAAGACTATTGTTTTCATTTCGTCTGGTTTTCCACTTGTTTCAGGCAGGAGGGTAAATCCGGTCCCTGTTACTCCATCTTGGCCAGAACTAGGGACTTTTACATCAGAGAGAAATAAATGGCTGTATTGTTTAACCCACTGTTATTTTGGGTTTTCTGTCATTTGCAGCCAAGTCTAATCCTAACAAATACAGGGCTGATCCTTGATTTATTTAGAACAGTTTCTGACTTTAATATAGAGAAGCTAAGATTTTTAGAATAACCAGAGACTTGCATAACGCCTAAGTAAGGTCAAATACCTGGATGAAAACTGAAAGCTCTGTCATTTCCCATGAGAAGAGTGGTGCTTAAGCAGCCAAATCAATTCCAGCTGGTGCCAGTAGACAAAATAAAGTACATTTTTTTGCTTAGTGTGATTAATCTCTCATTCATGGAGACCGTACAATTGGAGAGGAATTTATTCAATCAACGTTTCCTGAACATCTACTGCAGCCTAGGCACTAGGCTAAGTTCCAGGGATATATGTACAGATGGGGCATAAGCCTCCCGCCAGCAGTTCACCATTTAGATAAGGAACCCCTTATTTAGATAAGATCCCTTGTCATGTGACTAGCTCATGAATTTGGCTAAGAGGCTTAGTGCCAGTTGTTTTTGTTTTTTTTTTAATAAATCTCGTCTTCTATTTTTTTCTTTTAATTAGGGAAAATGCCTTCTCAACCCATGGTTCTGCAATGAACCATGTAATTTATATTTTCAGTAATAAAATAATTTGTACTTTGCACATAAAGAAGCTTCTCCTGGAATGGGATATTCACACAGAGTCCAAACTTTACTACTATGGCAGTGGAGAAATAGGCGGGACCCCAACCTAACCAAATGATCGAGCTTAACGTTACCAGCAATGGGGAAAATGACATCATGCTGCACTGGTTGTGAGGCACTGAGAAGGATATAACGTCACAGAAAACAAGGTCTAACCTCAATGTATTCAAGAGAAATAATCAGACAAATCCAACTGAGAGACATTCTGCAAAGCAACTGGCCTAGGCTCTTCAAAAATGTTGGGGCGCTTGGGTGGCTCAGTTGGTTAAGCGACTGCCTTCGGCTCAGGTCATGATCCTGGAGTCCCGGGATCGAGTCCCACATCGGGCTCCCTGCTCAGCAGGGAGTCTGCTTCTCCCTCTGACCCTCCTCCCTCTCATGCTCTCTGTCTCTCATTCTCTCTCTCGCAAATAGATAAAATCTTAAAAAAAAAAAAAAAAAAGTTGATGTCATCCAAAACAAAAGAGAAAGAAAGATGGGGTCTGAGGCTTTAGACTAAAGGAGACCAAAGAGACCAACAACTAAATGCAATGCATAATATTGTATTAGATTCTGTATCAAAAAGACCCAGCTCTAAGGAAATTATTGAGACAACTGGGGAAGCTTGAATACAGACTTCTACCTGTAGATTGTGTCAGTGTTATACTTCCTGAGTGCCCTTGTTCTTAGGAGATTCTTGCTCAAGTATTTAGGGGTGAAGAGTCAAGATTTCTGCAACTCACTCTCCAATGGTTCATCAAAATACACGGTGGAAAAGCCGATGTGGAAAAATATGAAGAATTGGTCAGTCTAGGTGAAGGGTATATGCACAGGGGCTCATTGTTCTATTGTAACTTTTCCGAAGCCTTGAAAATGTTAAAATAGAAAGTTGGTGGGAAGATAAAAAGCTCTTGACAAGTAAAAAAAGGAAAAAAGTTTCTCTAATCCCTGTGATAGGTATGAGCTTTGGCTTTGCTGAGAGGTTTCATGAGAGGCCAGACTTGGACTTGTCACCAGACCTGGACAGTAACCAGAAGCTCCTCTGTTCTTCTAGGCCTTCCCTCAAATTGTCCCATCATCTGGAGTATCCTAACCATCACCTTGTACTCCCTTCACCTCCCTTTTTCACATCTGAAAACCAAGCTCCTTGAATAATGCCCATACTTTAATTCTCACTGAATTTATGTAAACTCAGGATAAGTAACGGGCTCCAAGCTAATATTCCCCTTCTAGTGCTGTGCTGGAACTGGCCTGCACTGGCTTAAACTGGTTAGTCCTGGTTCACAGGAGCCAAACACATTGGCAGTTCAAAATCAGCCATGGTGGAAATATTTACCACATGGGTATCTGCACATGGCCTCTACCGCCTCTCCCAGAGCCGGTGGTTAAACATTTACCAGAACACTACTGACTTTAAATCCTTACCCTGTGAGAAGTGTCCTGCAGACCCTCTAATTGTTTTACAGCCTTTCTGAAGGTTCTTCAAGTTCTCTGAGGATTGATAACAAAATATCCCATAGAATGGTGGCCTCTATGTAGCCCAAGAGTAGGCTTTGACTAAACTGAAGATGTAGGTAGGAAGAAGGTAGTCTACAGTAAAAAGGAAAGAATGTTGGCTCTGCCCTCATCCAAAGTGGCTTTTTACTGGGCGGCAATTTAGTGAAATGGAAAAGAGTACTGGGCCAGGAGACCAAAGGCCCTGTCACTTACTGACTTTATAAACTTGGGCAAGGCGATTAACCTCTCCAAGCCACAATTTTGTCATCTGTAAAATGGGAGCATTAGCAGAAGCACCTATCTCACAGAGTTGCTATTAGGTGGTATGGGATTCCTGTAATCTGTATTTTCAAATGGAGACCCGTCAGAGCTAATGTTTAATAAGCGTTTACTAGAAGACAAACATTGTACTCATGTATTTAGACATATAATCTCGCTTAGACTTACTTCACCACAATTTTACAAATTTGGAATTATTAATAAATCAGGAAACTGATCTTAGAACTGTGCCCAAAGCAATGTAGTATGTGCCTAGTACATGTTTATTGTTATTGATAATCCCTTGTATTCGTGAATAATTGAATCTAGTCTGCATAACAACATGGTGAACAAGCTAGAGAAGTGTTTATAGCTTTCGCTAAGCCTCATTGTCAGTATCTTGCTAAGACGCAACAGAGCAGGGAGCAGAATTAAGCCTTTGGAACTCCCTTTCAGTGCTCTGCTTCCTGAGTGACTTTGGTCATTACACTACCCATCTCCCTGTTTCCTTGCGTCTGGGGTGACCAATTCATCCCAGTTTGCACAGGAATTTCCCCGTTTTAACTTAAAGTCCCATGTCTTGGAAAACTCCTTAGTCCTGGGTAAGCCAGAATGACTGGTCCCCCTACTTTCCCTCTCATTCACAGAATAGACCCAGACCTCTTGCCGAGAAACCCTACTTGGTTGCCACCTCATTCCTGTATACTTTCTCAGTCTTTTCCGAGGGCTCCTCTCCGCTGCCTATCGAATATTTCCCCTATAATTTTCATGTTCTTTTAGTCTTTTTAGAAAGTTGGGTATGGATTATAATTATTCTCATTACAAACTCGTGATCACATGGTACAAATAATTGTTTCCCGTATTTCTCACTTAATGTTGTATCATAAGCATTTTTCCAAGTCGTTCTTCAAGGAAGCATCATGTTAATGAGTACATGATATTCCACCATGAGGGCTATACCTTATTTCTTTACTTAACCATTCTCCTATTGTATGACATTCAGTTTTTTCCCCATCTTTTTTCACTGTTATAAATAGGGTTCTGGGGCGCCTGGGTGGCTCAGTCGTTAAGCGTCTGCCTTCGGCTCAGGTCATGATCACAGGGTCCTGGGATCGAGCCCTGCATCGGGCTCCCTGCTCAGTGGGAAGCCTGCTTCTCCCACTCCCACTCCCCCTGCTTGTGTTCCCTCTCTCGCTATGTCTCTTTCTGTCAAATAAATAAATAAAATCTTTAATAAATAAATAAATAAATAGGGTTCTGATGAATATCTTCATTCATAAATCTTTCTGTACTGATTTGATTATTTCCCTTAATTAACTTTATAAGAGTGGAATTACTGGGTCAGCGGCTGTGAACATGTTTAAGACTATTGATACATATTGCCAAAATGCAGAGAAAATCGATTGGGAAGGGAAATTGCCAGTATTCATTTTAGAGATACATTTGGAAATGGTTTGAACAATATCTGGGTGATTGTGGGGCATCATTTCATAAATGGCTCTGTGGGGAGAACTCACTTTGGAAAGCACTTTCAAGTTAAAAGCTAAGAAAGTTGAAACAAATTGTATGTAAAACGTTTAGTCAATGTGTATCGTCTTGTTTATTTTAGGTGGCATTTTATATTTAGGTGAAAAAGATGATACGGAGGAGGCCCCTTTTATAATCGTTATGTACAGTGTCTCTATGCCCCTTATAACGCATCTGCCTTAATTTGATTATTTAGACTTATTGCGGTCCTACTGTAATTGTATCTTTGCTAATATGACAAATTGTTGGTCATATTTTTTAATTTATTTGATACAGTGTCCTTGGTCTGATATATAGCTCCAATTATAATATTGTTCTTAAGGAAGCAATCTTCTTTGGATGTTACTTCTAGGATTGCACTTAGAGTAAACAGGGGGGACTGCATATACCATCGTTCTTTCCTCCTCCCACTGACCACTAGAGGGAAGAAAACATTCAGAGGTAGCTCACTGCGTTCTCTCCATCCTCCAAAAGGACCAAGGTGGTTTCCAACTGAGGCCACCTGCTTAACACTGTCACACCCTTCAGCGATTTCCTGCTGAGGCTCTTTCTGGAGCACCCAGACGCCATACTTGCAAATCGGGGCCACCTCTTAGAACTGTCGTTTCATTTCCCGGAAGGTTACAGAGCTCTTTAAGGAAGAAAGCCATCTCCTCTTGCTTGTTGCACTTTCTTTAGAGATCAAGGGAAGCAGATAATAAATGTAGAGTGATAGAAGCTATCATTCTATGTGTGACCCCTGAAAATGGGAACATACGAGGCACTCAAGATAAAAATCCCAGGACCCGTCTATAGAACAAAGTGAACTTGTGTGCAGCCACAAGAGAAATAAATCCCTGCAGGAACCTGCCTCAGTCCAACCCAGAATCTCTCTCAGGCCCTCCCTGATCGTCTCAGCCACACCTCAGACTCTTGGCCAACTCCTGCCACCATACAGTAGAAAAATACCATAAGCCTCACTTCAAGAATTCTCTGGCTAAGCAGCAAGTCAGCTTTATTGCTGGGATCATGTTATCCTTGTGCCTAAGTCTCCAAGTGTGTGGCCTGTGGTTACCAGCAGCACTCTGGTGTTGTGGGAGGCATTATTATAGTATAGCTGTTGAGGGTATATTGGTTGCAACCAGATGGATCTGGCGTCTAATCCCAGCCTCACCACTCTCTAGCTCTGCAATCCTTGGTTTCCTCAATCTTTAAAATGGGGAGGATAATACTACTTACTTTTATTAAAGATTATAAGAATTAAATGAGATAATGGACGCAGAGGAGAGTCCTTAGCAAAGTGTCTGGTATATGGTAAATGATTCATGGCGACTCCTATTATTAGTCAAGTTCAGGTCTCTGGTGTTTGCTCTTAGATTGCGTAAGGGCATCCTGCTGTTTGGAACTCTGCTGATTGCTCACCCTGCCCATGTTCGCAGAGGATGTCGGAATCGACTTAAGCCCTAAACGGATAACTTGGCTTGCAATCTAGATTCCAAATCCTCATCTCAACCTGCTGACTCTATTCGGGCCTTTTCACCTCTCTCCAACCACACAGGTCTGGCGGGGCTACGTGATCTCGGGCGGGTCAGACCCAAGCTGATACCGGGAAGATTCTGGACATGCTCAGTATCCTACAGGGCCAGTGAAGTTTTGCTTTTCAGATGACAACAGGGAATCATTGTCGTTTCTTAAAGAGGGAAATGCTGTGATTGCTGTGAGGAAAGCAGGTAGAGATTTAATGCCAAAAGTGATCTTTATGCTTTTAGTTGATTAAACTGGCAAGAATTTGCAAGAGCTATTTAACTTGATTAGTACACTACTTGGCATACTATCATTCACTTCTTCATGTAACAATTTTTTTTTTTTTTGTCAAAGTTTGCCTGGTGGGCAGGCAGCCTAGGGAGATTCAAGGCCATACAGCTTGATGGGTTATCTATAATTCCCCATTCTACTCATTCACTGATGCCACCAAAAGAACTACTGGCATTTATTGAACACGTACTCTGTTTCAAGGCATTGCATTGTACATTTAGCATGCATATTTGGTTTAGCCCTCACAAGCGTATGGACTATTATTATTTCCATTTTACAGCTGAGAAAACTGAGGCTCATAGAGCTTCGCTGTCCAGAGTAACACATTCAGCATGGGGAAACCAGATCAGAACTTAAACTCTACACTTCCTGCCAAAATTTTTTTCATGTCACTGTGCTAAATAATGGCTTATTATTAAACAAAACTCGTCCTAAGATGGCATAACAAATTAAGGAGCTAAAAGACTTTTAGACCTTCAGTGCAAATTAATGTCAGTAGCTGAGAGCAGATTTTGACAGGGGAACTGTGTACTGTATATTAGTGTGTGTACGGAGGAGGTGTGGGCAGGAAGACAGTGGTTTCTAGGGATACCAAAGCCATCAATCCCTTGAGGGACAAAGGAGCAGGAAGTGGAAGAGAGAAACAGAAAGCTACAATTTTCCCTTTGGTTTCCCTACTAGTGAAAATGTTAATGGACGCGACACATAAAGGGCCATTAGGGAGATCGAAAGGGATGCATGGGTTTGGGGACCAGTGAGATCTGCCTCTGACTCTTAGCTCTACCACTTGCTTACATGCTGTGGGAAACTGGCAAATTACTTAACCTCTCTAAATCTTTGTTTCCTCATCTGTAAAATGGTGAACTTCATGGTATGACATTTATATCTCATTAAAAATATTAAAGCACAAAGCCTGGCACAGAGTAAATACTTTATAAATGGTAAAAAACTATTATTAGCTCATTATTATGTACTATCCTTATCGCTTTTTATGATGATGATGGTGAAAAAGATGACAATCACTATCTCTGATAGCTCTGAAGGCAACCCCTATATTTTAGTAGGAAGAATACGTCTCTGTGAGCACATTAGTCAAGAGAAGGAGATGAGTGGGTCGTTTCTGGATACATTTAGATCACAGATGGGATTACGAAGCTAAGAGCTCATTTGGCATCTATGGGAGGCCCAGGGGACTCAGGCAGCTGGGTCACCTTTCCAGAATGAATTACAACTTCCCCCTTGGGCTCTATCAACACTTCTTTCAGGAGCCTTGGCTATCTGTGGGCCCAGATGGATACTGGAGGATTTTTGACAAATAATAACAGAACTGCCAAAAGCCACCAACAGCCCAGCCAGTTGGAAAATCATGGTGACCTTTATGTGACTTGTGTATTTATTAAGCACCTACTGAGAGGCTTAAAAATAAGACTGTTGTCAAGAAAAAATTTTAGAAAATGTAAAAACTAAGTTAATTTTTGGAAGAACTTTGAGTTGATGGCAAGCTCAAACTCAAAGAAAATAAATGCTGATTTGAAAGTAAAGTTGCATTAACATAATTCCCTTTGAAGTCAATGATTTGGGTTCTATAAGTTAAAAAAAAAATCCTTCAGAGTTTTATGTAAGCTAGATAGGCTGACCCATCCGCAAAGCAGGTTGGTTACCGCATATGGGCTATAATGCAAGTAAGCAGGAGTGTAGGTTTTGGATGGTCAGGGACTGGAAACATGTGGGTGTTATTGAATAGCATTTCTTAGGTTCTAAGCTATGGACATATTGCTGGAAGTAGGTGGTAAAAGAGAGAAAGGAAAGGCTAGCCATCATTTAATGCCACAGTTGGCATGAGTATTGGCATGAGTATTATAAAAACTAGACATTCTATTTTGAATGGAAAAAAGAAACTTGATGCAAATAGCCTATTTGATTATTACCTCATTTTCACTCCAAATGTTGCCAAATTATGTTATTAAAACAATTGGCAACACCTAATGGACGTGTTGAATGTTCACAGGTTTCCTAATAAGATTTGAGTTGTGTACTTTTTCTAATGGCTACCCCTAAGGGACCAAGTTCTCAGTCTAATATGCCACTTGCCAGTTCTTAAAGATGGCGGTAGGAGCCTATTAGCATACAAAATTGTTCAAAGTTCAAGATGACTGAAAATGAAGTTTAAGCAGTCCTGTGAGTAAAGTGGATTTATGTTGCTTACTCTGTCAAACCCAACAGATAAGCTCTATTCATGCTAACATTTGGCCACAGTTCCACTTCTCCCCCATACCTGGGAGAGGAGGAGTTGGGATGATTAATGGGTGAGAACTGCTACTCCCTATGTTTTATGGTCCCATCATTTATGAAGAGGAGAGTAAAAGTGGCTAGGATGTGATTCCCTTCTGGATGCTCTGGATTCCCATGAGCCTCTAGGCACCCACCCCCGACCCGGGTCAAGCTCTTCCAAATCTGTTTCTCCTCTAAGGTCCCACTCCAGTCTCATGCCCTCATCAACTCTTCCTGTCCCTGGCAAACTGTTTTCTGCATATATATCCAGGCTTGAATATATACTCTTCCATTGAATAAAGTTCTATACAAGGGAAGATCAAGACAAACTAAACGCTGATCCCATGTTCAAGGGCCTCAAAGCCCAGTAGGTGAGAATAATGGTAATTATAATAATAGCAATAACATCAGTGATAACAGCTGTAGTAGTGGTGATGATGATGATCGGTGCTTACTGTGTGCTAAGCTCTTTACATACATTATCTTATTTAATCCTCACAATAAATCTTACTTGTTCCTTCATTCAACAGAACAAAACAAATCAGACCAAGTCTCTCTCCATGTGGAGCAAAGGAGACTGAGAAACTTCCTCCATCGAGGTAGGAGGAGAATCAAAGGAGTGGTATCTTGGAAGTCAAGCAAAGTAAGTTTTTCAAGAGAGTGAACAGCCATTTCAAATGCTGGAGGTAGGCCAAGTAAGTAGACTGAGAGATGATCATTGGAATTAGCAATGGACGTCGCTGGTGACCTTTATGAGAAAGGAGTGGTGGCAATGAAAGCCCGATTAGAGTAGATTCAAGAGAGAAGAGGAAAAGTGAAGATTTTCAGTATAAACAGCTATTTCAAGGGGTAATGCTGTAAGGGAAGCAGAGAAAGGGGATGGCAACTATAGGAGAACATGACGTTGAGGGAGGGTTTGGTCATGCTAACAGCTAATAAGTAATGGAGCACTGACTTGGCGTCAGGCGCTACATCGATTGCTTTATGTGTATGACTTAGCCTATGCAATGACCATAGCAACCCTGTGAGTCAGCTACGACCACTCCAGGTCACAGATGCAGAAACTGAAGCTCAGAATGGTTAAGCCATTGGCTTGATGTAGGGCTTCTCAACCTTGGCATCTTGACACGTTGGGCCAGATAATTCCATGTTGTGGGGGAAGGGTCCTGTGCATTGTAGGATGTTTAACAGCATCCTTGTCCTCTACCCACTAGATGCCAGTAGCACCCCACCAATTATAGCAATCAAAACTGTTTCCAGGGGCACCTGGGTGGCTCAGTTAAGCATCTGCCTTTGGCTCAGGTCGTGGTTCCAGGGTCCTGGGATCGAGCCCCACATTGGGCTCCCTGCTTGGCGGGAGGCCTGCTTCTCCCTCTCCCACTCCCCCTGCTTGTGTTCCCTCTCTCACTGTCTCTCTCTCTCTCTCTGTCAATTAAATAAATAAATAAAATCTTAAAAAAAACAAGAAAACCCACAAAACTGTTTCCAGACCTGGCCAAATATTCCCTGGGGGACAAGAGTGCCCTTGGCTGTGAACCATGGGGTAAAGATCACACATGTAGTAAACGACAGAGCCAGGTCTTAAAAGATTGGTTTATCTGGCTCCAACACCTGTGCTCTCAACCACTGGACTTATTTGTACTACGAAGATGATAAATTTCCCCTACCCTCTTCTGGGTACCTGCAGATTTCTGGGAAGTATGAAGAGTGTCTGGCCACTGGGCCGAGTAAGTGCCTTCCTGCTCACAAGTTCTGTGGTTTGGGCTTGCATGTAGTCCCTGAATCTGACTCTCTCTCTTTCCCTCCCTCTTGTTCCCAAACACCACACACACACACACACACACACACACACACACACACACACACACACATCCCTGGCCTTCATAATCAAGGAAAGTTTTTTTTCCCCACTCTGGAACCCCCTACCTAAGAGGAAATGGTTGTTGGACTAGATGATTCCTAAAGTGCCTTCTGGCTCTGATGTTCTGTGAGTTTCAATGTCCTCCCTTTCTTCAGGAGGTAAATGCTTTTTATGGAGGGGGGTGAGGGACAAGGGACACTTGAGGACCTTTGAGTTTGGAAGCTGGTCCAAAGCTCCCAGGCTGTGTTTGTTTCCATTTCTCTCATTGCAAAGAGCCAAGGGCCACTCTGGTTTGGGCCACAGGCACAGTGGGGCAGCGATCAGTGGTTCACGGTCACCCTGAGCTCCTTCAAGTGGGGCGGCCGCCTCCCCCTTGGGCTACAGAGGAGGTTCTGTTGCTCCCGCTGGGCTGGGCTGGGCAGGGCCCCCTCCCTGGGGGGTAGCAGCCTTGCGACTGAGCCCCGAGAGGTTGCCTCAGAGACCCGGCCTCCCATGCCTCTGCGGGGCTGGCCGGGTGTGGGAGTGAGCTCTGTGCTTGGGGGTCCCAAGGAGCGGGGACTTCTGGGGACGATGTGAAGAGCCCGTGCGGGCCCCTGGGCCAGATCAAGTTCCCCTCGGGAATCTGGGAAACCGGGGACCCAGTGGAGGCCCTGTGGGAGCTGGTCAGAGTGGGGGCATTTTGTCATTAGGCTCGTTTACAGCCTGGCAGGGGGCTCTGTGACACTCCACGCTCTGCTTCCTCCAAGGAACCCTGGAGGCCTTCAAGCCCGGCTCCTCACTTCACAAGGGAGGAAGGAGACAGGCTTCCATCCTGCTCTCAGAGCTTTAGCTAGGTTTTGAAGCAATTTGGAAGGTAAAACTCAGTGAGCTGTTAGCTTGCCTCACCCCGGTTATCAATCACTGGAGCCACGGGCTCACACTTCCCACAGTGGATTTTATGAGGTCACTAAACTCCCCAGCACATGTCTCCTAAACCAGTCCGGGTTAGGCATCGTGGGGCTCCGGGTGTCTTTGCCCTCCTGAGCCTCTCTGAGTCTCTATGTTTCTATCCATGTACGGGTGGGTACTGTTCAGGTTTGGGGGGGATCACTATCTATGGGGATATACAGGTTTAGGTACATTTCTGAGTTCATGGAGTGTCTGAATGGGTTTTAAGAAAAATAAACGTTGCTCTATGTGAACATGTGTGGCTTTTCTCTCTGTGTAGACTCAGTTAATAATTCTTCAACTGAATTGCAAAGGCTATGTTTAACCCCTGGCTTCCTTCCCTCCCTGAGCTTTGTGAAGTTTAAGGCTCTGTTCTTACAGCAAAGGGGCCCCGTCTGGGGAGCCTGTTTAAACCTGTCTCTTCCTTTTGTTTGCTTTCTTTTTGTCTCTCTATGGGGAAACCTGGCTCCTGAACCCTGGTTACCCCTCATTCCATTCTGGGCCCCATAGCATGTTTCTCCCCAGCTCCCTCCTTTGCTCATAGCTTTACTGGCATTTCCCCAGCAACACGTGAAGGGGGCAGCAATCAGTGACTGGTGTCAGCTCCAAGAGGGAACCCAACTAAAACAGTGGAATGCCAAGTCACTACAATTACTTGAACTAGCAAAGACATGCATGGGGACAGAGATCAGGGTTTCTTTGGTATGGACAGTAACTAAACATATACATTAATTTCCCTGGGGTCCAAAGGAATGAGCATTTTTTTTTTCCTTTGGGTTTTCAAAAATTAAAGACTAAAACTAAGCTTGTAAAACAGGATTAAAAAGTGTAAAAGCTGTCATAGCAAAGCCAGGCGCTCAGTCAAGTCCGCGGAATGAGCCTGCTATGGTCACAGCTGGTAATTCAGCGTAAGGACACAATGCCGTAGATATCTCCACTGACCACGCTTCCAAATTTGTCTTAAGGGAAACAATGGCTTCCTTCTTTCGTGATTCCCAAGCCCTACCTTTCGCTCATAACTCCTGTAACAAAATGTGTCAAGTAGGAAACAGAAGCTCTTTCAGAACCCACTGAGTTGGCCTTTCTCACTGGGCCCTGCACTGATGACAGGAGCTCTTAGCATCCAGTGGAGAAAAGCATCACACAGTCTCCCCTGTAATCAAGACAAGGGTCACCTCTGTGCTGCGGACTCTACTTGGTTTGGGGATGAATTTTCCTCCTTTGGGATCAGTAGGGACTAACAAGTGGAGATACTCATTTCCAAGGAGTTAGAGGAATGTGAAGGGGAAAAGGAGCTAGCCCCGTCTTCCAGCTCATTAAAAAATAAATAAAAAGGTGATACATTCATCTAAAATGAAGCCCTCGTTATCCAATCACTGTTTTAGGTGAATGTGGATGTGTGTCTGTGCTGTGTGTTCAAGGCTGGAGAGAATCATTGAAAGAAACATAGGATCTGAGCAGCAGAAAATGATGCACACTTTCCAGTCTATGGTGCTAGGGGAGCTGGGATATGCCACTTAACCTCTAAAAAATAGGGAGCATTCTACCTGCCTCTCATGTCTCTCTACTCCAATCCACCCTGCACGACCCCCACCAAGTTCATGCTCCTAAAGAAACTTTTTTTGTCATAATATTAAAAAAATACTTTGTTTAATCACTCTAGTCCATACTAATATCTCCTTTTGAGGACCTGTGCTCTGCCTTCCAGACTTTCAATCAGATACAGTGCCTTGTAGTGTGTGTGTGTGTGTGCGTGCGTGCGCGCGTGCGCGCGTGTGTGTGTGTGTAGTCTCCCTAAATAGAGGTCTGGTCCTTGTAATATGTTTGCATTCCCCACAGTGCCTGCACCAATATTTAGCCCCCAGAGTGCTTTCTTAAATCATGTCTAATGGGCTCGAACCTCACACAACACAATGAGAAAAACAAAATACAGAACATAGTCTGGGACCTCTACCTCTATAAATAAAGGTGGCCATTAAATAAATGGTCATGTGCCCCATTTCTTAAAATAAAAGCTCTTTTGAAGAGATGACAGTGAAGCAAATTTCTGCAAAGCAATGCACATTTGTTCCCCATCGACTTCTACTATAGCTTAAGAGAGATGCCATGCAATTAATTTTCTTAAACAGTCTTGGAAGATTTCCATTAATGCAAGTCTTCTCAGAATAGACACCAAATGACTTCCCTGACATACACTTGGGACTTTCATCGACACCCATTTCCAATTCCATTGCAGTGAACTGCCATACAATGAGTGGCCTACACAGAGGGACGGCCCTGCACCAGAACTCTAACAACTGACATGACTCCACAAAACCTGTAGTCACAGACACAACCCAGGCTTTCCTGGTGTGTGCATTTTACTTTAGTTTTTATTTTAAAATTTTTTTTAAGATTTAATTTATTTATTTGTCAGAGAGAGAGAGCGCACAAGCAGGAGGGAGGGGCAGAGGAAGAGGGAGAAGCAGGCTCCCTGCTGAGCAAGGAGACTGATGTGGGGCTCGATCCCAGGACTCCGGGATTGTGACCGGAACCGAAGCTTAACCGCTTAACTGACTAAGCCACCCAGGCATCCCCTCTTCAGTTTTTAAAAGACAGGAGTATGAGGAAAACATTTTAAAACCCAGACAAGGATGTAAACAGATGCTATACATGCAGGCAGGAGTTACTTCTCACTGAGGCAGGGGAAGGACTGAATTTACTGGTGTCTGGTCTACGTCTTAGCAGATTTTCTCCACCACAAGTGCCCCTCTCTTCACAACAATCCAACCCAAGTGAGCTCATCTGGTTATGGTCATGGGATGAAGAGGCTATTTGGCAGAGAGGAAAGAACACTGGGCAGGGGGGTGGAATACTTGTTTCAAATCTCAGCGATGCCACTTACAAGGGACCTTGGGAAAGTCTCTTAACCTCTCTGAAGCTGTTTCTTCTAAAAGTCTTCCTATTTAAAGTGAGGGTAAGAGCTTTCAGAGGCATGCTAGGAAAGCCTTTTATAAACTATAATATGCCACTTGGGGCTTGGATCCAACCTTCTCGGCTTGAAATTTTATGATTTTTACATTTCTTTACTATCTCACTTCTCCCAACTCCTGAGATTCTCATTGCTTTATTTTATGTAAAATTGCCAAGGTGAAGCTCTAAAGTTGATGGCGTGGCCATTCTATAGGGAAAGAGCAAAAGATTTCAAGGCAGTTATTTTTCTTTTATTCAAAGTTCTTTTGCCTCTGTTTGTGGGTCCCCATTTATTCTAAGTATGGTCTGGGTCAGTGGCTCCCAATATTTCTGATTGCCTACCTTTTTCAGTGAAAAAAAATTTGAGCATGCTTCCTCTCTTTCCGTCTGTCTCTCTTTCTCTCTTTACGTATATAATACACACAATATGATATATTATTAATAATTATTTAAATTATATACATGTCCTACTCCACATATATATAATGAAACACATAAGATACAGAACATGTAAAAAGATGAAACAGATCTCATGTCAAATGTCCTGTCGTGATGGCCTCATTATATTATTAGCTAACATTTCAAAGCACAATATACACTTACGACATACACTTAGGACAAGATTTTTCATTATTGAGAATGGGTGTAAATCCATATTTTATATAGTCTTCTTGATTATTCCTGCATTACTTTTTTTGCCACCTTCTGGCCGGGTATAATTAGATTGTCGTGGTTTTTACCTTATAATAAGGCTGATGGAAAAACTTAGTCTAAGAGTAGGAGAAGTGTGAGCCCTGTCATTTTCACATGCTCATGTTGTTAGTTTTATCTTTAAGACATGGTTTATTTGCAGGAATTTTCTTAAGCCACTTACCCATTTTGTAAGGGTTAATGTAGCTAGAGAATATAATCCATAAATCCACTTAACTGGGCCCAAGGAAATAGCAACATCTCTGGTATAGGTCCAGGGGAAAAAAATGTGAGGGCCCCAGCATCACCCCTCCTGTCTTGTGGGCTCCCGCTCTTCCCTCAGAATACCTTATGGGGCATATGCAACGGGAAAGCCGAAGACAGACGCACCGGATGAGGGAGCCCAGGACAGTATATGCACCACATATTCGACCGGCTTCATAATAGCAGTAAGAATGGCTAACACTCACATGGTCCCAGTGTACCGCACACTGTTGTAAGCACTTTACAGGAATTAAATAATTCAATCCAAATCTTAATTGCTTTCTAGACATTCTCAATTTAAATGGGGAGTTGTAGTATTTTCTTTTAAACTGTCAATGGACTGACTTGTGTACATGGCACTCCGTCCTTCCCCCAATTTTGGAGCCCACTGATCCAGGCTCTGAGGGTGAGAATCTCTGGGTAAGTGGGTACGCTTCTATAGAGTCCATCACAGCAGCTCTTTCTGACATCCTGCTGCTGTAGGCTGATGGAAATATTCTGCCAGGGCACTGTGCTCACTGCCATTTGCCAAGAAGGACCAAGACACTGACTATATCTCATAATGATTTTTTAAAGATTTTATTTATTTATTTGAGAGAGAGAGAGAGAGAGAGAGAGAGAGCACAAGCCAGGGGAAGGGCAAGGAAGCAGACTCCCCACTGAGCAGGGAGCCCGACGTGGGACTCGATCCCAGGACTCTGGAATCATGACCTGAGCTGAAGGCAGACACTTGACTGACTGAGCCACCCAGGCGTCCTATCCCATAATGTTTTTAAACAAATCCTAAGTTTTCTTTTTAAAGATTTTATTTATTTATTTGACACAGAGAGAGAGAGAGAGAGAGAGAGAGAGAGCACAAGCAGGGGGAGCAGCAGAGAGAAGCAGACTCCCCGCTGAGCAAGGAGCCTGATGTGGGACTCGATCCCAGGACCCTGGGATCATGACCTGAGCCGAAGGCAGATGCTTAATGACTGAGCCACCCAGGCGCCCCAACAAATCCTAAGTTTTAATATCCTGCATGAGGACATGCCTTTTGATGGATGGCCAAAAGTGGAGTAGTGACACAGGAAGTGATCCTAGGCACCTGAAAGCAGAGGGGAGGAAGTGGGTGAGGACGCCATGGTGGGGACAACGGGAAGGAGGGATGGAGAGCTAGAGATGCCGGAGCAAGAGGAAGGGAAGCCTGGATGGCCAAAGGAGGAAGTTAGGAAAAGGGTAACCAGCTGGCAAGGGAAGATGATGGCAGACTCTACGAGGAGACAATACGTCGCACACTGCCATGCAGGATGCTCGCCCATGTCTTGACAGCCAATGTCTCTGACATATGGTTCAGCGGGCCAGTCCAAGAAAAACCAAGTGGTCTCTAGAGATCCGTGCTCACAACTCCTCCCCAGGGATGCAGAGGGGACCCTGCTTCCTTTCATCAGAATGGCATACGTAATGTATTCAAGCAGTGCAAGGATCAAGCAATGCTTAAGCTAAAGAGTGAGTCCATGAAGCCAGAACTGTGGGAAGAAAGAATTCCCAGGCAAGGCAGGGAAGATATTTGGGGAGCATGGGTGGTGAGGAGACATCCCTGTGGTTCTCTTCAAATCACACCAGTCAGATGACCAAGGAGGGGGGGAGGGCCGCACGTTCCCGCAAGAGTGCAGCTTCAGCGGTGAGAAGCTTCCAGCATCGGCAGTAAAAGGCCCCAGCAATTGATTTACATCAGAGGCAGCTGCCAAGACACCACTCCAAAGGGTAGGGCACTGTCAGACTTCGCCTTCCATATCTCCCTGCAACACTAGAAAGCACGATAAGACACCCTGGGGGCAAGGGACTGTCACAGTGCAGTAACGTAACGGTGTCTGACTTAGATGATCGGAGCCAGTGGCCTCTTTGAGATTACCCAGCCCAAACCCCTCATTTTACTTAGAGGTAAACTGAGACCCTGAGGGGGGAAGCATCAGCCCAAGTCACCCAGTTAGCAAAGCTCTGGCCTGGCACTGGGGTCTCTGGATATCTAAAGCGGGGCTCTTGACTCCACGACTGTGTATTATCGCCTCCTCCGGCTCCTTGGCTCCTTTCTAACAGAAGGTCCCTCACTAGTATGGATAATATATTCCATAAACCCCATACTGCCCCAGAATGATCAAAGAAGGGATTAAGATAACCACAAACATCTGCCAGGCTATGAGTGCACCTTGATTTGGTGCAGAGACACTACATTTTAACCTTATCGTCAATTATCCTGCACCTAAATAACTACAGTATATTGAAATACACAGAGACTTCCAATTTTTTTTTTTTTTTTTACCTCCCACCCCTACTGCCACCCGATGGCTACGTCCCTGCACAAAGGCTGTTCCTCTCCTCCCATGAGGCGAGAAGAACAAGGGAAACTCAAAGACTATCAACTCTGCAGAAAGCTAAGAGGCTCGGTGGAGAGGAGAGCGCAATCAATGTCAAAAAAGAAAGCCCGTGATTACCTTTGACTCACAATTATTCAAGAATAGCCTCACCTTGGAGGAAGGACTCATTGCTGGTAGCAAAATAAAAGCATTCTGCCAAGTCCCTTGCCTTGGCAGGCACAGAGTAAGAAGCGACCACTCAAAAGAAGAGGGCAGCACCCAACGCTCAGAGGGGTTAGGTAGAACAAAACTCCAAAGCAAGCTATAGGAACCAGAGTGTGGGAAAGAGTGGGGTGCAGGGGGGGTCGGCTTACAGGTAACAGGATCTAGAAACAATATGGAAATGACTGCCCCAGCTCCTTGCCTACTTTTAGCAGAAGGGATTCCCCCGAGACAGTGGACTCTCATCTGCTTCACAGCAACCTCACAGCTAATCCAGGATGTGGAGAGTACGGCTGGACCCCTTCCCATCCCAGCTGGTAGGTCAGTTGGTCAGTCCTTCACGAAACAGTTTGTAGTGTCTACTACCCCCGCAGAATCTAAAAAGACCCAGCCTCTACCCTTTAGGAGTTCCTAAGCTAGTGGAGAACAGACAAGTCAATAGCTTGCTATGGTTCAGCACGAGAGGAATAGCGAGAAAGGAGATAACCTCAGCCTTGCAGATCGCGGGAGGCTCCACATGGAGGTGAAGCCTGCGTTCGATTTTAAAGGATGGGTAAACAGAAGCAAGCCAGCAGAGAGAGGGTGGACCCAGTGGAAGGAGAGTACATGGAAATGGAGTAGCATGTATAAAACCCAGAGCCCTGCTAAATAACATAGCAGATTCTGTGAACTGTAAAGGGTTCAGTTCATGAGTCTGGTTTGGTTGTGCTTTCTGAAGGAGGAAGCTCCTGGTGGTGAGAGCTGATGTGGGAGAGGCAGTCAAGCACCCGGCCACAGAGGACTTCCTAAGCCTCCTACTAGAGCTAAGATTTTACTGTGAGATCTACCGGGAGCCACTGAAGGATTTTGAGCAAGAGTTTCAGGATCATATTTATGTTCTGGAAAGATTATGACAGCAGAGTGGCGAACAGCTGGGAGAGAGTGAGTCTGGTGGTTGGAGGACCAGTCTGGGGGCTCGTAACGTAATTCAGGCAAGACAATATACGGGCCTGGACTGGACAAATAAGTATGGAGACGGGTGGATGGATTTGGGCTTTGTTTCGGAAGATAAATGGACAGGATGTGATGATGAACTGGAGGTGGCGGTGGAGAAAAGTTTCTGGTTTGAGCAATAAAGTGCGTGGTGGTGCCATTTGCTGAGATAGAGAAGACAGCTAAGACTTAGGAAGGGGCATGTCTGGTGGGAGGTGATAGCGGAATTCTGTATGAGACATGGTTGTGGTGCCAGTAAAATTCCAAGCAGAGATAGCCAATAAGAAATTGACCACGCCAGGGACGCCTGGGTGGCTCAGTCGGTTAAGCATCTGCCTTCGGCTCAGGTCATGATCCCAGGGTCCTGGGATCGAGCCCTGCATCGGGCTCCCTGCTCCGCGGGGAGTCTGCTTCTCTCTCTCCCTCTGCCTACTTGTTTTCTCTCTTTCTCTCTCCCTGTCAAATAAATAAATACAATCTTTAAAAAAATAATAATAATAATAAAAGAAATTGACTATGCTGACCTGAAACTAAGGAGAAAGGTCTGAGCTAAAGGTAGAGATTTAATATTTATCATTGTATGGGAGGCAGTGGAAATCCCTGGCATCTCTGAAACCACCCTAAGAGAGGCCTCTTATGAGCAGAGAAGTAGGATGAGGACAAAACCCTGGGGAGTCCCAATCAGAGTAGGAAAAACACGAGGAGAGAAGAACATCATGAAATCCAAGGGAACAGAGTGTTTCAGGAAGGTGTCTCGTGCAGCAGTGAGGCGACAGGAGATAAAGACTGAAAAATGTCCATTTGGATCAGCAGGTTACTGGGGCCCCGTGTTCGCAGCAAGGCCAGCCCGCGGAGGGCCGAGGAGTGGGTGGGCAATGAAGGCAAGCGGCTTCAGTACAGGCGGCTGGAGCAAGGCCCGGCCACCCAAGGAGCTCACGAGCAACATAAGCTTTGCCTTGGGAGTGGTAGAGGATAAGGACACTGGTGTGCGTGGTAGTGGTCGGTCAGGGTAGGGGCGTGGGGGGTGGGCACACAGGGAGAAGGGAAAGATGTCCACCAAAATTGCCCAAATCAGGAGCCAATGGAAAGGCCTCTGGGTAGCTATGGCACCAGTCCGCTGACATGGGGAACGCCAGCTATTTGCAGGAGGAGAGTCAAACAAAACTAAACCAAACCAAACCAAACCCAAAAAACAAAACTAGTGGTCAATGCATCTGGGCCTGGAATTCATGGGAAACACACAGTTTCTCACAGAGAAGAAGCAGGAAGCAGGCTGCAGATGAGGAGATAAAAGACACGGGGTGTTTCACGTGAAACTCTCTAGCTAGGACACAGCGCTAAAACAGGGACAAACAGCCTTTATGGGAAGGGGGGGGGCATCCCAATATTCCCCAAGGTTTGGGATTATCTGTGACAATGCTCCTTTAGGTGGCATGCATAATTTGGAGCTCACCATGCTGTATATAAATGCCAGCCGGAACACCGCAAAAACAGGGGAAAGTCTGAAATCGTATTAAGGAATACAGGAGGATCGGAACAAAACACACAGTCCCACCAGCTCCCAACTCAAGCACACACCGATGCAGTACAATGCAGAGACAACTTGCAAATCCAGTAGGAAAAAAATGGGAAGAGGTGGAGATGGAAAATGGATATTTTTTGTTCAATCTAATGCACCCCCACCAAAAAAATATACTAGGGAAGAGAAAAACTCTAAAGAATGGTTCTCCGAGTTAATAAAACATCCCCCCACCCCCTGCCCAGAAAGAAAACTGAAAGTCAAATCGTTAAGTCCAAATTTCAATGTCCAGGGGGAAAAAAAGAAACCCTTTCTTTAACATTAGCAGGTATGCTCTCTTTTAAAGTTGACATTCTCCTGAAGGAGGCTAAGTAAGTTTCACCATTGACAGGCTAGTGAGCTTGGCCAAGACACTTGTGGCCTAGAGATAATACGGACCCTGCGAGAAGATGCTTTGGGAAAGTACCAAAGCAGTACACCAATGTTAGGCAAAGGCTTTTTTTTTTTTTAGATTTTTTTATTTATTCATTTGAAAGACAGAGAGAGCACAAGCAGGGGGAGAGGCAGAGGGAGAAGCAGACTCCCCGCAGAGCTGGAAGCTTGACGCGGGGCTCGATTCCAGCACCTGGAGATCATGACCTGAGCCGAAGGCAGACACTCAACCATCTGAGCCACCTAGGCGCCCCTAGGCAAAGGCTTTTTACCAGGCAGGGCAAACCCTCGAGAAAGCAGTTCGAGAGCACATAAGCCAGAAGGGGGTTGGTTTGCCGTTGTGCAGGAGTGTTAGGTGTTGTGTAAATGTCCTAGTCAGTTCAAGAGGCCTTTGGCAAAGGAAAAGTACACACTGCCCAGCAAGCTATGTACTTGATGTTTCCCCAAGGCAGGAGGCAGGCCTGCCAAGGGCTGCGGCATATCTCAGGGGTGACCCCGACGTTCCATTCCCCCCAGCTCGCAGAGCTCGAAGGGAACAGCTTGAAATCCAAATGGGGCCCGCTGCTCAGCTAAGGAAAACAGTCTCAAATCTTTCTGACATCTGCACAAAAGGGGTACTGAGGGGCTGTCCTGCAGGGTCAACAGTGCTGGAGCCAGTTTAAACAATCCTGCTTGGCCCTGGGAAGGCAGGGGGGTAGAGAGAATGACGCAAAGGGACCTGGTGGCCCGGGTAGCTTCAAGCATCCGTGCTCACAGGGTCTGCCTCACGCGCACTGGCCTCCTGATCTATCTGGGAAATAGGACATCCCTGGTCTTGACTCATGAATTACAGCTGGGTCTGCTTCAGCAACCTGGACAAACGTTCCCAGCAACTACAGACTTCACAAACTCTAGGACCATGTTTAACTGGGCGGGCTCTGAACCTTTTAAATATTGAGAAAAAAAATCAGTGCGGTGATATTCTATTTTCCCCAGTCCCGCAGCCCTTCAGCCGCTCATGTTTTCGAAGGAGAAGACAGACGAGGGCTCCAGATGCTTGGAAGCCAAATGAAAGCTCCTTACTGAGGAAATCCACTGCCTTCCATCTTCAAAGATCAAACTCTCAGCCAGAGGTTAAACAATGCGGTCATCTTTGGCATGTTTGTCTAATGTGGGACTAACTTCTGTTCAGATATATAATAAGATTTTCTACTTTTAAAGGCTCTGCACCCCCAACCAACAGCCCAGATGTGCTTCTCAGTTCCCTGGTGGCGGGGTCTGACCGACTTGCCTCCTGTCCTCTACAATCTGCCAGGAAATGCCCTTTGGCGGCAAACTGCAAATCTCATCCGCTTCTACTTGGGCCATTTTTTATTTATGATATCTTTGCAGAGGAAAGGTAAGTCAGTCAGAATCATTCATTATGAAAGTGGGCAGAGGACATGTCCAGGAAATTCACAGAAGAAATACACATGTTCCATGAATATGGCAAAAGACACCTAAACTCACATGCAGTCTGGGAATCGGGAGGATTTTCACCCATATTAGCAAAAATATCAAATGTGGACAAGGGCGTAGACACGTGGGCACTCCTGTACAGTGCTGATGGGAGTGTAAATTGGAGTATTTTGTGGGGTAAGTGAGCACTAGCTTTGAGAGCTAAAACTCTTTATTACCTTGTATCTGGAAATTCTGATCCTATAAGTACAAGAAGATCTGTTTGTGGATTTCCACTGGGGCACTGCCACTTTTTAAAACAGGAAACATTTGGAAACAACCTAAGTGTTCATCAAAAGGGGAATGAATGGCTGGATTAAACAATGGGGGAGAGAAAAAGATCTTAAGGACATATTAAATGGCTAAAAAAAAAAACACCCCAAAACAAAACAAGGCACAGAATATATACTTATGATTGTAGTTTGGAAAAAAAAAAACCCAGAAAATGAAACTATTTTTGTTCATATTTCTACATCTCTGATTATGTACAGGAAAAGACCAGAAAGACAACAGGGGGACTGGAGTCTCAGAGGAGACTTCTGCTTCGCTTCTATTGCTTGTATGTTGTTTAAGAATGTATTCATATATTTATTATAGAACCATCTTTTTTCTAAAGTGTTTCCTGGTTGAAGATCAGAGGCAGAGGCATGGGCCTCGGTGGCTACAGTGAACATGACTTCTCCGGGAGGCAACAGTGGGTAAAAGTAAATAGGCAAGAAATCAAAGGATCCAGGTAATAGTCTGAATCTGTCATCAATTTGCTGTGTGACCCCGGGAAGTCATTTTCCTTCTCAGAGTCTGCTTTCTCTATACAATCGGTGGATAAGATAAGAAGCTCACTAAGATACTGTCTTTTTCTGATATTTTAGGATTCTCTAAGTCCCTTTAATGTATAATGGGTCTGGTCCCTTTTGATGAGGAGATGGTTTTTTCTCTTCCTTCAAATTCTGGCATAGTTTGATATTTCACTTTACTCCAAATGGAAGATAATGAAAGAGAAGGTGGAGTGACCGCTCTGTTCCCTGTTTGGCCATGTTTTTGAGGGTCTGGTTGACCTATTTATGCTCCCTCCCTTTGACAGTGTAAGCTCTTAGGCATTTTTTAATGTGATCAGAGTGCAGACACAATGCTGCAAGTCAGAAGATCTGAATTCTACAGGATGGCTATAAATCCCGGGGACATAGATTATATTTCATTTTGTAAAAATGAACCCCCTCGAATGCTTTTTTCCTGAGTTACACTAAAGATGTCGGTTTATGCTCTGAGAGTCAGGGGTACAAATCATCTGGGGCAATGCTTCCCATATGCATACACAAGGGCTGATGGAAACACTCTGCTGACTCACTGTACTCCCTGCAATTTGCCAATAAGGACCAAGACACTGAATATATCCCAGAATGTTTTTAAATAAATCCTAGCTTCTAATATAATATCTACAAATCATTCTTTATGGGCAGTCACCCGGATTTTTGGACTTTAAGGCTACCCTGGAAACTCTTTTTTTTTTTTTAAAGGTTTTTATTTATTTATTTGTCAGAGAGAGAGAGAGAGAGAGAGCTCAAGCAGTGCTCACATCCCTGGTGTGTGGATAACCACTGGACCACTTGTTCCCCAGAGGGAAGGACCAAGTGGCTAAAAATGAGCTATGAAAATGTACATCTAGGGCGCCTGGGTGGCTCAGTTGTTAAGCGGCTGCCTTCGGCTCAGGTCATGATCCCAGGGTCCTGGGATCGAGCCCCACATCGGGCTCCCTGCTCAGCAGGAAGCCTGCTTCTCCCTCTCCTGCTCCCCCTGCTTGTGTTCCTATTCTCGCTGTCTCTGTCTCTGTCAAATAAATAAATAAAATCTTTAAAAAAAAAAAGAAAATGTACACCTATCTACAAACATAATCTGGTTCTTCACAACCTAATTGGCTTTTGGAAATACTCCAGATGAAACCTTGAGGAAACGTTGGCATTAAGTCAATGGAGGAAACCTCTTCCTGCTCCCTCAGAGACCTTGACCAATCTAGTTCTGCCTCTCATCTGGTTAGCAAAGCTCCTTCCAGCTGGTCCTCATCACTTTGCTTATTCCATGAAGTCACAAGAGTAAATTCTAAGCAGTTTAATTCTATAGAAAACACGCACACGCACACGCACACGCACATGCACACGTCGGATCGCAACTCCTTTGACATTGTGTCTTTCAGCAATGGAAGAAGCCACTTACTCTCGCTCCTTTCTCAGGAAAGCATTTACAGCCACCACTACAGTCTTGGCCCCCACATGGCTTTCCATAGGACTTCTTCTCGCCCTATTTAAAAAAAAAAAGAGAGAGAGAGAGAAAGAAAAGTTAGTAAACCATGTGAACAAAGAAGCGATGTAGCCCCGGGGAACCTAACCCTTAGCTACACTCCTAACCAAGTAAATTTAGAGTGGCTTAATCATCTCATTTGATGGTGTCATGAGTCACACTGGATTTGTGTATTTGGTGTTCATGGAGAAAGCAGTAGCTATAGCAGAGAACTTGAGAGAAATTTCGAGTGCTAGAAACGTGATGATAGATGAAAATGGCCACCCTGTACTCTGCTCCTGGAATTGTCCTCCTCAGGCTCTACTTTCAACACATCATTCAAACCTTACAGTAACACCCCTGTGCCCCAGTCAGTCAGACCCAAATGCCTCACCTGGTACTGTACAGTATACCCTCGACTGTTCAACTTCCTTTTTTCTTATCTGCTTGATGATGAGGATGATGATGCGGATTACTGGCTGAATTTCTACAAAGCCCCTGTGTGACCTGACCTGCACTGACTCTCTCTAACCTCATCTCTTCACTCTCTCCCAGGCTGACTCTGCTTCAATCACACTGGTATTTCATTCTATAAAAACTTAAGCCTGTTTATGCCTCAGGGCCTTTGCCCTTCCTGTTATTTCTGCCTGGAATGCTCTTCCCCTAGATGTTGGTTTATTATTATTATTATTATTATTATTATTATTATTATTATTATTGCTGGCCTCTTTTCATCAACCAGGTCTTAGTTCAATTGTCTACTCTCAGAGAGACCTTTCCTGACTACTCAACCTAAGGCAGCCCCCAGTTCCTTCCAATCATATCACTGTGCTCTCTTTTCAACATTAAACATTCTCTCTCCCGCCCCCCCACTAGAATGTAAGCTCCACGTAAGTAGCGACCTTATCTATATTGTCCAATGTTATATCCCCAATGTCGAAAAGAGCGGATGGCACATAGAACATTTTGATGACCATCTGAATGGAGCTGGGATTTGAACCCAGGTCTGACTAACTCCAAAGCCCTGACCTTAACCCTTGGCCTTAGAGTTTTCTAAGTCCTCTGTCTACCAGAGCCTCAATGCAAGGGTTCAGAAATAAGGAAACTGCCATTCTGACCCTATCCACCTTGGGGGGGGGGGCGGAGCAAAACATAAATTCTAACTATTATCTGTAACAAGAGCTTTATCTCTGGGATAGATTTAGTATCATCCAACTTTTTTTTGTTTAATGTTGGCTGTTCTTTTTTTTTTTTTCTCAAAAGAGAAAGGCACATTTATGAGCCCTGCCTCATGCTTAATCATTCTTGCCTCTTTGTACTGTGAGTCTTTTCCTAATTCCCAGGGAGCAGTGTGAGTTTCTCAGATGGTCTTTTATCTCTGTAGACATTCCCACAACACTTTATCACCGCAACACCTCAGTAATAAGGTAGTGGTGGCAGAGCTCTGACAAAATATTGCTATTTTAGATTCCAAACACCTTCTTGATATGAGATATTTTATCTCTTATATGCCTTTGACACGGAAAGTGTTATTGTACACTTTCCAGTTTGCCTTCCATTTTATGGCATACAGGACAGGCAAGTATTCATGAGGGTGAGATCAAGAGGCGCTGTGGGGGGAAGAAGTTGGGGTGGCTGGCGTAGCATAAAGAACAGAGAGACAGACCTTCACCTACGCTGTCACCTTCGTCTCCTGCCGAGTACTATATTTCATGGGGTAACGGGTAATTTGTATTTGCTTCCACATATATTTCTGTATTTTCCAAGCCATCTTCAGCGAGCATATATAATCGGTAAGGAGAAAAACAATTATGTTACTAAATGATCCAAGTCACCCCCTTCGAGGGAGAGGACTCAGCAGGCATTGCCAGAGCTGATTGGATATCAGTTTGGAGCTATGTATGGCGTACTTCCAAACAGTGCCTTTTGGGTGTCCCACAAAATTTGTCTGTCATGGACCCAACGTTTCCAGATCACTCGTATGGAGCAAGGGAGCTGGCTAAGACAGGGGATAAAATCCTATTCACAGGAGCTGGGCAAAAATGGAAGGGACAGAAGCTAAGGTTTCTTGGGAACTTGGCCGAACAAGGAAGCAAAGACACCCAGCTAACAGACAGGAAGCCATCACTGCCCTCAGTCACTGAGGGAAGTAACCAGAGAAGCCCCACTGGCCACAAGGCAATTTCCTGTAATTCTGGCCCTGACAGTTCCCCCAGGAGTCTTCAATTACAGTGAGGGCGGGGAGGAATGAAAGGAGTGGCTTCCAGGGAACATGACAAGACCAGGCTCTGAGGAAGTTTCTTCCCTCTCCTGGCTTGTCTGCGGACCCTCCAACCCCTGCTCCACCAGGCCACATCACTGGTGTCATTCCCGTCCTGGAATGCTCCCTGCTTCCTCTCCAAACCCAACCCCCTCCCCACATCCACAGAAAATTCGAACTGGAAAGGCCCTGAGAGATCATCAAATACAGGATGATCTTCATTCTATCAGACCGGCGCACCATTTTTTTTTTTACTGTAAGTATTTCTTGTTCTTTCTTGCTATCCTGAAAAGAAATTCGTCGGAATCAGTGATAATGAAGATGTAAACAGTACTTTAAATAGCACATATTATGCCATAACTCTATTGCAAAGCAAAAACGGAAGTCATTTATAATGAAACAATATGTATTCTAATCTGTAAATGCTCATACGTCGCTTCGTTAGAAGACGTGATGAAGTTGTCAGAGGCTAGCAGCTCAGTGCAGGATCACTATGAATGGGACAGACAGCTGAAGCAGAATGACCCTGGGATGTGGTATCAGTGACTCAAGCACCATGAATACAGTTGCTATTACCACGGTACTAATGCACGGTAAAGTTCTGGGGAAAAAAGTTCAATATTTCCTTTGTTTATTGTGTAGCTTTAATCAGTAAAAACAAAACCATGAAAAATTCATCTGGAGATGTAATGCTATGTTCTAGGCTCAGATAATTATAAACAAGAGTTTTCACTTTCATGAATGTCCAGAGGTCTTCTAAAGGTAGGGCAAGATACAAGACAATTCTTTTTTTTTTTTTTTAAAGATTTTATTTATTTATTTGACAGAGAGAGACACAGTGAGAGAGGGAACACAAGCAGGGGGAGTGGGAGAGGGAGAAGCAGGCTTCTTTCTGAACAGGGAGCCCGATGCGGGGCTCGATCCCAGGACCCTGGGACCATGACCTGAGCCGAAGGCAGACACTTAACAACTGAGTCACCAAGGCGCCCCAAGACAATTCTTCATAGTGTGCAGAACACCTGTCATTCCTGGCTCCTACCTAAGAGCCACCCCCCAATCATTTTCACAACCAAAACTGCCCTCACAATTTCCAAAATACCTCCTAGGAGTAGGGTACTTCTGGTAAGAACTAGTAGTCTAATCCACATCACTCATTTTCCAGATAAGAACCCTGAAGGAAAGAACTTTGGTCCAGATCACACTGTTAGCGAGTGAACCCTCATACTTCGGATCCTAATTCCACATTCTTCCCACTATTCCATACCTCTCAAGGCCAAGTTCAAGTTCCGTATCTTCCATGAGCACTCTAGCTCAGCAAAATGACATAGCAGGCCCACCCACTGGGCAAGTGTCACATGTCGCTGAGGGACAGTCCTTGCAATGTTTTTGAGGTTGCATGGTTGAGAGGCTTGTTTCCTCAACCAAACAATGATGTTGATAAGGGAAAGGTCAACCTATTTTTACTTCTCTGGGTATTCCCATAGTGTTAGAGGGGCGACCTACGTTCTAGCCATTACCTGGGACAGTGTACCTTGGATAAGCATATAAGCTCTGGAGTCAATCTGTAGAGGCTTAAATCCCAGCCTAGTTGGGATTGATCTGAGACAAGTGACTTAAAATGTCAAATGGAAATGGCAACAATATCTGCTGTCTAGGGATTGGTTGGAGGATTCAATAAGATAAAGCACGGGGGCACCTGGGTGGCTCAGTCGTTGAGCATCTGCCTTCAGCTCAGGTCATGATCCCAGGGTCCTGGGATCGAGCCCCGCATCGGGCTCTCTGCTCAGCGGGAAGCCTGCTTCTCCCTCTCCTGCTCCCCCTGCTTGTGTTCCCTCTCTTGCTGTGTCTCTCTCTGTCAAATAAATAAATAAAATCTTAAAAAAAAAAAAAGATAAAGCACGCAAAGCACAGTGCCTGGCTCATGGTGAGCACTCGGTGTCAGTTATTATTATTACATGGATATTAGCTATGCCACACTCTTGCGTATCTGTAACACCCTGGCCTCCCTCTGGAGCTGAGAGTCAAGTGGGATGCAACGATATATCCATGCCAATTTGTCTACGGCTGATATCCACTCAGCTTGGTTAGGACATCCATTTGGATTTGTTGATATCTGCATATAATTGATCGTGTAGTATTTTTAATAGCACCAGTATCTATCTATCATCAGTATCACATCTATCCATTTGCTGATGCTGGTTCCCTTGTCCAAAATGCCTCCCCTACCCCCTTTTCCCATTTATCACAAACCAAACTTCTATGCATTCTTCAAAACCCAGCTCAAACACCATCGTCTTGGTGAAGACCCATTCCAACCCCCCCTCCCGCCACGACCCAGTGCCAGTTTTTCCCTCTCAGTGATTTCTTTTTTTTAATATTTTATTTTGTTTTGTTTTAAGATTTTATTTATTTGTTAGAGAGAGAGAGATAAAGGGAGAGAAAAAACACAAACAGGGGAAGCAGCAGGCAGAGGGAGAGGGAGAAGCCAGCTCCCTGCTGAGCAAGGAGCCCAACTCGGTACTCGATCCCAGGACCCCGGGATCATGACCTGAGCCGAAGGCAGACGCTTAACCGACTGAGCCACCCAGGTGCCCTCATACGGTAACTTCTGAGCAGAGAATAGTGTTTCTTTAAGCATGGTCCTTGGGCCAGTGTCATTAGCTCTGGAAACCTGTTAGAAATGTAAATTATTGCCCCCTCCTAGACCTAATCAATCATAAACTTCAGAGTGGGGCCCAGTAATCTGTGTTTTAACAAGCACTTTGGGTGATTCTGCTGCACAGAAAAGTTTGAGGACTCCTGCTAGAGAAAATGAGGGAGTGAGCTAAGTAGTTAATCTGGGGTAAGAGTGTTCCAGGCAAAGGGAAGAGCAAGAGCAAAGGCGGGAGATGAGAGAACATGCTTGATGTTTTGGCTGAGCAGCAAGGAGGCCAGAGTGCTGGGATGGAGTAAAAGTGATAGAAATGATGATGAGGTCAGAGATGTAATAGGAGCTAGATCGTGAAAGATTTTAGAGACCACTGTAAGAACTTTGCCTTTAGAAACAAATGAGCAAAGGGGAAAAAACGAGAGGCAGAGAGACAAATCAAGAAGGAAACTCTTAACTCTAGAGAAAAAACTGATGGTTATCAGAGGGGAGGTGGGTGGGGGGATGGGGGAACGAGGTGATGGGGATTAAGGAGCGCACTTGTTCTGATGAGCACAGGGTGATGTATGGAAGTGTTGGAGCACTGTATTGTACACCTGAAACTCATATTACACTGTATGTTCACTAACTGGACTATAAAGAAAAACTTTAAAAAATGGTTTTGAGGGTGCCTGGGTGGCTCAGTTGGTTAAGCGACTGCCTTCGGCTCACGTCATGATCCCGGAGTCCTGGGATCGAGTCCCACATCGGGCTCCCGGCTCAGCAGGGAGCCTGCTTCTCCCTCTGACCCCCTCCCCTCTCATGCTGTTTCTCTCTCTCTCACTCTCTAATAAATAAATAAATAAAATCTTAAAAAAAAAAATGGTTTTGAGCCCAGGAGTGACATCTCCTGTTGGAGTAGCAACTTTGAAAGGGAGGTCAAGGATTCTGGTTTTGAGGGCACCTGGGTGGCTCAGTCAGTGAAGCATCTGCCTTTGGCTCAGGTCATGATCTCGGGATCCTGGGATCGAGCCCAGCGTTGGGCTCCCTACTCAGCGAGGATCTGCTTCTTCCTCTCCCTCTGTTCCTCCCCCCACCCCCGCTTGTGCTCTCTCTCTCTCTCGCAAATAAATAAAATCTTAAAAAATACATTTGGGGTGCCTGAGTGGCTCAGTCGGTTAAGCATCTGCCTTCAGCTCAGGTCATGATCCCAGGGCCCTGGGATCGAGCCCCGCATCGGGCTCACTGCTCAGCGGAGAGCCTGCTTCTCCCTCTCCCTCTGCCTGCCACTCTATCTGTGCTCTCTCTCTATCTCTCTGTCAAATAAATAAATAAAATCTTAAAAAAAAATACATTTGAGAATTCTGGTTTTGAGATGTCTGGTAGACATCTAAGTGGAGAAGTCAGATGGCTAGTAGATTCTGTAGGTCAGCTAGCTATGGAATCTGGAGTCCCAGGGAGAATGACTAGCTTGGAAATGTACGCGTAGTGCTTTGGTCAGTACAGACTTGACTCTGTTATAGTCACAAACCCCAAATATCAGTGGTTTAAAACAACTAAGGTTTATTTTTTATTCATGTCACGATCCAATGAGGGAGAGGTGGGTCTCCTTAGTGGCTTTTTTTTTTTTTTTTCCCAAAGGTGACTTGGATTTTCAAGCTGCATCTGTGTAGCAACTCCACTCCCTCAGATGCTAAAACTTTCTCTGAATTTCCCCCTGATGTGTTCTGTTCATATTGCCCTTTGCAAGAACTAGACACGGTGGATGACCTAAGAGCATGGAAAGTAGGAGAGAACAGGGATTATCTGGTGAGCACCGTCTCTGCCACCATGGGTGTGTATATAAAGCCACAAGACTAGATGATACTACCAAGGGAGGAAATGTAGGGAAAGAGTGACAAACCGTGCTAAATTGTTGATAAGTCAAGTAAAATGCGGGATGAGAACATACCAACTGATTTAGCCATGTGACAATCTGGACCACAGCAATTTCAGGAAGGAGAACCAGGGAAACATGGTAGGACTGCAAGGCAGCTCTAAGGGCCCACTTGAGGTGAGTGGTCATGAACTTAAAGGAACACCAGTTATCAACACTGTGAGGTTTTCTTTAGCCTTGTTCAGCCATGTGGGTATAGATGCAGATTAGCGGAAGAAATGGATTTAATCAAAGTTGGGTTCTGTTAGGTGAGAGTGATAAAGGACAAGAAAGGCAAGGGATTCAAAGGTATACAGAACAAAGGAATTGTAATGGTGGACCATGGAATCTAGGCTTCCTAAGGAGGGAAGTGAGCACAAGCAGGCAGTGGGTAAGAGGCAGTGAAAAGGGTAACAGAATCGATGGATGATGGATTCTGGCGAAGTTGAAGAAATGTGTGGGTTTCTGAGTTGTGACCGGATCTCGGAAGAAAGAAGAGGTGATGCCATAGAGAGGCTAGGGACTGTTACTACTCTACATAGTGCAAAATGAGATAGAATGGAATAGAATAATTTCTCCTTGAAGTGTCTCGGTAAACGGTTGAAATGGTTGTTCAATCCTGGTTTCATACAACGTAACAGAACTATTCCGTTTTGGTAACTTGAGGTTTCTTCAAAACACCTTTCACACCAAATCTCATTTGATTTCCTACCACAAGTCTGAAATGGGTATTTCAGACGTACAGGTATGTGTAGGAACATACACCCATACACAATATTACAATGATTTATTTATATCTTCAACTACCCTCCCAGACAGTAAGTTCCTCTAAGATTGAAGACTTTGATTTATTCACCATAAGGCAAATCAATTTAAAACCAACCCTCTAAGCCTCGATGTTGTGAACTATAAAATAGGGATAAATTTTACTTCGTAGGTTTCATGAGGTTAGAGATAATGTCCCTAGCAAAATGCCTGGCACATCTAGTATGCTCGACATATGTTAGCTGGTATTATTTATAGTTCCAGTATCTAGCACTGTGCCTGCCCTACCTCACAGGGGCCCACTCAGCGACTGATCTGCATTTTCAAGATGAGGAAATGGAGGCTGAGCTGTCAGTGACTTCTTCCATATTGGAAGTTCAAGTGTCAGAGCTGGGATAGGAACTCTGGTATCCTCACTGTCTGTCTCGTTTGTTGTTGTTTTTTTTTTCCCATCAGAACCACTGCCACTAGTTCCAGGAATTAGCCTACAATTGAGGAGTCAGGAAAAGAAAGATAAGGGTCAAAAGAGAGGTGCCCATTTTCTTCTTTTGCATTTTCTAAATCAACACTGGTCTACTTGCCTTATAATAATACTACTTGTATCATTTCTACACTTTCTAAACAACCTTCATATATGATTCTCATAAATCTTTTTGGAACATACAAAAGAAGAATTTTTATATGTCCATTTTTCAGATGAAAAAAAGCCCCACACAAACCTGAAACTCAGAGAGCTGTGTCACTTGCTAGTTAAATTACAAAGCGAAGACTCAAAGTCAGGGTTTCTCTTTTCAGTGCACAGCTAAACTTCTAAAAGGGAAAAGTGATACAAGATGCTGAGATGCCATTTTATCAGTTGCGGGTGGTCTCAGGGTCCAGAAATGCAGAGAGGCCTCTTTGGCTGAATCAGATCTATTCCTGGGGCCACATTCATGACCATGGCTAGCGTTCCCCTAACAAGCCACACCCCTTTAGCATCCGTCTAGGTTTCCGAACTTCAGGCTAATAATACAGAGTCTGGCTTTACTTTGAGCAATTTTAAAACAAAACCTGTTCATTGAAATTTACACACATACGCACATTAAACCAAGCTGAGTCTTGTTCCATGTTTAATGTGCATTTGCTTTTTAAGAACAGCTCCCTCTGAGTTTATGAATGAAAGGCTCTGGGGAAAGAAGGAAGTGATCTGTGGGAGCTGGCTGCTTACCAGGTGGAGCTTGTCACCCACACTTTATTTTAAGGATGACGCTGATACCAGACATTACTGAGTAGTTCAGGAAGGCATTTCCATCTGACATCTGTCTGTGTTCGCACACATCCACAAACACAGCTGATGGGGACGGGGTGGGGAGGAGAACAGCCATGCTGGATTTCACTTGGAAAAGCCCTAGCCAGCCAGAATGAACCAGGGCCCACAGGGATGTACTGTTCAGTGAGACCTTAAAATGAATTTGCCAAGCAAATGCTTAGCACACAAATAGACAAACTAAAATGTTGCCCGTAATGTTCTTAAAGTAGATACCTCCCTCTCCCTTGCCAGTAAGTACTTACTGAGCAGCTATGAAAAAACAGCATTTCCTAGGGCCAGTCACTGGGAGCAGGTGAGGAATCTTTAAGCTTTAAGGCTGGAAAGGGCCTAAGGACGAGAGGTCCCACAGTTCACACATGGGGTGACCAGATTTAGCAAACAAAAATGCAGGCAGCATTGAGTTAAATTTGAATTTCAGAAAAACAAGGAAACGCTTTTTATAAGTGTGTCCCAAATTAGCATAAATATGTTCCATGCAATATTTGGGACACACTTATAATAGGAAAAACCCATTTGTTGTTTATCTGAAATTTAAATTTAACTCTATGTCCTATTTGTTAATCTGGAAATCCAACCAGTGGCATATGACATCACACACTTGTGTGACAAGTTTGGTTGTGAGGTGTGTTAAAGGAATGGCTAGTAATAATATTTAAAGTACAAACTCTGCAACTTACTTTTTAGAAAATTGAGAGGGTAGTTGAGTTTCTGTAATTGGGTCACTCTTCCTCATTTGCATCCTAATATCCAAAGCAGGAAGGAAAGGTAGAGTTATAACTGACAATGTGAGGATTAGATTTATTCATTTGCTCAATGAGTATTTACTGAGTGCCAGGCACTGTGCTAGGTGGTGGGGATATGATGATAAAAACATTGAATATGACTTGTATGGGAATGTTCATAGAGCTTTATTCATAATAACCCCAAAGTGGAAAGAGCTCAAATTTCCACCAATGGGTGAATGGATAAACAAATTGTAGTATATTCGTACAATGGGACACCATTCAAGAATTAAAAAATGAACAAATTATTTTTTTATAAAGATCTTTATTTATTTATTTAACAGCGAGAGAGAGAGAGAGAGAGAGAGAGAGAGAGAGCACAAGTAGGCAGAGCGGCAGGCAGAGGGAGAAGCAGGCTTCCCGCTGAGCAGGGAGCCAGATGCGGGGCTCGATCCCAGGACTCCGGGATCATGACCTGAGCCGAAGGCAGACGCTTAACCACTGAGCTACCCAGGTGCCCCCGAACAAACTAGTGATACACGTAACTGCATGGATGAATCTCACAGACATTCAAGAAGCCCCACATAAGAGCACATTTAGTATGAATCCACTTATACAAAGCTCTAGAATAGGCAAAGCAAGTCCGAGGTAACAGAAATCATTATAGTGGTTATCTCTGCGGGGGGGGGGGGGGGGGGGGGGGGGGGTGAAGTTGACTCAGAGGTAGAAGGGTACTTTCTGGGATGGCAGACATGGTCTATATTTTGTTTGGGGTGATGTTTATGAGTGTACACATTTGTCAAAACTCATGAAAGTATACGTTTTTGAAACATTTTTTAAAGATACTTATTTTTAGAAAGAGAGAGAGAGTGCGTGCACACACACACAAGCTAGGAGGGGGCAGAGGGGGAGAAAGAGAGTCTCAAGCAGACTCCCTGCTGAGCCTGGAGCCCGATGTGGGTGGGGCTCAATCTCACAACCCTGAGATCATGACCTGAGCCAAAATCAAGAGTCGGACGTTTAACCAACTGAGCCACCCAGGCACCTGAAAGTATACGTTTATAATCTGTACCTTTCATTGCTTGTAAACTATAATTCAGTTTAAAAAATAAATATAGTCCCTGCCATCAGGGAGCTTATATTCTCATATGGAATACAGATCAATTATACAAATATTTAAAGAATAATAATTGTGAAAAGTGTGACAGAGAAACACAGGGTGCTAGGAAACTTTACAATACTTAAGTCATTAAGACATAAACATTATTCTTTCATTCAACAAAGACTTATTGAATGCCTGCTTACTTTGTGCCAGGCACTGGATTATACCCTGGGAGTATACCGTTCAATAAAATAGACTTGCTTCTTTGCTGTAAAATCTTGTAGGGGAGACAGACATTGGGAGAGTAAATGATAATCTTTTAATTACAATTGTGCTATATGATACAAAGGACACCAACAGAAGGACATGAGGGCATATGCCAGGGGCACTTGGCCTCCATGGTGGGATCAGCGAAGGTTTATCTAAGGAAGTAGAGTTTAACTGAGGTCTGAAGAATGAGGTGGCATAAACTAAGTCAAGGGACAGGAGTGAGGCAGAGAATCTTCCAGGAAGAGGAGACAATATAGGCATATGCCCTGTGGTGAAAGAGAGCATGACACATAGGAGAGACTTAAAGAAAGCCAGAGTGACTGGAACAAGAAAGCAGAGAGGACAGTGACATGAGATGATGATGTACAGGCAGGGAAATGCCTGCTTGTGTGAGATCTCATTGGCCATGTTAGGGAGGTTCATTTTTATCCCAGAGCAACAAGAAGTCACTGAATAATTTTAAGTAGGGAATAACTTGATCAGATTGATATTTGAGGAAAAATGTTCTAATGGCAGTAAGGATAATGGACAGGAGGGTGGGTAGTGGGGTGGGAGACCAATTAAGAGACTGTTGCAGTGATGGTGGCCTGAACAAGGGTCATGGAAGTTGGATGCGGAGGAGTGAGTGGATCTAAGACATAATTAAGTAGAGGGGGCCTGGCCAGAAAGAGACAAGACTAGAACCGAGGCTTTCTTACACCAAATCCACTTCACTGATTTGAGGACAACCTTTAATGCACATCTGCTGTGTATCAAGGCACTATGTTGGATGCTATGGAGAAAGACAAATATTTAGAAAACATTTATTGCACTCGAGGAACTTCAAACCTAATGAAGGAGATAACTATAATCAAAAGAAGAAAGTGAAAAGTATCATTGGAAAAGGTAAAGAGATACTTTCTAGAACTTAGATGCTGTGTTATATTCTATCTTCTCTCAAGAACCTTTGATGACTCCTTCTTACCTGAAAAGTTGCAAAGTTCAAAATCCAAGTATAACTTTTAAGGGCCCTTCTAAATCAGGCTCAACCTACCATTGCAGACCCACCTAGCACCTCGAATATTCTACTCCTAGAGGTCTGTTTATCAGAGGGTCCATTTTCTTGGAATGCTTCTCATATTCCATCCATTTCTCTGGAAATTCTAGTCACATCCTTTCTTTTTCTTTCTTGTAACAATTTTATTGAGATATAATTCATATATGATACATTCACACATCCTTTCTTAAATGTTGCCTTCTCTTTTTTCCAACAATAGCACTATTTTTGTATGGTATTCATTGCCCACTCTAATAGCTTTCCCTTTTGACTACTTCAGATAAATTGTGATGACAGTTTTTTAATAATAATATGTGAGATTATTTTGAGTGGTTAGGCTGAGCCTGTTTCCTCAGCTGTGCAATGCATGGTGAGGCTGCACGTCCTTCTACTTTTTGTGAGCCTACTCTTGCTATTAGACTTTAGGTATACAGTGTCATGGGCTTTAGTGGCTTGGCCCAGAGCCTTATCATGCGTTTATAATATGTCTTTAGGAAAATCATTCCAAGGATTTGAAAACAAAATCCTTCAGGGTTTCTAGTTGGGAGCCTAAGTTAGAATGGAAGAGTTAGTTGATAAGCTCTCTAAGATTTGAACCTACAGCTATAGGAAGGATTGGGCCTTCCAGGACAGGGGCTGCATCTTGTTAGAAATATCTTGACAGACCAACTCATCTGTTATAGAGTCCCAATGATCAAGGACACTGCCATTTCTGTATTTTGTACTAGGGGAAGGGAGTCTAACAAACGTCTAGCTAAAATGGACGGTAAGTCCATGTGGAGTTCACCAGCAGTGGCAACTATGAGAAGGAGACAAAATGCGGGACAAATACAGGCTGTTTCCATAAAGATAATATGTAGCTAGATATTTAACTTCTGTCTCTAAGGCCCACTGACGTAGATGAGGCTAAACATGTTTTGCCTTGCTCAGAGATGAGGAAAGATGACATGGGGAGGAGGACCTGAACCAGGAAAAAAGAATGGCTTGTAGCAAATCCATCCCTCATGACTAGAAGGAAACTGAGAGGGAAACCCCCTCCCCCCAAAACCCAGTAAATAGCAGACCAGGATCTCTGTCTTCATTTGCCAAGAACAGCATGTTACTTTTACCTAATTTTATGGCTGCAATTTTAAGCTGTAAATCCTTTCAGAAGTTAATTTTAATTTTGCTTGCAGGGTGAACAAGACAAACCAACTTGTCACGTATGCCTGCATTTCTAAAATTAGGAGAAGCAGACCTAATCCCTTCTCATATGCAGAAAATAGAAACTAGTCAAGTAGTCTACTTGGTTGGTGGGAACAGACTTTAAAAAGAATCATGCAAAAAAAAAAAACAAAAAACAAAAACAAAAACAGCACTATATGTCACAAGTGAAGTTCAAACTCCAGTTCAAACATTTTGGCCTTAGCCAAAGCCCATAAGCAAAAAAAAGAGCAGTCCAGTGTTTCTGTCTCTGATTCTATGTTTCATGGCTTTGAAACTCATCTACTTTTCTTTTTGTTTCTAGGCAAAATGAAATGAAAAACTGATTTCAGAAAGTTCATCTGTGGCAAAGACTCAACTACATTTTTGGTAATTCCTTTGAAATATACAAACTATCAAAGCTCACTGAAGAAGAAATAGATAATCTGACTAGTCCTATCTCGATTTATAAAAATTTTTTTGTAGTTAAAATCTCCTCACAAAGAAAATTCCTAAGCCAGATAGTCTCCCTGGTGATTTCTATCAAATGTTTTAAGGAATAAATAATACCAGTCCTACACAAACTCCTCCAGAAAATTGAAACTCATTTCATGAGTTTCTCTAACTCATTTTATGCATCAAAATTACCATTACAGGATATCTTTCAGGAGTACAGACACAAAATTTCTTACAAAAATTTAGGAAAATTGAATCTAATGATATATAAAAAATTATGGTACATTATGACCAAGTGCAATTTGTCCCAGCAATGTTAGGTTGGTTTAACCTTCAAAAATCAATCAGTATAATTCACTATATCAGCAGACCAAAAAGGAAAAAGAAACATGATTACCTCAGTAAATGCAGAAAAATGATTTGACAAAATTCAACATCTATTCCTGATAAAAACTCAAAGCAAACTAGAAAAAAAAAGGGGAACTTCTTCAAGCTGCTAAAGAGTATCTTTGAAAAATCCTACAGGTAACATTGTATCTTATGGTAAAAGTCCGAATGCTTTCTCCACTAAGATTGGGAGCAGGGGAAAGATACCCACATTTACACGTCTATTCAACATTGTGCTGCCGGTTCTAGCCAGTCTGACAAAGCATGGTAGGGAAAAGAAGTCCAAATTTGAAAGGAAGAAGTAAAACTGTCTTAATTCACAGATGACAATGTAAAAAATATATGACATCTACAAAAAAGCTACCAGAGGGCGCCTGGGTGGCTCAGATGGTTAAGCGTCTGCCTTCGGCTCAGGTCATGATCTCAGGGTCCTGGGATCGAGTCCCGCATCGGGCTCCCTGCTCCTTGGAGCCTGCTTCTCCCTCTGCTTCTCTCTCTCTGTCTCTAATGAATAAATAAATAAAATCTTTAAAAAAAAAAAAAGCTACCAGAACTAATAAATAAGTATAGCAATGTTTGATGATACAAGATCAATATACAAAATAAATTATATTTTTATATATTAATAACAATTGGAAATTGAAATTAAAAATACCATGATGATAGCATCAAATGTTTGAAACACTTAGGGATAAATCTAACAAAACATGTACAAAACCTGTACACTGAAAACTTAATTGCTGAGAAAATTAAAGAAGACCTAAAAAAAATATGGAAAGCTATTGTTGAAACCCATTTCTCCCCCATTGATCATCATACATTCAGTGCAGTTTTTTTTTTTTTAAGATTTTATTTATTTATTTGACAGAGAGAGACACAGCGAGAGAGGGAACACAAGCAGGGGGAGTGGGAGAGGGAGAAGCAGGCTTCCCACTGAGCAGGGAGCCCAATATGGGGCTCGATCCCAGGACCCTGAGATCATGACCCGAGCCAAAGGCAGACGCTCAACGACTGAGCCACCCAGGCGCCCCATACATTCAGTGCAATTTTAAAATGCATATGGAAATTCAAAAGACCCTAGAATAGCCAAAACAACTTTGAAATGGAAAGACAAAGCTTTAAGACTTATAGGACTTGACTTCAAAGACTTAATATGACAATGTGTTATTGGTGTAAATGTAGACAAATATATCAATGGAACAGAATAGAGAGCCCAGAAATAGGCCCATAAAAATATGGTCAACTGATTTTCAACAAAGTTGCAAAGGCAATTCAGCAGAGAAAGGACAGTCTTCAGCAAATGATGCTGGAACAATTGGACATCCATATGCAAGAGAGAGAGAGAGAGAATGAACTTTGGTCTGCACTTCACACCATATACAGAAGTTAACTGAAAATGGATTGTAGACCTAAATGCAAGCCCAAAACTTTAAAGCTTTCAGTAGAAAAATCAGGAGAAAAATCTTTGTGCCCTTAGATTAGGCCAAGATTTCTTAGATACGACACCAAGAACTTGATGTAAAAAAGAAAAAAATTGAGAAATTGGACTTCATCCAAATTAAAACCTTCTAATTTTGGAAAGATATCTTTAAGAGAATGTAAAGACAAGCTAAGACTGGGAGAAAATATTTGCAAATCACATATCTTATAAGGGACTATTAATACAGGCAGTATCATGAATGAATATGAAAATAATATTGCTAAGGGGAAAAAAGCCAGTAAAAAAGCACATACATGTTCTATATTTCCTTTTACATAGCACTCTGAGAAATGAAATTTAACCTATAGTGACATAAAGCAGATTTGTTATCCAGGGATGGGGAGTGGTGGAGCAATGTGAGGGGAAGGATTACAAAAGGGCATAAGGAAACATTTGGGAGTGATGGATACGTTCATTATCTTGATTGCGGCGATGGTTTCATGGTTGTATACATATGTCTAAATTTATCAAACCGTACACTTTAAATATGTGCGGTGTACTGTATGTCAATTGTACCTCAGTAGAGCTGTTACAAAAAACTAATAGGATGCTCAAAGGGACTTAACAGCCAATGGCCAAGTAAGTGGTGATTTGATCATCGGTAATGATAACTGAAAAAAACGAGATGCTTAAAATATATAAAGCTCTGTGAGTTTGTAACGGTAACTCTCCCTCCCTCATCTCACCTCCAACGAAAACCCTTCACTGGTCACCTTTGGAGGATGCTAGGGAAATAACTATTTTAAAAATTGGTTTCAAAAAGGGAGCGGTGAGCCCCGCATCGGGCTCCCTGCTCTGCGGGAAGCCTGCTTCTCCCTCTCCCACTCCCCCTGCTTGTGTTCCCTCTCTCACCATATCTCTATCTGTCAAATAAATAAATAAAATCTTTAAAAAAATAAAAAATTTAAAAAATTTAAAAAATTTAAAAAGGAGCAGTGGCAGAGTCAAGCATTTATCCTGCCTTTCCTGAATGAACTTGGGGGTAACCATAGAAATCAACGAAGGGGTGTTTCTCCTAGAGGAAAAGACAGAAGTATAGAATCAACATTTGCAAGCCCCTATGAAGTAACGGACTGAGATGATGAATATTAATGGCTGCTAACACCACAGAAAGAGAAATGAGCAGACATTGCAGACATTTTGTGCCTCATGTTGAAAGAATAAAGCCGCCTGATGAAATAGTCTTGGAGAAAGAGAACTGGAATATGATCAAGTCTCTAAAGCTAACAACCAATACTTTACAATAATGTTACAGTAAATCCAGGGGAATAGCAATCAAGAATCAAAACTGGGAAACTCTTAGAGCATAAATGATGCAGTTTTTCTCAGCAAAAGATGGCAAGGAGAAAAAGGCAGGAATAAGGAGGGAACTAGATTAAAGTGATTTAAGAGACTTATCAAGTTGCAATGTGGGGGCTTTATTTAGCTATTCAAATGTAAGAAAGCAATGACATTTATAAAACAATGAGGAAATCTGAACACTGACTGGATATTTGATCATTGTGAATTTCGGTTGTGGGGTGGTAATGGGATTCTGGATGTTTTTGTAACTTACTTTGAAGAGATGCATAATGAAATGTAGATGAAATGAAATGATCTCTGGGGTTTGTCTCAAAATAATCGAGGGTGGGGAGACGTGGGGACAGACAAAACACGATTTTCTATAAACTGGTAAATTTGAAGCTAAGCAATGGGTACATGGGAGGGGTTTCATTGCACTATTGTATTTGGAAGTTTTCTAGAAAACATCATTTTAGAAAAAGAATTCAAACCTGAATGAATGGATGAAGGTCAATGATTAGATGTGGAAGGTGAAGGAGAAAGGAGTCAACAGGGAGCAACAGGGAGAATGGTAGTGCCATTTGCTGAGATGGGGAAGCATAGACTAGGACGTGTGTGTGTGTGTGTGTGTGTGTGTAGAATGAATTCAGTTTGGGACGCACTGAATTGGAGGTACTGTGAAAAGCCAGGGAGACACGTCTCAGCAGTTAGCTATGTGTGGACTTGGAGCTTGGAAGAGAGATTTGGACTGAAGCATAGAATTGTGAATTGATGACACTGGGCAGAGAGAGAAGAGATCCTGAGATAGAGGACTGAGGAACACCCACATTAAAGATGTAAGCAGTGGAAGCGGGCCCCAAATTGTAGGGGTACAAAGCAGGATCGGACAAAGACTCTGCCCTTGTGAAGCTTACGTGTTAGCCAGGGAGACCCATTCAGGTAAGCTCTATAGGCCTGGTACTGGCCCAGGTACTGGGCGAAGAAGACAGAATTTTGAAAATATTCATATGCTGTCTTGCATGGTTAAGTATTCTATGGGCATTAACTAATCTTCCCTCTCACAAGACTGTATGTGACTCCAGTGCAGGGAGTCAGAGAAGAGCTGGTATTTGGGGGAATAAGTGGAATTCACATGTTAAAGGCATAAGCCTGGGGCCCCTGCGTGGTTCAGATGGTTGGGTGTCTGCCTTCTGCTCAGGTCATGATCCCAGGGTCCTGGGATCGAGCCCCACGTCGGGCTCCCTGCTCGGCAGGGGGCCTGCTTCTCCCTCTCCCTCTGTCTGCTGCTTCCCCTGCTTGTACACACTCTCTCTGTCAAAAATAAATAAAATCTTTTTAAAAAAGGCATAAGCCTTCCCTAAAATACCCAGGGTCAGCCTTTTTGATGGGTGGTTCATGCAAAGTAGGCACTGATAAGGCCTGAAAACTGAGGAGGCAGTGCTAGAAACCAGGAGGTCGGAGGCTGGGGACAGGTTACTGCCCCAGCTCATAGGTGCATCGTCTAGTTGGGCCCAAATCAAGTTGCCAGAGAGACAAGAAGGCTGATCAGGAGCTTCTATGTGCCCAGTTTTCACTCCGCAGCTACATCAAGCGACTTCTCCATCCCTAGCCTGGGTACCAGAGATTAGGCCAAGATTAGGAAGGGGCCCTAGTAACTGTGAGGCTCCTCAGACCATCACCACTTTGTTATTACACACCATGCATGAAGCCATGATTCAATAAATGTTGACTGAATTAATAAATTCAATCAATAGATTTAAACTCTCAGGATAGCCTGAGAGGAGGGGAGTCAATTTTTGCCTCAGGTCAAGGTCTCTCCTTCAGAATTAAGTCAAGTGTCCCCTTACAGATAAAGCCTAAGTAACATTAGTATTATTAGCAAGTGTAAAGAGCATCAGGAAATACACCTTGATGCTTTCCTTGTGGCTTTGTTTCCCACCTTGTCCTACTTTCATCAATGTGCTTTCTCATTTTTTGCCATATTGTACAAATCTCTGAACAGAGACCTCTTCTCTATATCCTCACAGCCTAGCACTGTGCCTGGTATATTAGTAGGTGGTTGTATTAGTCAGGGTTCTCCAGAGAAATGGAACTAAGTGGATATGTGTGTGTACACTTATTTGATTGATTGTTTGATTGATTTGAACTGGCCACACAATGGGGGGTTGGCAAGTCCAAAATCTGCAGGGCAGGTTGTAGACCCAGGGAAGAGCTGACATTGCAGTCTCAAGTCCAAAGGCAGTCTGGAGGCAGAATTTCTTTTTCCTCAGAGGACCTCAGTCATTTTCCCAGAAGATCTTCAACTGATTAGATGAGGCCCACCCACATTATAGAAGGTAATCTGCTTTACTCAAAGTCTACTGATTTAAATGTTAATCATATGTAAAAAATACCTTCACAGCAACATCTAAACTGGTATTTGACCAAACATCCGGGCACCAGAGCCTAGCCAAGTTGACACATAAAATTCACCACCACAGTCATTAACATTTTTTTTAAGACTATTTAAGAGAGAGAGAGAGAGAACGAGCAGGGAGGAGAGGGAGAAGCAGACTCCCCGTAGAGCAGGGAGCCCGATGTGGGGCTCAATCCCAGGACCCTGAGATCGTGAACTGAGCCGAAGGCAGACGCTTAACAACTGAGCCACCCAGGTGCCCCCACAGTCATTAACATCTGATTAGAACAAAGAACTGCAATCAACTGTGGACTGCCTGAATTTATGTACTACTTCTGAACATCAAGTAGCAAATACAGTGGACCCATGAACATCAGGGAACACCAGGGCACTGGTTCATTTCTGACTAGAAAAACATTTTTCAATTAAGCCTGTGAAACATGAATTGGAAGTAATTAAGGTACAGATGAAACTTATTTCCAGATTCGCTCCAATCTCTGAAACTTTTTTAACTGATGAACCACCACATTATTCATCCACTAAGAGGCAATAAAGCAACATGAGCTGGCATGCTTGGAACTGGTTTCTAGCCCCTGCTTTATCATTAACTGGCTAAGCGACCTTGGGCAACTCATTTTACCTTTCTTGGCTTCTGCTTCACCAACAGCAAAACAAGATCCCAGAAATTCTTTAAAGCAAATGTGGTATAATAAATCGAATGCTTTTGAAAAATCTGGGTTCAAACCTTGGTTCTGACAGCTACTAGTTCTGCATGAGTGACTTTTGAGCCCATTTCTGCAGCTGCAAGATGGAAATACGGATACTTATCTCACAACAGGGTTGTTCTGAAGATCACATAAGACAAATTGGGTGCACAGGGTACAATAGATGTTAATTCCTTTCAGTGCCCCTTCCCCTTTCAGCTCAAATACTATATGATTCTGTTCTGTGTAGGTGGAAAGTTAATCCGTCTTGGAAAAATACAACTTCCAACAGAGAGACTAATCATAAGCAGGAAACTCAAAAGATACATTTGAGATTACAGGGTCTTGAGCTGCTTTTGTTATGGTGGAATTTCATGTCATTTGGAAAGAATATTTATGACCATTTGGCATTCTTTCAGGTCTGGCTAAAGTCCCTTAGCTCTTTGACTCCCATGGGCCACTTTGATGGCTTTGTGGGGATGCTGGAAAGCAAGGAAGGTCAAAGCTATGGGTATCCCCGCAGCAACAGAAGGTTGAGTGCTTTGCTATATGCCTTACACCAGGCTTGCATTATCTTATTTAATACCCACAATAAGTCAACAAGAGTAGGTACTATTATTCATATCCCATGTTTACAGATGAAGAGAATGAGGCTCAGCGGGATGAGGTAATTTGCTGAAGATTACACAGCTCGTAAACACAGAATTGGAATTTACTCTCACGTCTGTTTTGACAAGAACATAGACTCTTAACTACTACATTAAACTGCCTCTTCTTGGAAAGTATCTCTTTTATAAAACACACACATACACACACACACACATATACACACAGGCTTTTGACATTTTGAAGAACCTTTTGTATATGTATGTGTGTGTGCATATGCTCCCACATATGCACAGAGTTTAAATAATTTAAAAATGGAGGGGTTAAGGAACCGGGGTTGCTCATTTTTCTAGAAATTGAGATCGCTTCCTGAGTTCTGCAAGGTGGGGCGGGGGTAGTTAGTAGAGTCGATAAGAGGCCTAGGCCTCTACTTATCTGTGATGTTGACTATATGTCACATTTAGCATGAGACTGATATAGGGTATTCCTTAGGGGCTACCATGTATCTATCTAGTGCTTTCTATGTGCGAGGCACTGTGCTAAGTGCTTCATGCATTATGCCACGTAATCCCCAAAACAACCTTATTCAGCTGATGAGAAAACTGAGACTCAGAAATTATATCCCTTGCTCAAAGTCATACAACTAGTAAGTAGCACAGCCGGGACTCAACTCAAACATCAAGCCCTTGTTTTTAACCAACCACTATGCTAGATTTTCAAGAAAAGCATGGCTTTGCCTCGATAACTTAAACATAGAACTACCATATGATCTAGCAATTCCACTGCTAGTTATGCACCCAAAAGAATTGAAAATAAGTGTTCAAACCAAAACTTACTTACCAATGTTCATAGAGGCTCTAGTCACAATAGCCAAAAGGTGGTAACAACCCAAATATCTATGAACAGATGAATAAGTAAACAAAATGTGGTATATTCATACCACGAAATATGATTTAGCCACAAAAAGGAATGAAATTCTCTTATTTTAAAAGATTTTATTTATGTATTTGTCAGAGAGAGAGAGAGAGAGAGAGAGAGAGAGCGCAAGCAGGGGGAGGGGCAGGCAGAGGGAGAAGCAAGCTCCCCGCTGAGCAAGGAGCCCGACGTGGGACTCGATCCCAGGACTCTGAGCTGAAGGCAGACCTTAACCGACTGAGCCACCCAGGTGTCCCAGGAATGAAATTCAGATACCTACTACAACCTGGATGAATTTTTAAAATATATGCTAAGTGCCAGACACAGAAGGTCACATGTTGTCTGATTCCGTTTATATGGAATATTCAGAATAGGCAAATCCACAGAGATAAGAAGAGTTGCGTGGTTGCCAGGGGGTTAGGGAGAGGTGGGAATGGGGAGTGACTGCTTAATGGGTATGGGGTTCCCATTGGTGTGGTGAAAAAGCTCTGCGACTGGACAGTAGTGATGGTCGGGCAACATTGCGAGTGTAATGTCCCTGAATTGTACACTTTAAAATGGTGAAAATGATATATTTTATGTCATGTGTATTTTACCACAATAAAAATCAATCAGTCAGTCAACAATGAATCAGCCCATTGGTCCCTGATTTTCCTTATGCCTGACTTTGTGGGTTTTGCTCCTCAAAGCATTTACAAGTATCTCCTTTCTGCTGGCTCATAAACACTCTAGGCTCATTCCCCCCCCCCCCCTCTGCCATACCCCTACTATCCCTTCCCTAGTCCTCCTTGGACCTGGAATCTCTCTTCCTTCTTCCCTATCGCTTCAAATTTTAATCATCCTTCATAGCCCAGCTCACCCACCAGGACATCTCTGATTATTTCTCCTCTTTAGCGTCTAATCAAGAAACCCAAAATAACCGAGGTAGGCCCATTTTGTTTTTAAATTAACATTAAAAGTTACCGTTACACAACTGTTTCTTTTTTTTTTTTAAGATTTTATATATTTATTTGACAGAGAGAGACACAGCGAGAGAGGGAACACAAGCAGGGGGAGTGGGAGAGGGAGAAGCAGGCTTCCCGCCCAGCAGGGAGCCCGATGTGGGGCTCAATCCGAGGATCCTGGGATCACGACCTGAGCCGAAGGCAGACGCTTAACGACTGAGCCACCCAGGTGCCCCTACACAACTGTTTCTTAAAACAACAGCTTTTGGTTCTCAGGCTAGCGTCCCTTCTATTAACACCTCGCTGTCTCCCATAGCACTTAAGAGTTTTCACATGAGTTGGCTTGCTATTTTATATGCACGTAAATATGTTTGGGAGAGGTTCCTGCGGGTGGGCCCTATTTCTCTGGTAAGACACTTGCCTCTTGATGGTAATACCTGTTTCTCACACCTGCCACTACTAACATGTAAAACAGGACAGTGGAAACCATCACTTCATCAGAACGGAAACATCTGTTTACTGTATTCCAGTTTCTAACAAATGAGAATCAGATGAGCTCTTACTAGTGCAGCAAGGAGCAGACAGACACTTTCCAGGAGGCAAAATGATGTAGTAGTTAAGAGCATTTGTTCTGAACCAAAACAGACATAGGGGTAAACTTCAATGCTGTGTTTACTATGTGTGTAATCTTGGGCAAGGTATCTTACCCCTCTGTTTCCTCATCTGCAAATGGGATATTCATAATAGTACCTGCCTGTGGTTGGTTGTACAAATATGAAATGAGATAATGCAAGCACAGCGTCACACACAGCAAGCGCTCCACGTGTTAGTGTTTGTGATGATCAATTGCTTTCCTAAACCTCCTTGCAGAGGAAACGGTTTATTCATCAACCTAGGGCTCAGGGAAGCATTCAGCCTAGTCGTTTATAGTGTGTTAGGTTCAACCACGGGGTCCTAACTGATGGCATCAAGACCCAAAGATATAGATTTGGAAGGTTCAGTAATCAAATCCAGGAAAATGCAGGCTGATGCTGTGATACTGTAATTATGACCTAATAAGTCCAATTAACTGTGCCAGCCAGATTCCTTTTGGAATAACTGTGGCGCTCCTAAGCCTGAGAACAAAAGTGGGACTTGAAAGAAGGGCTAGTTTGCATCCTGGCAGATGAACAAGGGATCTGCTTGTGGCTTACCAGCTGATAATAGAGAAATCAGTGGACGGGAATGAGATGGCATTCCCAGTGTTTAACCACAAGAATAAGCCTTTTAATTCCCTAATCCCTATGGATCTCTTGGACTCATGGTTATTCATCAATTTTCTCCAAAAATCTGATTGCCCGTGCATGCCAAGACAGTTGCCCACCTCTCAGTAGACTGGCTCATGCCTGGGCATAGGAATTTGAGGCTAAGAGTGAAGTGACATGAGCTGGAAAGAAGTAAGGGAGTCAGAACAAGAAATGGCCTTGGGAATTAAAGGGCTGTAATCTTTGTAAAGAATTAGCAATGCACACACACACACACACACACACACACCTCTTTCAGACTGGCCTTGCTTGGGAATCCAAACCGAATCCAAACCCCTGTCAGTATCCCTAGATGGTACAGAAAGCCATTGGTAAAGATTTCGGGTAGACAGTTGGCTACTCTCATAATGCACAATCTCCACTGGAATGATTACTTTCCTAAGGTCAGATTGGTTTGCTTGCCCCTTTGGGTGAACTATCTCTAGCCCTTCTAGCCCTTGGTTCTCAAAAGCCATGGTAAGGCTGCACTCTTATAAGCAAGCAAATAAACAGCTTCATTTTGTCTGGTCCTACGATGGGTTTTATTTCTCTCGAAGGTAGGCACAACTCTGACTGAGGAGTTTTGAAAATAGTAACTGGAATCTTAACTGAGTTTGGCCGGTCTGTACTATGAGGTGGCCAGGAGAGAGAGGATTTTTATTGTCAAGCTAAGCTTCACAAGATATCAGAGAATGACAGAGGATATCTTTCTTGACTTGTGCACTTTACAATGGCTGGCTCTGATTCTCCACTCATCCCCAAATTTCCCTGTGGCCCCACACCTGTCCCCTCCCTGCCAAAGAAAAATGAACCAGAATTTCAAAGTCACTACCTCTGAAGTCACTACCTCTTGTGGAAGTTATCGGAGCAGGGGAGGTGCTGCGGTGGGGTGGGGGTGGGGGATGGCTGGAGAAGCTTTCAGAAAAACCAGGAATGGACTACAGAGTGGCTCGAGAGCTGGGCAAAAGCCTGGGGCTAGAACTGTGCTTTCTGACTAAATCGGACCCATGGCTTCTGAATCCCACACCACATTCCTGCTGAGTTGGTTTTTTTTTTTTTTTTTTTAAATTTATTGAAAGACCTCTACAGTGATCTGAAAACCAATATTAAGACATATATAATGTCCTCTCTCATTGCATTCTGTCTTCATCTGACCCTTGCCCCCTTGGTCCCCCTCTCCTTTTTGATCTGTTCTTTTACTACACTTGCTCCCCCCTTCCCTTGGCTCTTACTCTTCCCAGAGTAATTACTCTCTCAGAAATGCAGTTCTTAGCAGCCTAGTCCAGGCCCGACCCTCACCCTTCCAAATGTTCACAGCTCCTTGTTTGGGAGCCAAATCCTAATCTTCCTCCACATTCTTACAGATAACCCTCTCCTCACCATAGCTTCCACCAAAAGTAGACAGGCCTCCCCCTCTTGTGAGTGATGGCAATCTGCTTAGGAAATGAACAGATTTTGATCTCAAAGCCAGGAATACAGACCTCAGAGAGCTTCACATTTTTCACAGCCTCTGTCCTGAACTGCTCTCCCCGACCTGCCTTGACTTCACCTCTTGGCTTCCTTTTAATCTTTTCGGCTTCTGACCTCATGACTCATTTTCCCCACTCCCAGTCTTGCCTTGGATCTGATTCTTGCTACAGTTTCTCAGCTTGGGGGCTATCTGATTTCCTCCACACTAATGATTCCAACTCCTTTTCTTGCTATGTTGCACTTGACTGCCCTGGATAAACACCTTACTCAACCCTCTGAACTCATGCACAGGACCCTGAAACTCTGCTCAAATCCCACCCCCCTCTAACTTTGGTTAGCTATTATTCCTGGAACTCAACTAACATGTATCAGATACAGCCTCATGATGCAATGCTTTTACGTCCATTCGTTCCACAGATAACAAGTGCTTTTTGCATTCATGGTATACTGCAAATATGCAAATGAAGTTATTCTCTGAGGTAACACTAGAGAGCTCAATAGAACTTTCTGTAACGAAGGAAATGCTCTGTACCTGTGCTGTTCAATTCAGTTGCCACCAGCCACATGGGGCTAGTAAGCACCTGAAATGTGGCTAGTTCAACAGAGGGGTTCATATTTACATTTTCCTTAATTTCCATTAATTAAAATTTAAACAACCACATGTGGTTAATGGCTATCTATGTTGCAAAGTGTAGATCTAGTGTATATTACCTAGGAATGGACTTGCTTGTGTAGAAGAGCATCTGCATTTTCAACTTTACTAGATATTGCCCATTGTTTTCCAAAATGGTTGTCTGTGTTACCCCCAAAATGGAAAAATAACTTAAATATCCAATAAGAGACAAAAAAAAATAAACACACTGTGATTATATGCATACAATGGAATACTATAGCAAAGTTAAAATGAAAGAAAGAGAACTATAACATAGATGAATCTTAAAACACCATGTTGAATGAAAACACCAAGCTGGAGAATGCTATGTCTTTTTTTTTTAATTTTTTATTGTTATGTTAATCACCATACATTACATCATTAGTTTTTGATGTAGTGTTCCATGATTCATTGTTTGTGCATAACACCCACGGCTCCATGCAGAACATGCCCTCTTTAATACCCATCACCAGGCTAACCCATCCTCCCACCCCACTCCCCTCTAGAACCCTCAGTTTGTTTTTCAGGGTCCATCGTCTCTCATGGTTCATCTCCCTCTCCGATTTCCCCCCCTTCATTCTTCCCCTCCTGCTATCTTCTTCTTTTTTTTTTTCTTAACATATAATGTATTATTTGTTTCAGAGGTACAGATCTGTGATTCAACAGTCTTGCACAATTCACAGCACTCACCATAGCACATACCTGACCCAGTGTCTATCACCCAGCCACCCCATCCCTCCCACCCCACCCCCCACTCCAGAAACCCTCAGTTTGTTTCCTGAGATTAAGAGAATGCTATGTCTTACATCATTTACCTAAAGCTTATAACATGTCAAGCAATACTCTACGTTCTTGAGGAATGTAGTAAAAGTAGAAAGACATGCATAGGAATGACAAATATCTGAACGAGTTTATTAAAAAATAAAGTTCTTTCTCTTTCTGGGACTTACGGTCTCCTGGTAGGGGGGATGGACAGGAGGGCAAGTCAAATTTGTATATTTACAGAAATAACTATACTTTATAAAGGCCATGAGAAGAGAAAAATATTTAGAAGCTTATAGGGGAAGGACTCTCATATTTGTCATTGCATACTTAGAATAGATTTTGACAGTTCCAGGCTCAAGGCTTGGCTGGTGCAGTGTTGCAAGCAGAACAGTTAATAGTTGCTATGTCACAGGTAGTAGTTAGCCATAGAAACAAATGGGAAAAAGAACATTCTAGACAACGGGAATAAACAATGTGCAGGTCCTGAGTTGGGAAATTACTTGGTACAGTGGAGGAAATGAAAGTATAGCTAGAATGTAGTAAAAGTGAGGGAAAAGGATGAGCTGAGTTGAGCCCGGAGAGAGCCAGACCACACAGAATCTTGCAGGCCATCCTGAGGATTGTAGGAAGCAAGTGAGGACTTTTAAGCAGTGAGACTGACTTGAGCACATCTGCATTTTATTTTACTTTTTTTATATTTTATTTTATTTTATTTTATTTTATTTTATTTTATTATGTTAGTCACCATACAGTACATCATTAGTTTTTGATGTAGTGTTCCATGGCACATCTGCATTTTAAAAAGATCATGTAAAGAAGATGTAAGGCTGACTGAGGGCCATGGGACAGAAGATGCTCTGAGTTCTCTGCCATCGGACTTATCTAAACTCCCAATGGGCTGTGTTTTATTTACCCTAATATGTAACTGTGCCTTACAGGTGTGCAAGAACACTTATACATTTATATACATTATATATAACATATAACATTGATACCAGTCATTCTCTCTACTTTGAACTTACCATATTCTCCACCCCACCCTCAAAGCTTCTAATCTGAGAGTCAGTTCTCACGCCACCTCTTCTGGAAAGCTTTGCTTAACTGCCCAAGATAAAAATTAATTACTCCTAACACTTAATAATCTTTCTTCTACCTGAAAAAAAAATGGCAGTGACTCCTGGGTCAGAAATGCATTTTGCCCTCCCAATTAAGAGTTGTACTAAATTATATTAGGAATCCACAGAGCACCCACCAAACTCTAAGAATTTGAGGAGTAAAATTAAAGCACATTAGATAAGACCAGTGAGATGCAAAGTCACCTTACAAGAAATCGCAGAGGTTCCCGGCTGACAGCCAGTCCAGACAGTAACCCAATCAATGTTCTATCATATCTACAGAAAGAGAGTCCATTGGGAGGAAGAAGGTCAGTTGGAAAGAGTGAAAATGGGGATTTTCAAAAGGAAATCCTTGGCAATGCAGCACGTCCAAGGCTAGGAAGAACCTCTGGCTCGAGAAATCTACTTTCCATTTACTGAGGTCAGCACATCCCCATCCTGAAAATGGATGGATCAGCCCATTAGAGTTGGCTCCCAGCAAATATTGGGATTATACAACCAACCACCTTTGCTGTGGTGCCATACACACCAAGCGGCTTTCCTATTATCTGTTGGCTTCCTACATAGATTTTCCTACAACCTGAAGACTCATTCCTGTGATTCTTTGGTTGTTCTTAGTAGTTAATTTTGCTTATGCTAAATCAATCAATTAGTAGTTATTTTTGCTTATGCTAAATCAATCAATTAGTATTCTGGTTTAGGCATCTACCTCTTATGAACCTGGCTAGCTAGTGTGGGTGTGTCCTAAGAAAATGATACACTCCCTCTGGGTTGACAAAATTCATTTCCCAAGTAGGCAAAGCTTAGAGCCAAATTCAGAAATGTGAGGAACTAAGCAAGGGGCCACCCAAAGGGCCATTTAACCTTACCCTGAGAACACTCCTATGCTATCACCCCTTCTGAACAAAAAATATACTGTGTTCATTGAGTGGGAAAAGCATTGGCACATTTTATGGATAATTTTAGGCAGAAGTCTTGCTGGATAGGTGTGCCTTGCATCCCTATTTAAACATAAGCTTTCCAAGGGTAGGTATGTTTTGCTAAATTCTTTGGGCTTACAATAGGGTAGAGCATAGTGCTTGACTAGGTAAGCACCCAATGGATACTTAAGGAATGAAACTTTGACTCTACACGCCCTCTACATGGTATAGTTGGACAGCCGTATGGGGTTGGTTTAAGGAGAAGAAAAGGACTTTGGTCATTTATTCATAAAAATATTTAAGAGTGCCTGATATGTGTTAGACATTATATTATATACCGGAGATATATGAAAACAAGACAGATGTGGCTTTCACCCTCATGGAACTTACATGACTCACAGAGTTGTTCCAAACGTACAGAAAAGTACTAAGCAGCAGTGTTCTATGTATGTAGATGTGCAGTTTCTATCAATCTATACACTTAGAAATTGTAATAAACACAGTGGAGAAAAAGGAAGAAGGCTATGAGGAGGATTAGTGACAGAGCTTAAATTAGATGCGTACTCAAGGATGATCAGCCTCCCTGAGTAATGTCAGTCAAGCTGAGCCTCAAGGTAGTAGTTAGCCATAGAAACAAACGGGAAAAAGAACATTCTAGACAACGGGAATAAACAATGTGCAGGTCCTGAGTTGGGAAATTACTTGGTACAGTGGAGGAAATGAAAGTATAGCTAGAATGTAGTAAAAGTGAGGGAAAAGGATGAGCTAAGTTGAGCCCGGAGAGAGCCAGACCACACAGAATCTTGCAGGCCATCCTGAGGATTGTGGGAAGCAAGTGAGGACTTTTAAGCAGTGAGACTGACTTGAGCACATCTGCATTTTATTTTACTTTTTTTATATTTTATTTTATTTTATTATGTTAGTCACCATACAGTACATCATTAGTTTTTGATGTAGTGTTCCATGGCACACCTGCATTTTAAAAAGATCATTCTAACTGCCCTGTAGAGAATGTACGAGAAGACAACAGTGGCTAAGGAAGACCACTAAGAGGCTGCTGCAGTAATTCAAGCTAGAGATGATGGTGGCCTGAAAAATGAGTGTAGACAAAGAGACAAGGACAGGTTAGAGAAATGTAATATGAGATAAAAATCAACAGGATTCGGTGAAGAACTGGTTTGGGGGTGTGGGAGACAGGAAGGAATCAAGGATGATAAGCAGGTTTCTCCTTGAGCAACTGGGTGGATGGTTGAACCATTCACTAAGATAAAGAACAATGGAGGAGGGCCAGGATGGGTTTTTGTGGGGATGGGGAAGGCCGGTGTCTTTTGTTGGGTCTGAGATACCTTCGAGACATCCAAGAAGAGCTATCAAGTAGACAATTCGATTGCAATAATCTCCTAACTGGTCTTCCTCCATCTGTTCTTGCCCCTCTATAGGAGCCACTCAACCTTTGAAAACATACGTGGATAATGTCTGCCCTCTGCCCCCTGCCCCCAATTCTCCAAAGGCTTCTCATTTTTCTCAGAGTAAAAGCTGAAATCCTTCCAATGGCCTACAAGACTGTGCGTGATTTATACACTCTCTTTTTAGACCCTCTAACCTGATCTACAACTCTACCTCCCATTCACTTCATTCTACTCATGCTGGCCTCCTTGCCAAATTCCCACTGTGGGGGCGTTTGCACCGACTGGCTCTTCCTTCTGCTTGGGATGCTTTTCCTCTAAGAGATCCACATGGCTAATTTCCTCATTTCCTTCAAGTGCTAGCTCACATCACACTTTCTCAATGAAGCCTATCCTGACCACCATTTTAAGATTGCTACTTTCTTTCCAGCACTTTCAACCTCCTTTACCTTACTTTCCTTTTTACCATAGCACCTATGACCTTCTGGCATGCTATCCAAATAACTTATTATATGTACTGTCTGTTCTCTCCCTCAATGTAAATGAAATAAGAGCTGGTGTCGGTCCTATTTAATGATGAAACCAAAGTGCCTAGAACAGGGCCTGGTACAGAGCAGGCACTTGATAAATATTTGCTGAATGAATGAAAGCAAAAGTGGATCTGGAACTCAGAACAAAGTTCTGGACTAGAAGTATAACTTTGGAAGTCATCAGCATAAATGAGATCACTAATGCCAGCCATGGAAATGCTTAAGATTGACTAGGATACAAAGAAAAGGGAAGGCTTAGGGCCAAGCCCTGGGGGATTACAACATTTAGAGGTCAGAGGAAACTAAGCCACTAAAGTAGAATAGGAAAGAACTTCCAGAGAGGAAAGAAGAGAATAGACACCTTTGTTGAGTGCTGCTGAGGGGTCCAATAATCAGAGGCACGGGGCACCCGGCTGGCTCAGTCGGCAGGGCACGCAGACTCTTGACCTCGGGGTCATGAGTTCGAGCCCCACATCGGGAGTAGAGATTACATTAAAAAAATTAAAGGAAATAAAATCTTAAAAAAATAAGAGGGACAAAAGTTACCATTGGGCTTGGGAACAATTTATTCGGTGATAGTGCAGGCTCTTTATCTCTTACCTAGATCTTTGCAGTTGCTTGGCGATAACACCCTGCCCTCTGACTCTCCTTTTCCCCTTTATATCCATTATACCAAAACCAGATTAATACTCCTACAAACAAATTATTTAATATATACTGAGAAATGATGGGGAAAAAACAAAATAATTAAAATCAGAAGAATTACCAATGCATAATGGTATGTTCCTGGGTAAGCCAATTAGTTACCCAGCTTATCCATCTAGAAAATGGGGATAAGAATAATGCTCTGGTTCACAGGATTAGCATGAAGATCAAATTAAGTGCCAAATGCATCTAGGTCTTGCATCCATGCAATTTGACATTACTTTCATGGAATACGGTCAGATCGGCCTAGGCTGGCCTTCCTTTCTCAGCATTCCTGGGGATGTCTGAAATATAAACAGTTGGTTTTTTCCACCAAGTTGCACTAAGAGGCATAATTAACACAATATTACGCAGCACACACAAATGTTAGGTGAGAGATCTGCATCAGGACCACGAGAATTCCCATGGAGTATTATCCTTTACAGCGCACCACTCCCACCATCCCCTTACCATGTACCGACTACCATGTTTCTCCCCTGTGGTGGCTTGCAAGACTGTGAGGAGGTGGTAATTTCTCTGCTAGCAGCTTCTGAGCCTACCTTGTTGGAACTGACCGGAAAGAGCTGACTGGTTCCCTCTAAGACCCCCAGATGGGGTTGAAGTTGGTTTCTTCCCCAGTTCCCCCTGTAGTACCCACCAAATCTCGGAAGCACGCAGGAAAGATTTATCTCCTTTCCTTAGCCACTGGCAAAGTCCCAGGGGGTGGGGGGGAGTGAGGGTCTAGACAGGGTGAGGTTATGGGCACTCAGGCGGAGATCAGACCCTCTCTGCTTCCATAGGTCACATAAGGATTGGTGGCACCCCTTAGCCTTGCCTGTGCAAGGCAAGCCTGTGTAAGACTTACAAGTTGCTGGAGGGGGAGGAGCAAGATGGCGGAGGAGTAGGAGACCTGGATTTCGTCTGGTCCCAGGAATGCAGCTGGATAGGGATCAAACCATTCTGAACACCTACGAACTCAACAGGAGATCGAAGAAAAGAAGAGCAGCAACTCTCTGAACAGAAAAGCGACCACTTTCTGGAAGGTAGGACGTGCGGAGAAGTGAATCCGAGGCGATATTCGGGAGGATAGATGGCGGGGGAGGGGCCTCCGTCGGCCGCTTCTGGCAAGTGATAGAGCCGCGGAGCACAAAATCGGAACTTTTAGAAGTCTGCTCCAATGAGGGACGTCACTCCAGTGGATAAGCGGGGGGTGGAACCCTCGTGGGACAGTGTGGTCTCAGGACCCTCGGGGTCACAGGAAGACCGGGGGTGCCTGAGTGCGGCAGAGCTCCCAGGTATCAGAGCGGGGAAGCCGGCTGCAGAGACGGAGCCGAGGCGCGGGCTCTCAGCTCGGGGTGGCCATAAACCGTGATCCGCGGCACAGTCGGGCCACTGCTCCTCCAGCAGGGACCCAACAAGCGGCAGATCCGGGGAGAATCCCCTTCCTCCCCCGGGAGGAGCGGCGCGGGAACGCACCACAGGGATCTGCTGGGTTTGGAGACTCCACACGGGGTTGGGTGCCAGAGATAGAAACGCTCGGTCACAGGCCAGGTGAACATGGAGTGCGGCCAGAGACCGGGGAGACGGGAGTGACTGACTGCTTTTCTCTGGGGGCTCACTGAGGAGCGGGGCCCCGACTTCTCGGCTCCTCCAGGGCGGAGATTGGGAGGCCGCCATTTTCACTCTCGGCCTACAAAGCTGTACGGAAAGCTTGCAGGGAACAAAAGCTCGGGAGAGCAAACCCGAGCAGATGACTTAGCCCTGACCGGGTAAGGGCGGGGCACTTCCGCCTCCGGCAAAGACATTTGGGAACCACGGCAACAGGCCCCTCCCCCAGAAGATCAGTGAGAACAGCCAGCCAAGACCAAGTTTACCGATCAATGAGAACGGCAGAACTCCAGCGCTAGGGGAATGCTGCACATAGAATCCATGGCTTTTTTACCATGATTCTTTAGTCTTTCAAAGTTAATTTTTTTTTTAACTGTCTTTTTTTTTTTTTGAATTTTTCTTTTTCCCTTTTTCAACCAACATCTTATCAATCCCTTTTTTAAAAAACATTTTTATTTTTCATTTTTAGAGTCATATTCTATCCCTTCATAGTAGTTACCTGTATTTTTCACATATATATATAAGTTGTTCTCTCTTTAAAATTTTGAGATAGTTTCTTCTAACAGATCAAAATATACCCTAAATCTCTAGTGTATGGTTTTTTTCTACTCCGCTGCCTGATCACATTCTCTCCCTTTTTTTTTTAAATCCTCTTCTTTCTTTTTTCAAACAACTTCTTATCAATTCCTTTTATAAAATTTTTTATAATTCCCATCTTTACAGTCATATTCCATCCCTTCATCATATCAACCCTTATTTTTGTACATATATAAGTTTTTCTTTCTTTAAAATTTTGGGAGGCACTTTCTTCTAACAGACCAAAATACACCCAAAATCTAGTGTGTGGCACTGATCTATAAACCAGCCTGATCATATTTGATCACATTCTGTTTTTGTTTTGTTTTGTTTTGTTCTGTTTTTGTTTGTTTTTATCTTTATCTTTTTCTTTTTCTTTTTTCTCTCTTTCCCTTTCTTTTCCCACTGCTTCAGGTCTTTTCTGATTTGTTTAGAGTATATTTTCTGGGGACGTTGTTACCCTGTTAGCATTTTGTTCTCTCATTAATCTATTCTCCTCTGCACAAAATGACAAGATGGAAAAAATCACCTCAACAAAAAGAACAAGAGGTAGTACCGACTGCCAGGGACCTACTCAATACGGACATTAGTACGATGTCAGGTCTAGAGTTCAGAATCATCACTTTAAAGATACTAGCTGGGCTTGAAAAAAGCATGGAAGTTATTAGAGAAACCCTTTCTGGAGAAGTAAAAGAACTAAAATCTAACCAAGTAGAAATCAAAAAGGCTATTAATGAGGTGCAATCAAATATGGGGGCACTAACTGCTAGGATAAATGAGGCAGAAGAAAGAATCAGTGAGATAGAAGACCAAATGATGGAAAATAAAGAAGCTGAGAAAAAGAGAGATAAACAACTACTGGATCACAAGGGCAGAATTCGAGAGATAAGCGATACCATAAGACGAAACAACATTAGAATAATTGGGATCCCAGAAGAAGAAGAAAGAGAGAGAGGGGCAGAAGGTATACTGGAGCAAATTATAGCAGAGAACCTCCCTAATTTGGGGAAGGAAACAGGCATCAAAATCCAGGAAGCACAGAGAACCCCTCTCAAAATCAATAAAAATAGGTCAACACCCCGACATCTAATAGTAAAACTTACGAGTCTCAGAGACAAAGAGAAAATCCTGAAAGCAGCTCGGGAGAAGAGATATGTAACCTACAATGGTAGAAACATTAGACTGGCAACAGACCTATCCACAGAGACCTGGCAGGCCAGAAAGGACTGGCAGGATATATTCAGAGCACTAAATGAGAAAAATATGCAGCCAAGAATACCATATCCAGCTAGGCTGTCATTGAAAATTGAAGGAGAGATAAAAAGCTTCCAGGACAAACAAAAACTAAAGGAATTTGCAAACACGAAACCAGCCCTACAAGAAATCTTGAAAGGGGTCCTCTAAGAGAGCCTAAAAGCAACATAGACCAGAAAGGAACACAGACAATATATAGTAACAGTCACCTTACAGGCAATATAATGGCACTAAATTCCTATCTTTCAATAGTTACCCTGAATGTAAATGAGCTAAATGCCCCAATCAAAAGACACAGGCTAGCAGATTGGATTAAAAAACAAGACCCATCGATATGCTGTCTGCAAGAGACTCATTTTAGAACCAAAGACACCCCCAGATTTAAAGTGAGGGGGTGGAAAACCATTTACCATGCTAATGGACACCAAAAGAAAGCTGGGGTGGCAATCCATATATCAGACAAATTAGATTTTAAACCAAAGACTGTAATAAGAGATGAGGAAGGACACTATATCCTACTTAAAGGGTCTATCCAACAAGAAGATCTAACAATTGTAAATATCTATGCCCCTAACATGGGAGCAGCCAATTATATAAGGCAATTAATAACAAAAGCAAAGAAACACATCGACAACAATACAATAATAGTGGGGGACTTTAACACCCCCCTCACTGAAATGGACAGATCGTCTAAGCAAAAGATCAACAAGGAAATAAAGGCTTTAAATGACACACTGGACCAAATGGACTTCACAGACATATTCAGAACATTCCATCCCAAAGCAACGGAATACACATTCTTCTCTAGTGCCCATGGAACATTCTCCAGAATAGATCACATCCTAGGTCATAAATCAGGTCTCAACCAGTACCAAAAGATTGGGATCATTCCCTGCCTATTTTCAGACCACAATGCTTTGAAACTAGAACTCATCACAAGAGGAAAGTTGGAAAGAACTCAAAAACATGGAGGTTAAAGAGCATCCTACTGAAGAATGAATGGGTCAACCAGGAAATTAGTCTTTTTTTTTTTTTTAATATTTTATTTATTTATTCATGAGAGAGAGAGAGAGAGGCAGAGGCAGAGGGAGAAGCAGGCTCCCTGCGGAGCAGGGAGCCCGATGCGGGACTCGATCCCAGGACCCTGGGATCATGACCTGAGCCCAAGGCAGACGCTTAACCGACTGAGCCACCCAGGCGTCCCATCAACCAGGAAATTAAAGAAGAATTAAAAAAATTCATGGAAACCAATGAAAATGACAACACAACTATTCAAAATCTTTGGGATGCAGCAAAGGCAGTCCTAAGAGGAAAGTATATAGCAATACAAGGCTTTCTCAAGAAACAAGAAAGGTCTCAAGTACACAACCTAACCCTACACCTAAAGGAGCTGGAGAAAGAACAGCAAATAAAGCCTAAACCCAGCAGGAGAAGAGAAATAATAAAGAGCAGAGCAGAAATCAATGAAATAGAAACTAAAAGAACAGTAGAACAGATTAACGAAACTAGGAGCTGGTTCTTTGAAAGAATTAACAAGATTGATAAACCCCTGGCCAGACTTATGAAAAAGAAAAGAGAAATGACCCACATCAACAAAATCATGAATGAAAGAGGAGAAATCACAACCAACACCAAAGAAATACAAAAAAATTATAAGAACATATTATGAGCAACTCTATGCCAGCAAATTAGATAACCTGGAAGAAATGGATGCATTCCTAGAGATGTATCAACTACCAAAACTGAACCAGGAAGAAATAGAAAATCTGAACAGACCTATAACCACTAAGGAAATTGAAGCAGTCATCAAAAATCTCCCAAAAAAACAAAAGCCCAGGGCCAGATGGCTTCCCAGGGGAATTCTACCAAACATTTCAAGAAGAATTAATACCTATTCTTCTGAAACTGTTCCAAAAAATAGAAATGGAAGGAAAACTTCCAAACTCGTTTTATGAGGCCACCATTACCTTGATCCCAAAACCAGACAAAGACCCCATCAAAAAGGAGAATTACAGACCAATATCCCTGATGAACATGGATGCAAAAATTCTCACCAAAATACTAGCCAATAGGATCCAACAGTACATTAAAAGGATTATTCACCACGACCAAGTGAGATTTATCCCTGGGCTGCAAGGTTGGTTCAACATCCGCAAATCAGTCAACGTGATACAATACATTAACAAAAGAAAGAACAAGAATCATATGATCCTCTCACTAGATGCAGAAAAAGCATTTGACAAAGTACAGCATCCTTTCTTGATCAAAACTCTTCAGAGTATAGGCATAGAGGGTACATACCTCAATATCATAAAAGCCATCTATGAAAAACCTACAGCGAATATCATTCTCAATGGGAATAACTGAGAGCTTTCCCCCTAAGGTCAGGAACGCGGCAGGGATGTCCACTATCACCACTGCTATTCAACATAGTATTAGAAGTCCTAGCCACAGCAATCAGACAACAAAAAGAAATAAAAGCATCCAAATTGGCAAGGAAGAAGTCAAACCCTCACTCTTTGCAGATGATATGATACTTTATGTGGAAAACCCCAAAGACTCCACCCCAAAACTGCTAGAACTCATACAGGAATTCAGTAAAGTGGCAGGATATAAAATCAATGCACGGAAGTCAGTGGCATTCCTATACACCAACAACAAGACAGAAGAAAGAGAAATTAAGGAGTCGATCCCATTTACAACTGCACCCAAAACCATAAGATACCTAGGAATAAATCTAACCAAAGAGGCAAAGGATCTGTACTCAGAAAACTATAAAATACTCATGAAAGAAATTGAGGAAGACACAAAGAAATGGAAAAACGTTCCATGCTCATGGATTGGAAGAACAAATATTGTGAAGATGTCAATGCTACCTAGAGCAATCTACACATTCAATGCAATCCCCATCAAAATACCATCCACTTTTTTCAAAGAAATGGAACAAATAATCCTAAAATTTGTATGGAATCAGAAAAGACCCCGCATAGCCAGAGGAATGTTGAAAAAGAAAAGCAAAGCTGGCGGCATCACAATTCCAGACTTCAAGCTCTATTACAAAGCTGTCATCATCAAGACAGTATGGTACTGGCACAAAAACAGACACATAGATCAATGGAACAGAATAGGGAGCCCAGAAATGGACCCTCAACTCTATGGTCAACTAATCTTTGACAAAGCAGGAAAGAATGTCCAATGGAAAAAAGACAGTCTCTTCAACAAATGGTGTTGGGAAAATTGGACAGCCACATGCAGAAGAATGAAACTGGACCATTTCCTTACACCATACACAAAAATAGACTCCAAATGGTTGAAAGACCTCAATGTGAGACAGGAGTCCATCAAAATCCTAAAGGAGAACACAGGCAGCAACCTCTTCGACCTCAGCCGCAGCAACTTCTTCCTAGAAACATCGCCAAAGGCAAGGGAAGCAAGGGCAAAAATGAACTATTGGGACTTCATCAAGATAAAAAGCTTTTGCAAAGCAAACAGTCAACAAAACCAAAAGACAACCAACAGAATGGGAGAAGATATTTGCAAATGACATATCAGATAAAGGGCTAGTATCCAAAATCTA